>NW_027436653.1:1800000-2100000 GCF_031877795.1 Strix aluco
CACAGAGCCCCAGATTTGCTGTTGTTCTGGAGAGCTTGCAGAGCACTGGGGAAAGGCAGGCAGAGAATTCCCTGCTAGCACCTTCTCTGTGCCTGGGAAGCAGAAGTGTTCACATTGCTTCGCAGAATCGCTTTTCTGCAGAAAACACTAACACTTGTTCAGAACAAAAGAAAGCACAGAGCCCCAGATTTGCTGTTGGTCTGGAGAGCTTGCAGAGCACTGGGGAAAGGCAGGCAGAGAATTCCCTGCTAGCACCTTCTCTGTGTCTGGGAAGTAGAAGTGTTCACATTAGTTCGCAGAATCGCCTTTGTGCAGAAAACACTAACACTTGTTCAGAACAAAAGAAAGCACAGAGCCCCAGATTTGCTGTTGTCCTGGAGAGCTTGCAGAGCACTGGGGAAAGGCAGGCAGAGAATTCCCTGCTAGCACCTTCTCTGTGCCTGGGAAGCAGAAGTGTTCACATTACTTCGCAGAATCGCTTTTCTGCAGAAAACACTAACACTTGTTCAGAACAAAAGAAAGCACAGAGCCCCAGATTCTATGTTGTCCTGGAGAGCTTGCAGAGCACTGGGGAAAGGCAGGCAGAGAATTCCCTGTTAGCAGCTTCTCTGTGCCTGGGAAGCAGAAGTGTTCACATTGCTTCGCAGAATCGCTTTTGTGCAGAAAACACTAACACTTGTTCAGAACAAAAGAAAGCACAGAGCCCCAGATTTGCTGTTGTTCTGGAGAGCGTGCAGAGCACTGGGGAAAGGCAGGCAGAGAATTCCCTGCTAGCACCTTCTCTGTGCCTGGGAAGCAGAAGTGTTTACGTTGCTTCGCAGAATCGCTTTTGTGCAGAAAACAGTAACACTTGTTCAGAACAAAAGAAAGCACAGAGCCCCAGATTCTATGTTGTCCTGGAGAGCTTGCAGAGCACTGGGGAAAGGCAGGCAGAGAATTCCCTGCTAGCACCTTCTCTGTGCCTGGGAAGCAGAAGTGTTCACATTGCTTCGCAGAATCGCCTTTGTGCAGAAAACAGTAACACTTGTTCAGAACAAAAGAAAGCACAGAGCCCCAGATTCTATGTTGTCCTGGAGAGCTTGCAGAGCACTGGGGAAAGGCAGGCAGGGAATTCCTTGCTAGCACCTTCTCTGTGCCTGGGAAGCAGAAGTGTTCATATTGCTTCGCAGAATCGCTTTTGTGCAGAAAACACTAACACTTGTTCAGAACGAAAGAAAGCACAGAGCCCCAGATTTGCTGTTGTTCTAGAGAGCTTGCAGAGCACTGGGGAAAGGCAGGCAGAGAATTCCCTGCTATCACCTTCTCTGTGCCTGGGAAGCAGAAGTGTTCACATTGCTTCGCAGAATCGCCTTTGTGCAGAAAACACTAACACTTGTTCAGAACAAAAGAAAGCACAGAGCCCCAGATTCTATGTTGTCCTGGAGAGCTTGCAGAGCACTGGGGAAAGGCAGGCAGAGAATTCCCTGCTAGCACCTTCTCTGTGCCTGGGAAGCAGAAGTGTTCACATTACTTCGCAGAATCGCCTTTGTGCAGAAAACACTAACACTTGTTCAGAACAAAAGAAAGCACAGAGCCCCAGATTTGCTGTTGTTCTGGAGAGCTTGCAGAGCACTGGGGAAAGGCAGGCAGAGAATTCCCTGCTAGCACCTTCTCTGTGCCTGGGAAGCAGAAGTGTTCACATTGCTTCGCAGAATCGCCTTTGTGCAGAAAACACTAACACTTGTTCAGAACAAAAGAAAGCACAGAGCCCCAGATTTTATGCTGTTCTGGAGAGCTTGCAGAGCACTGGGGAAAGGCAGGCAGAGAATTCCCTGCTAGCACCTTCTCTGTGCCTGGGAAGCAGAAGTGTTCACATTGCTTCGCAGAATCGCTTTTCTGCAGAAAACACTAACACTTGTTCAGAACAAAAGAAAGCACAGAGCCCCAGATTTGCTGTTGTTCTGGAGAGCTTGCAGAGCACTGGGGAAAGGCAGGCAGAGAATTTCCTGCTAGCACCTTCTCTGTGCCTGTTCACATTGCTTCGCAGAATCGCTTTTGTGCAGAAAACAGTAACACTTGTTCAGAACGAAAGAAAGCACAGAGCCCCAGATTCTATGTTGTCCTGGAGAGCTTGCAGAGCACTGGGGAAAGGCAGGCAGAGAATTCCCTGCTAGCACCTTCTCTGTGCCTGGGAAGCAGAAGTGTTCACATTGCTTCGCAGAATCGCCTTTGTGCAGAAAACACTAACACTTGTTCAGAACAAAAGAAAGCACAGAGCCCCAGATTCTATGTTGTCCTGGAGAGCTTGCAGAGCACTGGGGAAAGGCAGGCAGGGAATTCCTTGCTAGCACCTTCTCTGTGCCTGGGAAGCAGAAGTGTTCATATTGCTTCGCAGAATCGCTTTTGTGCAGAAAACACTAACACTTGTTCAGAACGAAAGAAAGCACAGAGCCCCAGATTTGCTGTTGTTCTAGAGAGCTTGCAGAGCACTGGGGAAAGGCAGGCAGAGAATTCCCTGCTATCACCTTCTCTGTGCCTGGGAAGCAGAAGTGTTCACATTGCTTCGCAGAATCGCCTTTGTGCAGAAAACACTAACACTTGTTCAGAACAAAAGAAAGCACAGAGCCCCAGATTCTATGTTGTCCTGGAGAGCTTGCAGAGCACTGGGGAAAGGCAGGCAGAGAATTCCCTGCTAGCACCTTCTCTGTGCCTGGGAAGCAGAAGTGTTCACATTACTTCGCAGAATCGCCTTTGTGCAGAAAACACTAACACTTGTTCAGAACAAAAGAAAGCACAGAGCCCCAGATTTGCTGTTGTTCTGGAGAGCTTGCAGAGCACTGGGGAAAGGCAGGCAGAGAATTCCCTGCTAGCACCTTCTCTGTGCCTGGGAAGCAGAAGTGTTCACATTGCTTCGCAGAATCGCCTTTGTGCAGAAAACACTAACACTTGTTCAGAACAAAAGAAAGCACAGAGCCCCAGATTTTATGCTGTTCTGGAGAGCTTGCAGAGCACTGGGGAAAGGCAGGCAGAGAATTCCCTGCTAGCACCTTCTCTGTGCCTGGGAAGCAGAAGTGTTCACATTGCTTCGCAGAATCGCTTTTCTGCAGAAAACACTAACACTTGTTCAGAACAAAAGAAAGCACAGAGCCCCAGATTTGCTGTTGTTCTGGAGAGCTTGCAGAGCACTGGGGAAAGGCAGGCAGAGAATTTCCTGCTAGCACCTTCTCTGTGCCTGTTCACATTGCTTCGCAGAATCGCTTTTGTGCAGAAAACAGTAACACTTGTTCAGAACGAAAGAAAGCACAGAGCCCCAGATTCTATGTTGTCCTGGAGAGCTTGCAGAGCACTGGGGAAAGGCAGGCAGAGAATTCCTTGCTAGCACCTTCTCTGTGCCTGGGAAGCAGAAGTGTTCACATTGCTTGGCAGAATCGCTTTTGTGCAGAAAACAGTAACACTTGTTCAGAAGGAAAGAAAGCACAGAGCCCCAGATTTGATGTTGTCCTGGAGAGCTTGCAGAGCACTGGGGAAAGGCAGGCAGAGAATTCCCTGCTAGCACCTTCTCTGTGCCTGTTCACATTGCTTCGCTGTATCGCTTTTGTGCAGAAAACAGTAACACTTGTTCAGAACGAAAGAAAGCACAGAGCCCCAGATTCTATGTTGTCCTGGAGAGCTTGCAGAGCACTGGGGAAAGGCAGGCAGAGAATTCCCTGCTAGCACCTTCTCTGTGCCTGGGAAGCAGAAGTGTTCACATTGCTTCGCAGAATCGCTATTGTGCAGAAAACAGTAACACTTGTTCAGAAGGAAAGAAAGCACAGAGCCCCAGATTCTATGTTGTCCTGGAGAGCTTGCAGAGCACTGGGGAAAGGCAGGCAGAGAATTCCCTGCTAGCACCTTCTCTGTGCCTGGGAAGCAGAAGTGTTCATATTGCTTCGCAGAATCGCTTTTGTGCAGAAAACACTAACACTTGTTCAGAACGAAAGAAAGCACAGAGCCCCAGATTTGCTGTTGTTCTGGAGAGCTTGCAGAGCACTGGGGAAAGTCAGGCAGAGAATTCCCTGCTAGCACCTTCTCTGTGCCTGGGAAGCAGAAGTGTTCACATTGCTTCGCAGAATCGCTTTTGTGCAGAAAACACTAACACTTGTTCAGAACAAAAGAAAGCACAGAGCCCCAGATTTGCTGTTGTTCTGGAGAGCTTGCAGAGCACTGGGGAAAGGCAGGCAGAGAATTCCCTGCTAGCACCTTCTCTGTGCCTGGGAAGCAGAAGTGTTCACATTACTTCGCAGAATCGCTTTTGTGCAGAAAACACTAACACTTGTTCAGAACGAAAGAAAGCACAGAGCCCCAGATTTGCTGTTGTTCTGGAGAGCTTGCAGAGCACTGGGGAAAGGCAGGCAGAGAATTCCCTGCTATCACCTTCTCTGTGCCTGGGAAGCAGAAGTGTTCACATTGCTTCGCAGAATCGCCTTTGTGCAGAAAACACTAACACTTGTTCAGAACAAAAGAAAGCACAGAGCCCCAGATTCTATGTTGTCCTGGAGAGCTTGCAGAGCACTGGGGAAAGGCAGGCAGAGAATTCCCTGCTAGCACCTTCTCTGTGCCTGGGAAGCAGAAGTGTTCACATTACTTCGCAGAATCGCCTTTGTGCAGAAAACACTAACACTTGTTCAGAACGAAAGAAAGCACAGAGCCCCAGATTTGCTGTTGTTCTGGAGAGCTTGCAGAGCACTGGGGAAAGGCAGGCAGAGAATTCCCTGCTAGCACCTTCTCTGTGCCTGGGAAGCAGAAGTGTTCACATTGCTTCGCAGAATCGCCTTTGTGCAGAAAACACTAACACTTGTTCAGAACAAAAGAAAGCACAGAGCCCCAGATTTTATGCTGTTCTGGAGAGCTTGCAGAGCACTGGGGAAAGGCAGGCAGAGAATTCCCTGCTAGCACCTTCTCTGTGCCTGGGAAGCAGAAGTGTTCACATTGCTTCGCAGAATCGCTTTTCTGCAGAAAACACTAACACTTGTTCAGAACAAAAGAAAGCACAGAGCCCCAGATTTGCTGTTGTTCTGGAGAGCTTGCAGAGCACTGGGGAAAGGCAGGCAGAGAATTTCCTGCTAGCACCTTCTCTGTGCCTGTTCACATTGCTTCGCAGAATCGCTTTTGTGCAGAAAACAGTAACACTTGTTCAGAACGAAAGAAAGCACAGAGCCCCAGATTCTATGTTGTCCTGGAGAGCTTGCAGAGCACTGGGGAAAGGCAGGCAGAGAATTCCTTGCTAGCACCTTCTCTGTGCCTGGGAAGCAGAAGTGTTCACATTGCTTGGCAGAATCGCTTTTGTGCAGAAAACAGTAACACTTGTTCAGAACAAAAGAAAGCACAGAGCCCCAGATTTGATGTTGTCCTGGAGAGCTTGCAGAGCACTGGGGAAAGGCAGGCAGAGAATTCCCTGCTAGCACCTTCTCTGTGCCTGTTCACATTGCTTCGCTGTATCGCTTTTGTGCAGAAAACAGTAACACTTGTTCAGAACGAAAGAAAGCACAGAGCCCCAGATTCTATGTTGTCCTGGAGAGCTTGCAGAGCACTGGGGAAAGGCAGGCAGAGAATTCCCTGCTAGCACCTTCTCTGTGCCTGGGAAGCAGAAGTGTTCACATTGCTTCGCAGAATCGCTATTGTGCAGAAAACAGTAACACTTGTTCAGAAGGAAAGAAAGCACAGAGCCCCAGATTCTATGTTGTCCTGGAGAGCTTGCAGAGCACTGGGGAAAGGCAGGCAGAGAATTCCTTGCTAGCACCTTCTCTGTGCCTGGGAAGCAGAAGTGTTCACATTGCTTCGCAGAATCGCCTTTGTGCAGAAAACACTAACACTTGTTCAGAACAAAAGAAAGCACAGAGCCCCAGATTTGCTGTTGTTCTGGAGAGCTTGCAGAGCACTGGGGAAAGGCAGGCAGAGAATTCCCTGCTAGCACCTTCTCTGTGCCTGGGAAGCAGAAGTGTTTACATTGCTTCGCAGAAGCGCTTTTTTGCAGAAAACAGTAACACTTGTTCAGAACGAAAGAAAGCACAGAGCCCCAGATTTGCTGTTGTCCTGGAGAGCTTGCAGAGCACTGGGGAAAGGCAGGCAGAGAATTCCCTGCTAGCACCTTCTCTGTGCCTGGGAAGCAGAAGTGTTCACATTGCTTCGCAGAATCGCCTTTGTGCAGAAAACACTAACACTTGTTCAGAACAAAAGAAAGCACAGAGCCCCAGATTTGCTGTTGTTCTGGAGAGCTTGCAGAGCACTGGGGAAAGGCAGGCAGAGAATTCCCTGCTAGCACCTTCTCTGTGCCTGGGAAGCAGAAGTGTTCACATTACTTCGCAGAATCGCTTTTGTGCAGAAAACACTAACACTTGTTCAGAACAAAAGAAAGCACAGAGCCCCAGATTTGCTGTTGTTCTGGAGAGCTTGCAGAGCACTGGGGAAAGGCAGGCAGAGAATTCCCTGCTAGCACCTTCTCTGTGCCTGGGAAGCAGAAGTGTTCACATTGCTTCGCAGAATCGCCTTTGTGCAGAAAACACTAACACTTGTTCAGAACAAAAGAAAGCACAGAGCCCCAGATTTGCTGTTGTTCTGGAGAGCTTGCAGAGCACTGGGGAAAGGCAGGCAGAGAATTCCCTGCTAGCACCTTCTCTGTGCCTGGGAAGCAGAAGTGTTCACATTACTTCGCAGAATCGCTTTTGTGCAGAAAACACTAACACTTGTTCAGAACAAAAGAAAGCACAGAGCCCCAGATTCTATGTTGTCCTGGAGAGCTTGCAGAGCACTTGGGAAAGGCAGGCAGAGAATTCCCTGTTAGCAGCTTCTCTGTGCCTGGGAAGCAGAAGTGTTCACATTGCTTCGCAGAATCGCTTTTGTGCAGAAAACACTAACACTTGTTCAGAACAAAAGAAAGCACAGAGCCTCAGATTTTATGTTGTCCTGGAGAGCTTGCAGAGCACTGGGGAAAGGCAGGCAGAGAATTCCCTGCTAGCACCTTCTCTGTGCCTGGGAAGCAGAAGTGTTCACATTGCTTCGCAGAATCGCTTTTCTGCAGAAAACACTAACACTTGTTCAGAACAAAAGAAAGCACAGAGCCCCAGATTTGCTGTTGGTCTGGAGAGCTTGCAGAGCACTGGGGAAAGGCAGGCAGAGAATTCCCTGCTAGCACCTTCTCTGTGTCTGGGAAGTAGAAGTGTTCACATTAGTTCGCAGAATCGCCTTTGTGCAGAAAACACTAACACTTGTTCAGAACAAAAGAAAGCACAGAGCCCCAGATTCTATGTTGTCCTGGAGAGCTTGCAGAGCACTGGGGAAAGGCAGGCAGAGAATTCCCTGCTAGCACCTTCTCTGTGCCTGGGAAGCAGAAGTGTTCACATTACTTCGCAGAATCGCTTTTGTGCAGAAAACACTAACACTTGTTCAGAACAAAAGAAAGCACAGAGCCCCAGATTCTATGTTGTCCTGGAGAGCTTGCAGAGCACTGGGGAAAGGCAGGCAGAGAATTCCCTGTTAGCAGCTTCTCTGTGCCTGGGAAGCAGAAGTGTTCACATTGCTTCGCAGAATCGCTTTTGTGCAGAAAACACTAACACTTGTTCAGAACAAAAGAAAGCACAGAGCCCCAGATTTGCTGTTGTTCTGGAGAGCGTGCAGAGCACTGGGGAAAGGCAGGCAGAGAATTCCCTGCTAGCACCTTCTCTGTGCCTGGGAAGCAGAAGTGTTTACGTTGCTTCGCAGAATCGCTTTTGTGCAGAAAACAGTAACACTTGTTCAGAACAAAAGAAAGCACAGAGCCCCAGATTCTATGTTGTCCTGGAGAGCTTGCAGAGCACTGGGGAAAGGCAGGCAGAGAATTCCCTGCTAGCACCTTCTCTGTGCCTGGGAAGCAGAAGTGTTCACATTGCTTCGCAGAATCGCCTTTGTGCAGAAAACACTAACACTTGTTCAGAACAAAAGAAAGCACAGAGCCCCAGATTCTATGTTGTCCTGGAGAGCTTGCAGAGCACTTGGGAAAGGCAGGCAGAGAATTCCCTGTTAGCAGCTTCTCTGTGCCTGGGAAGCAGAAGTGTTCACATTGCTTCGCAGAATCGCTTTTGTGCAGAAAACACTAACACTTGTTCAGAACAAAAGAAAGCACAGAGCCTCAGATTTTATGTTGTCCTGGAGAGCTTGCAGAGCACTGGGGAAAGGCAGGCAGAGAATTCCCTGCTAGCACCTTCTCTGTGCCTGGGAAGCAGAAGTGTTCACATTGCTTCGCAGAATCGCTTTTCTGCAGAAAACACTAACACTTGTTCAGAACAAAAGAAAGCACAGAGCCCCAGATTTGCTGTTGTTCTGGAGAGCTTGCAGAGCACTGGGGAAAGGCAGGCAGAGAATTCCCTGCTAGCACCTTCTCTGTGTCTGGGAAGTAGAAGTGTTCACATTAGTTCGCAGAATCGCCTTTGTGCAGAAAACACTAACACTTGTTCAGAACAAAAGAAAGCACAGAGCCCCAGATTTGCTGTTGTCCTGGAGAGCTTGCAGAGCACTGGGGAAAGGCAGGCAGAGAATTCCCTGCTAGCACCTTCTCTGTGCCTGGGAAGCAGAAGTGTTCACATTACTTCGCAGAATCGCTTTTGTGCAGAAAACACTAACACTTGTTCAGAACAAAAGAAAGCACAGAGCCCCAGATTCTATGTTGTCCTGGAGAGCTTGCAGAGCACTGGGGAAAGGCAGGCAGAGAATTCCCTGTTAGCAGCTTCTCTGTGCCTGGGAAGCAGAAGTGTTCACATTGCTTCGCAGAATCGCTTTTGTGCAGAAAACACTAACACTTGTTCAGAACAAAAGAAAGCACAGAGCCCCAGATTTGCTGTTGTTCTGGAGAGCGTGCAGAGCACTGGGGAAAGGCAGGCAGAGAATTCCCTGCTAGCACCTTCTCTGTGCCTGGGAAGCAGAAGTGTTTACGTTGCTTCGCAGAATCGCTTTTGTGCAGAAAACAGTAACACTTGTTCAGAACAAAAGAAAGCACAGAGCCCCAGATTCTATGTTGTCCTGGAGAGCTTGCAGAGCACTGGGGAAAGGCAGGCAGAGAATTCCCTGCTAGCACCTTCTCTGTGCCTGGGAAGCAGAAGTGTTCACATTGCTTCGCAGAATCGCCTTTGTGCAGAAAACACTAACACTTGTTCAGAACAAAAGAAAGCACAGAGCCCCAGATTCTATGTTGTCCTGGAGAGCTTGCAGAGCACTGGGGAAAGGCAGGCAGGGAATTCCTTGCTAGCACCTTCTCTGTGCCTGGGAAGCAGAAGTGTTCATATTGCTTCGCAGAATCGCTTTTGTGCAGAAAACACTAACACTTGTTCAGAACGAAAGAAAGCACAGAGCCCCAGATTTGCTGTTGTTCTAGAGAGCTTGCAGAGCACTGGGGAAAGGCAGGCAGAGAATTCCCTGCTATCACCTTCTCTGTGCCTGGGAAGCAGAAGTGTTCACATTGCTTCGCAGAATCGCCTTTGTGCAGAAAACACTAACACTTGTTCAGAACAAAAGAAAGCACAGAGCCCCAGATTCTATGTTGTCCTGGAGAGCTTGCAGAGCACTGGGGAAAGGCAGGCAGAGAATTCCCTGCTAGCACCTTCTCTGTGCCTGGGAAGCAGAAGTGTTCACATTGCTTCGCAGAATCGCCTTTGTGCAGAAAACACTAACACTTGTTCAGAACAAAAGAAAGCACAGAGCCCCAGATTTTATGCTGTTCTGGAGAGCTTGCAGAGCACTGGGGAAAGGCAGGCAGAGAATTCCCTGCTAGCACCTTCTCTGTGCCTGGGAAGCAGAAGTGTTCACATTGCTTCGCAGAATCGCTTTTCTGCAGAAAACACTAACACTTGTTCAGAACAAAAGAAAGCACAGAGCCCCAGATTTGCTGTTGTTCTGGAGAGCTTGCAGAGCACTGGGGAAAGGCAGGCAGAGAATTTCCTGCTAGCACCTTCTCTGTGCCTGTTCACATTGCTTCGCAGAATCGCTTTTGTGCAGAAAACAGTAACACTTGTTCAGAACGAAAGAAAGCACAGAGCCCCAGATTCTATGTTGTCCTGGAGAGCTTGCAGAGCACTGGGGAAAGGCAGGCAGAGAATTCCTTGCTAGCACCTTCTCTGTGCCTGGGAAGCAGAAGTGTTCACATTGCTTGGCAGAATCGCTTTTGTGCAGAAAACAGTAACACTTGTTCAGAAGGAAAGAAAGCACAGAGCCCCAGATTTGATGTTGTCCTGGAGAGCTTGCAGAGCACTGGGGAAAGGCAGGCAGAGAATTCCCTGCTAGCACCTTCTCTGTGCCTCTTCACATTGCTTCGCTGTATCGCTTTTGTGCAGAAAACAGTAACACTTGTTCAGAACGAAAGAAAGCACAGAGCCCCAGATTCTATGTTGTCCTGGAGAGCTTGCAGAGCACTGGGGAAAGGCAGGCAGAGAATTCCCTGCTAGCACCTTCTCTGTGCCTGGGAAGCAGAAGTGTTCACATTGCTTCGCAGAATCGCTATTGTGCAGAAAACAGTAACACTTGTTCAGAAGGAAAGAAAGCACAGAGCCCCAGATTCTATGTTGTCCTGGAGAGCTTGCAGAGCACTGGGGAAAGGCAGGCAGAGAATTCCTTGCTAGCACCTTCTCTGTGCCTGGGAAGCAGAAGTGTTCACATTGCTTCGCAGAATCGCTTTTGTGCAGAAAACACTAACACTTGTTCAGAACGAAAGAAAGCACAGAGCCCCAGATTTGCTGTTGTTCTGGAGAGCTTGCAGAGCACTGGGGAAAGGCAGGCAGAGAATTCCCTGCTAGCACCTTCTCTGTGCCTGGGAAGCAGAATTGTTCACATTGCTTCGCAGAATCGCCTTTGTGCAGAAAACACTAACACTTGTTCAGAACAAAAGAAAGCACAGAGCCCCAGATTTGCTGTTGTTCTGGAGAGCTTGCAGAGCACTGGGGAAAGGCAGGCAGAGAATTCCCTGCTAGCACCTTCTCTGTGCCTGGGAAGCAGAAGTGTTCACATTACTTCGCAGAATCGCCTTTGTGCAGAAAACACTAACACTTGTTCAGAACAAAAGAAAGCACAGAGCCCCAGATTCTATGTTGTCCTGGAGAGCTTGCAGAGCACTGGGGAAAGGCAGGCAGGGAATTCCTTGCTAGCACCTTCTCTGTGCCTGGGAAGCAGAAGTGTTCATATTGCTTCGCAGAATCGCTTTTGTGCAGAAAACACTAACACTTGTTCAGAACGAAAGAAAGCACAGAGCCCCAGATTTGCTGTTGTTCTAGAGAGCTTGCAGAGCACTGGGGAAAGGCAGGCAGAGAATTCCCTGCTATCACCTTCTCTGTGCCTGGGAAGCAGAAGTGTTCACATTGCTTCGCAGAATCGCCTTTGTGCAGAAAACACTAACACTTGTTCAGAACAAAAGAAAGCACAGAGCCCCAGATTCTATGTTGTCCTGGAGAGCTTGCAGAGCACTGGGGAAAGGCAGGCAGAGAATTCCCTGCTAGCACCTTCTCTGTGCCTGGGAAGCAGAAGTGTTCACATTACTTCGCAGAATCGCCTTTGTGCAGAAAACACTAACACTTGTTCAGAACAAAAGAAAGCACAGAGCCCCAGATTTGCTGTTGTTCTGGAGAGCTTGCAGAGCACTGGGGAAAGGCAGGCAGAGAATTCCCTGCTAGCACCTTCTCTGTGCCTGGGAAGCAGAAGTGTTCACATTGCTTCGCAGAATCGCCTTTGTGCAGAAAACACTAACACTTGTTCAGAACAAAAGAAAGCACAGAGCCCCAGATTTTATGCTGTTCTGGAGAGCTTGCAGAGCACTGGGGAAAGGCAGGCAGAGAATTCCCTGCTAGCACCTTCTCTGTGCCTGGGAAGCAGAAGTGTTCACATTGCTTCGCAGAATCGCTTTTCTGCAGAAAACACTAACACTTGTTCAGAACAAAAGAAAGCACAGAGCCCCAGATTTGCTGTTGTTCTGGAGAGCTTGCAGAGCACTGGGGAAAGGCAGGCAGAGAATTTCCTGCTAGCACCTTCTCTGTGCCTGTTCACATTGCTTCGCAGAATCGCTTTTGTGCAGAAAACAGTAACACTTGTTCAGAACGAAAGAAAGCACAGAGCCCCAGATTCTATGTTGTCCTGGAGAGCTTGCAGAGCACTGGGGAAAGGCAGGCAGAGAATTCCTTGCTAGCACCTTCTCTGTGCCTGGGAAGCAGAAGTGTTCACATTGCTTGGCAGAATCGCTTTTGTGCAGAAAACAGTAACACTTGTTCAGAAGGAAAGAAAGCACAGAGCCCCAGATTTGATGTTGTCCTGGAGAGCTTGCAGAGCACTGGGGAAAGGCAGGCAGAGAATTCCCTGCTAGCACCTTCTCTGTGCCTGTTCACATTGCTTCGCTGTATCGCTTTTGTGCAGAAAACAGTAACACTTGTTCAGAACGAAAGAAAGCACAGAGCCCCAGATTCTATGTTGACCTGGAGAGCTTGCAGAGCACTGGGGAAAGGCAGGCAGAGAATTCCCTGCTAGCACCTTCTCTGTGCCTGGGAAGCAGAAGTGTTCACATTGCTTCGCAGAATCGCTATTGTGCAGAAAACAGTAACACTTGTTCAGAAGGAAAGAAAGCACAGAGCCCCAGATTCTATGTTGTCCTGGAGAGCTTGCAGAGCACTGGGGAAAGGCAGGCAGAGAATTCCTTGCTAGCACCTTCTCTGTGCCTGGGAAGCAGAAGTGTTCATATTGCTTCGCAGAATCGCTTTTGTGCAGAAAACACTAACACTTGTTCAGAACGAAAGAAAGCACAGAGCCCCAGATTTGCTGTTGTTCTGGAGAGCTTGCAGAGCACTGGGGAAAGGCAGGCAGAGAATTCCCTGCTAGCACCTTCTCTGTGCCTGGGAAGCAGAAGTGTTCACATTACTTCGCAGAATCGCTTTTGTGCAGAAAACACTAACACTTGTTCAGAACAAAAGAAAGCACAGAGCCCCAGATTCTATGTTGTCCTGGAGAGCTTGCAGAGCACTGGGGAAAGGCAGGCAGAGAATTCCCTGCTAGCACCTTCTCTGTGCCTGGGAAGCAGAAGTGTTCACATTGCTTCGCAGAATCGCTTTTCTGCAGAAAACACTAACACTTGTTCAGAACAAAAGAAAGCACAGAGCCCCAGATTTGCTGTTGGTCTGGAGAGCTTGCAGAGCACTGGGGAAAGGCAGGCAGAGAATTCCCTGCTAGCACCTTCTCTGTGTCTGGGAAGTAGAAGTGTTCACATTAGTTCGCAGAATCGCCTTTGTGCAGAAAACACTAACACTTGTTCAGAACAAAAGAAAGCACAGAGCCCCAGATTTGCTGTTGTCCTGGAGAGCTTGCAGAGCACTGGGGAAAGGCAGGCAGAGAATTCCCTGCTAGCACCTTCTCTGTGCCTGGGAAGCAGAAGTGTTCACATTACTTCGCAGAATCGCTTTTGTGCAGAAAACAGTAACACTTGTTCAGAACAAAAGAAAGCACAGAGCCCCAGATTCTATGTTGTCCTGGAGAGCTTGCAGAGCACTGGGGAAAGGCAGGCAGAGAATTCCCTGCTAGCACCTTCTCTGTGCCTGGGAAGCAGAAGTGTTCACATTGCTTCGCAGAATCGCCTTTGTGCAGAAAACACTAACACTTGTTCAGAACAAAAGAAAGCACAGAGCCCCAGATTCTATGTTGTCCTGGAGAGCTTGCAGAGCACTGGGGAAAGGCAGGCAGGGAATTCCTTGCTAGCACCTTCTCTGTGCCTGGGAAGCAGAAGTGTTCATATTGCTTCGCAGAATCGCCTTTGTGCAGAAAACACTAACACTTGTTCAGAACGAAAGAAAGCACAGAGCCCCAGATTTGCTGTTGTCCTGGAGAGCTTGCAGAGCACTGGGGAAAGGCAGGCAGAGAATTCCCTGCTAGCACCTTCTCTGTGCCTGGGAAGCAGAAGTGTTCACATTACTTCGCAGAATCGCCTTTGTGCAGAAAACACTAACACTTGTTCAGAACAAAAGAAAGCACAGAGCCCCAGATTTGCTGTTGTTCTGGAGAGCTTGCAGAGCACTGGGGAAAGGCAGGCAGAGAATTCCCTGCTAGCACCTTCTCTGTGCCTGGGAAGCAGAAGTGTTCACATTGCTTCGCAGAATCGCCTTTGTGCAGAAAACACTAACACTTGTTCAGAACAAAAGAAAGCACAGAGCCCCAGATTTGCTGTTGTTCTGGAGAGCTTGCAGAGCACTGGGGAAAGGCAGGCAGAGAATTTCCTGCTAGCACCTTCTCTGTGCCTGTTCACATTGCTTCGCAGAATCGCTTTTGTGCAGAAAACAGTAACACTTGTTCAGAACGAAAGAAAGCACAGAGCCCCAGATTCTATGTTGTCCTGGAGAGCTTGCAGAGCACTGGGGAAAGGCAGGCAGAGAATTCCTTGCTAGCACCTTCTCTGTGCCTGGGAAGCAGAAGTGTTCACATTGCTTGGCAGAATCGCTTTTGTGCAGAAAACAGTAACACTTGTTCAGAAGGAAAGAAAGCACAGAGCCCCAGATTTGATGTTGTCCTGGAGAGCTTGCAGAGCACTGGGGAAAGGCAGGCAGAGAATTCCCTGCTAGCACCTTCTCTGTGCCTGTTCACATTGCTTCGCTGTATCGCTTTTGTGCAGAAAACAGTAACACTTGTTCAGAACGAAAGAAAGCACAGAGCCCCAGATTCTATGTTGACCTGGAGAGCTTGCAGAGCACTGGGGAAAGGCAGGCAGAGAATTCCCTGCTAGCACCTTCTCTGTGCCTGGGAAGCAGAAGTGTTCACATTGCTTCGCAGAATCGCTATTGTGCAGAAAACAGTAACACTTGTTCAGAAGGAAAGAAAGCACAGAGCCCCAGATTCTATGTTGTCCTGGAGAGCTTGCAGAGCACTGGGGAAAGGCAGGCAGAGAATTCCTTGCTAGCACCTTCTCTGTGCCTGGGAAGCAGAAGTGTTCATATTGCTTCGCAGAATCGCTTTTGTGCAGAAAACACTAACACTTGTTCAGAACGAAAGAAAGCACAGAGCCCCAGATTTGCTGTTGTTCTGGAGAGCTTGCAGAGCACTGGGGAAAGGCAGGCAGAGAATTCCCTGCTAGCACCTTCTCTGTGCCTGGGAAGCAGAAGTGTTCACATTACTTCGCAGAATCGCTTTTGTGCAGAAAACACTAACACTTGTTCAGAACGAAAGAAAGCACAGAGCCCCAGATTCTATGTTGTCCTGGAGAGCTTGCAGAGCACTGGGGAAAGGCAGGCAGAGAATTCCTTGCTAGCACCTTCTCTGTGCCTGGGAAGCAGAAGTGTTCACATTGCTTCGCAGAATCGCCTTTGTGCAGAAAACACTAACACTTGTTCAGAACAAAAGAAAGCACAGAGCCCCAGATTTGCTGTTGTTCTGGAGAGCTTGCAGAGCACTGGGGAAAGGCAGGCAGAGAATTCCCTGCTAGCACCTTCTCTGTGCCTGGGAAGCAGAAGTGTTTACATTGCTTCGCAGAAGCGCTTTTTTGCAGAAAACAGTAACACTTGTTCAGAACGAAAGAAAGCACAGAGCCCCAGATTTGCTGTTGTCCTGGAGAGCTTGCAGAGCACTGGGGAAAGGCAGGCAGAGAATTCCCTGCTAGCACCTTCTCTGTGCCTGGGAAGCAGAAGTGTTCACATTGCTTCGCAGAATCGCCTTTGTGCAGAAAACACTAACACTTGTTCAGAACAAAAGAAAGCACAGAGCCCCAGATTTGCTGTTGTTCTGGAGAGCTTGCAGAGCACTGGGGAAAGGCAGGCAGAGAATTCCCTGCTAGCACCTTCTCTGTGCCTGGGAAGCAGAAGTGTTCACATTACTTCGCAGAATCGCTTTTGTGCAGAAAACACTAACACTTGTTCAGAACAAAAGAAAGCACAGAGCCCCAGATTTGCTGTTGTTCTGGAGAGCTTGCAGAGCACTGGGGAAAGGCAGGCAGAGAATTCCCTGCTAGCACCTTCTCTGTGCCTGGGAAGCAGAAGTGTTCACATTGCTTCGCAGAATCGCCTTTGTGCAGAAAACACTAACACTTGTTCAGAACAAAAGAAAGCACAGAGCCCCAGATTTGCTGTTGTTCTGGAGAGCTTGCAGAGCACTGGGGAAAGGCAGGCAGAGAATTCCCTGCTAGCACCTTCTCTGTGCCTGGGAAGCAGAAGTGTTCACATTACTTCGCAGAATCGCTTTTGTGCAGAAAACACTAACACTTGTTCAGAACAAAAGAAAGCACAGAGCCCCAGATTCTATGTTGTCCTGGAGAGCTTGCAGAGCACTTGGGAAAGGCAGGCAGAGAATTCCCTGTTAGCAGCTTCTCTGTGCCTGGGAAGCAGAAGTGTTCACATTGCTTCGCAGAATCGCTTTTGTGCAGAAAACACTAACACTTGTTCAGAACAAAAGAAAGCACAGAGCCTCAGATTTTATGTTGTCCTGGAGAGCTTGCAGAGCACTGGGGAAAGGCAGGCAGAGAATTCCCTGCTAGCAGCTTCTCTGTGCCTGGGAAGCAGAAGTGTTCACATTGCTTCGCAGAATCGCTTTTCTGCAGAAAACACTAACACTTGTTCAGAACAAAAGAAAGCACAGAGCCCCAGATTTGCTGTTGGTCTGGAGAGCTTGCAGAGCACTGGGGAAAGGCAGGCAGAGAATTCCCTGCTAGCACCTTCTCTGTGTCTGGGAAGTAGAAGTGTTCACATTAGTTCGCAGAATCGCCTTTGTGCAGAAAACACTAACACTTGTTCAGAACAAAAGAAAGCACAGAGCCCCAGATTTGCTGTTGTCCTGGAGAGCTTGCAGAGCACTGGGGAAAGGCAGGCAGAGAATTCCCTGCTAGCACCTTCTCTGTGCCTGGGAAGCAGAAGTGTTCACATTACTTCGCAGAATCGCTTTTGTGCAGAAAACACTAACACTTGTTCAGAACAAAAGAAAGCACAGAGCCCCAGATTCTATGTTGTCCTGGAGAGCTTG
The DNA here is from genome assembly GCF_031877795.1 of Strix aluco. Lineage (NCBI taxonomy): Eukaryota > Metazoa > Chordata > Aves > Strigiformes > Strigidae > Strix > Strix aluco. Next base: position 1,816,948 of record NW_027436653.1, read on the forward strand.
CAGAGCACTGGGGAAAGGCAGGCAGAGAATTCCCTGTTAGCAGCTTCTCTGTGCCTGGGAAGCAGAAGTGTTCACATTGCTTCGCAGAATCGCTTTTGTGCAGAAAACACTAACACTTGTTCAGAACAAAAGAAAGCACAGAGCCCCAGATTTGCTGTTGTTCTGGAGAGCGTGCAGAGCACTGGGGAAAGGCAGGCAGAGAATTCCCTGCTAGCACCTTCTCTGTGCCTGGGAAGCAGAAGTGTTTACGTTGCTTCGCAGAATCGCTTTTGTGCAGAAAACAGTAACACTTGTTCAGAACAAAAGAAAGCACAGAGCCCCAGATTCTATGTTGTCCTGGAGAGCTTGCAGAGCACTGGGGAAAGGCAGGCAGAGAATTCCCTGCTAGCACCTTCTCTGTGCCTGGGAAGCAGAAGTGTTCACATTGCTTCGCAGAATCGCCTTTGTGCAGAAAACACTAACACTTGTTCAGAACAAAAGAAAGCACAGAGCCCCAGATTCTATGTTGTCCTGGAGAGCTTGCAGAGCACTGGGGAAAGGCAGGCAGGGAATTCCTTGCTAGCACCTTCTCTGTGCCTGGGAAGCAGAAGTGTTCATATTGCTTCGCAGAATCGCTTTTGTGCAGAAAACACTAACACTTGTTCAGAACAAAAGAAAGCACAGAGCCCCAGATTCTATGTTGTCCTGGAGAGCTTGCAGAGCACTGGGGAAAGGCAGGCAGAGAATTCCCTGCTAGCACCTTCTCTGTGCCTGGGAAGCAGAAGTGTTCACATTACTTCGCAGAATCGCCTTTGTGCAGAAAACACTAACACTTGTTCAGAACAAAAGAAAGCACAGAGCCCCAGATTTGCTGTTGTTCTGGAGAGCTTGCAGAGCACTGGGGAAAGGCAGGCAGAGAATTCCCTGCTAGCACCTTCTCTGTGCCTGGGAAGCAGAAGTGTTCACATTGCTTCGCAGAATCGCCTTTGTGCAGAAAACACTAACACTTGTTCAGAACAAAAGAAAGCACAGAGCCCCAGATTTTATGCTGTTCTGGAGAGCTTGCAGAGCACTGGGGAAAGGCAGGCAGAGAATTCCCTGCTAGCACCTTCTCTGTGCCTGGGAAGCAGAAGTGTTCACATTGCTTCGCAGAATCGCTTTTCTGCAGAAAACACTAACACTTGTTCAGAACAAAAGAAAGCACAGAGCCCCAGATTTGCTGTTGTTCTGGAGAGCTTGCAGAGCACTGGGGAAAGGCAGGCAGAGAATTTCCTGCTAGCACCTTCTCTGTGCCTGTTCACATTGCTTCGCAGAATCGCTTTTGTGCAGAAAACAGTAACACTTGTTCAGAACGAAAGAAAGCACAGAGCCCCAGATTCTATGTTGTCCTGGAGAGCTTGCAGAGCACTGGGGAAAGGCAGGCAGAGAATTCCTTGCTAGCACCTTCTCTGTGCCTGGGAAGCAGAAGTGTTCACATTGCTTGGCAGAATCGCTTTTGTGCAGAAAACAGTAACACTTGTTCAGAAGGAAAGAAAGCACAGAGCCCCAGATTTGATGTTGTCCTGGAGAGCTTGCAGAGCACTGGGGAAAGGCAGGCAGAGAATTCCCTGCTAGCACCTTCTCTGTGCCTGTTCACATTGCTTCGCTGTATCGCTTTTGTGCAGAAAACAGTAACACTTGTTCAGAACGAAAGAAAGCACAGAGCCCCAGATTCTATGTTGTCCTGGAGAGCTTGCAGAGCACTGGGGAAAGGCAGGCAGAGAATTCCCTGCTAGCACCTTCTCTGTGCCTGGGAAGCAGAAGTGTTCACATTGCTTCGCAGAATCGCTATTGTGCAGAAAACAGTAACACTTGTTCAGAAGGAAAGAAAGCACAGAGCCCCAGATTCTATGTTGTCCTGGAGAGCTTGCAGAGCACTGGGGAAAGGCAGGCAGAGAATTCCTTGCTAGCACCTTCTCTGTGCCTGGGAAGCAGAAGTGTTCATATTGCTTCGCAGAATCGCCTTTGTGCAGAAAACACTAACACTTGTTCAGAACAAAAGAAAGCACAGAGCCCCAGATTTGCTGTTGTTCTGGAGAGCTTGCAGAGCACTGGGGAAAGGCAGGCAGAGAATTCCCTGCTAGCACCTTCTCTGTGCCTGGGAAGCAGAAGTGTTCACATTACTTCGCAGAATCGCCTTTGTGCAGAAAACACTAACACTTGTTCAGAACAAAAGAAAGCACAGAGCCCCAGATTCTATGTTGTCCTGGAGAGCTTGCAGAGCACTGGGGAAAGGCAGGCAGGGAATTCCTTGCTAGCACCTTCTCTGTGCCTGGGAAGCAGAAGTGTTCATATTGCTTCGCAGAATCGCTTTTGTGCAGAAAACACTAACACTTGTTCAGAACGAAAGAAAGCACAGAGCCCCAGATTTGCTGTTGTTCTAGAGAGCTTGCAGAGCACTGGGGAAAGGCAGGCAGAGAATTCCCTGCTATCACCTTCTCTGTGCCTGGGAAGCAGAAGTGTTCACATTGCTTCGCAGAATCGCCTTTGTGCAGAAAACACTAACACTTGTTCAGAACAAAAGAAAGCACAGAGCCCCAGATTCTATGTTGTCCTGGAGAGCTTGCAGAGCACTGGGGAAAGGCAGGCAGAGAATTCCCTGCTAGCACCTTCTCTGTGCCTGGGAAGCAGAAGTGTTCACATTACTTCGCAGAATCGCCTTTGTGCAGAAAACACTAACACTTGTTCAGAACAAAAGAAAGCACAGAGCCCCAGATTTGCTGTTGTTCTGGAGAGCTTGCAGAGCACTGGGGAAAGGCAGGCAGAGAATTCCCTGCTAGCACCTTCTCTGTGCCTGGGAAGCAGAAGTGTTCACATTGCTTCGCAGAATCGCCTTTGTGCAGAAAACACTAACACTTGTTCAGAACAAAAGAAAGCACAGAGCCCCAGATTTTATGCTGTTCTGGAGAGCTTGCAGAGCACTGGGGAAAGGCAGGCAGAGAATTCCCTGCTAGCACCTTCTCTGTGCCTGGGAAGCAGAAGTGTTCACATTGCTTCGCAGAATCGCTTTTCTGCAGAAAACACTAACACTTGTTCAGAACAAAAGAAAGCACAGAGCCCCAGATTTGCTGTTGTTCTGGAGAGCTTGCAGAGCACTGGGGAAAGGCAGGCAGAGAATTTCCTGCTAGCACCTTCTCTGAGCCTGTTCACATTGCTTCGAAGAATCGCTTTTGTGCAGAAAACAGTAACACTTGTTCAGAACGAAAGAAAGCACAGAGCCCCAGATTCTATGTTGTCCTGGAGAGCTTGCAGAGCACTGGGGAAAGGCAGGCAGAGAATTCCTTGCTAGCACCTTCTCTGTGCCTGGGAAGCAGAAGTGTTCACATTGCTTGGCAGAATCGCTTTTGTGCAGAAAACAGTAACACTTGTTCAGAAGGAAAGAAAGCACAGAGCCCCAGATTTGATGTTGTCCTGGAGAGCTTGCAGAGCACTGGGGAAAGGCAGGCAGAGAATTCCCTGCTAGCACCTTCTCTGTGCCTGTTCACATTGCTTCGCTGTATCGCTTTTGTGCAGAAAACAGTAACACTTGTTCAGAACGAAAGAAAGCACAGAGCCCCAGATTCTATGTTGACCTGGAGAGCTTGCAGAGCACTGGGGAAAGGCAGGCAGAGAATTCCCTGCTAGCACCTTCTCTGTGCCTGGGAAGCAGAAGTGTTCACATTGCTCCGCAGAATCGCTATTGTGCAGAAAACAGTAACACTTGTTCAGAAGGAAAGAAAGCACAGAGCCCCAGATTCTATGTTGTCCTGGAGAGCTTGCAGAGCACTGGGGAAAGGCAGGCAGAGAATTCCTTGCTAGCACCTTCTCTGTGCCTGGGAAGCAGAAGTGTTCATATTGCTTCGCAGAATCGCTTTTGTGCAGAAAACACTAACACTTGTTCAGAACGAAAGAAAGCACAGAGCCCCAGATTTGCTGTTGTTCTGGAGAGCTTGCAGAGCACTGGGGAAAGTCAGGCAGAGAATTCCCTGCTAGCACCTTCTCTGTGCCTGGGAAGCAGAAGTGTTCACATTGCTTCGCAGAATCGCCTTTGTGCAGAAAACACTAACACTTGTTCAGAACAAAAGAAAGCACAGAGCCCCAGATTTGCTGTTGTTCTGGAGAGCTTGCAGAGCACTGGGGAAAGGCAGGCAGAGAATTCCCTGCTAGCACCTTCTCTGTGCCTGGGAAGCAGAAGTGTTCACATTACTTCGCAGAATCGCTTTTGTGCAGAAAACACTAACACTTGTTCAGAACAAAAGAAAGCACAGAGCCCCAGATTTGCTGTTGTTCTGGAGAGCTTGCAGAGCACTGGGGAAAGGCAGGCAGAGAATTCCCTGCTAGCACCTTCTCTGTGCCTGGGAAGCAGAAGTGTTCACATTGCTTCGCAGAATCGGTTTTGTGCAGAAAACACTAACACTTGTTCAGAACAAAAGAAAGCACAGAGCCCCAGATTCTATGTTGTCCTGGAGAGCTTGCAGAGCACTGGGGAAAGGCAGGCAGGGAATTCCTTGCTAGCGCCTTCTCTGTGCCTGGGAAGCAGAAGTGTTCATATTGCTTCGCAGAATCGCTTTTGTGCAGAAAACACTAACACTTGTTCAGAACAAAAGAAAGCACAGAGCCCCAGATTTGCTGTTGTTCTAGAGAGCTTGCAGAGCACTGGCGAAAGGCAGGCAGAGAATTCCCTGCTATCACCTTCTCTGTGCCTGGGAAGCAGAAGTGTTCACATTGCTTCGCAGAATCGCCTTTGTGCAGAAAACACTAACACTTGTTCAGAACAAAAGAAAGCACAGAGCCCCAGATTCTATGTTGTCCTGGAGAGCTTGCAGAGCACTGGGGAAAGGCAGGCAGAGAATTCCCTGCTAGCACCTTCTCTGTGCCTGGGAAGCAGAAGTGTTCACATTACTTCGCAGAATCGCCTTTGTGCAGAAAACACTAACACTTGTTCAGAACAAAAGAAAGCACAGAGCCCCAGATTTGCTGTTGTTCTGGAGAGCTTGCAGAGCACTGGGGAAAGGCAGGCAGAGAATTCCCTGCTTACACCTTCTCTGTGCCTGGGAAGCAGAAGTGTTCACATTGCTTCGCAGAATCGCCTTTGTGCAGAAAACACTAACACTTGTTCAGAAGGAAAGAAAGCACAGAGCCCCAGATTTTATGCTGTTCTGGAGAGCTTGCAGAGCACTGGGGAAAGGCAGGCAGAGAATTCCCTGCTAGCACCTTCTCTGTGCCTGGGAAGCAGAAGTGTTCACATTGCTTCGCAGAATCGCTTTTCTGCAGAAAACACTAACACTTGTTCAGAACAAAAGAAAGCACAGAGCCCCAGATTTGCTGTTGTTCTGGAGAGCTTGCAGAGCACTGGGGAAAGGCAGGCAGAGAATTTCCTGCTAGCACCTTCTCTGTGCCTGTTCACATTGCTTCGCAGAATCGCTTTTGTGCAGAAAACAGTAACACTTGTTCAGAACGAAAGAAAGCACAGAGCCCCAGATTCTATGTTGTCCTGGAGAGCTTGCAGAGCACTGGGGAAAGGCAGGCAGAGAATTCCTTGCTAGCACCTTCTCTGTGCCTGGGAAGCAGAAGTGTTCACATTGCTTGGCAGAATCGCTTTTGTGCAGAAAACAGTAACACTTGTTCAGAAGGAAAGAAAGCACAGAGCCCCAGATTTGATGTTGTCCTGGAGAGCTTGCAGAGCACTGGGGAAAGGCAGGCAGAGAATTCCCTGCTAGCACCTTCTCTGTGCCTGTTCACATTGCTTCGCTGTATCGCTTTTGTGCAGAAAACAGTAACACTTGTTCAGAACGAAAGAAAGCACAGAGCCCCAGATTCTATGTTGTCCTGGAGAGCTTGCAGAGCACTGGGGAAAGGCAGGCAGAGAATTCCCTGCTAGCACCTTCTCTGTGCCTGGGAAGCAGAAGTGTTCACATTGCTTCGCAGAATCGCTATTGTGCAGAAAACAGTAACACTTGTTCAGAAGGAAAGAAAGCACAGAGCCCCAGATTCTATGTTGTCCTGGAGAGCTTGCAGAGCACTGGGGAAAGGCAGGCAGAGAATTCCTTGCTAGCACCTTCTCTGTGCCTGGGAAGCAGAAGTGTTCACATTGCTTCGCAGAATCGCCTTTGTGCAGAAAACACTAACACTTGTTCAGAACAAAAGAAAGCACAGAGCCCCAGATTTGCTGTTGTTCTGGAGAGCTTGCAGAGCACTGGGGAAAGGCAGGCAGAGAATTCCCTGCTAGCACCTTCTCTGTGCCTGGGAAGCAGAAGTGTTTACATTGCTTCGCAGAAGCGCTTTTTTGCAGAAAACAGTAACACTTGTTCAGAACGAAAGAAAGCACAGAGCCCCAGATTTGCTGTTGTCCTGGAGAGCTTGCAGAGCACTGGGGAAAGGCAGGCAGAGAATTCCCTGCTAGCACCTTCTCTGTGCCTGGGAAGCAGAAGTGTTCACATTGCTTCGCAGAATCGCCTTTGTGCAGAAAACACTAACACTTGTTCAGAACAAAAGAAAGCACAGAGCCCCAGATTTGCTGTTGTTCTGGAGAGCTTGCAGAGCACTGGGGAAAGGCAGGCAGAGAATTCCCTGCTAGCACCTTCTCTGTGCCTGGGAAGCAGAAGTGTTCACATTACTTCGCAGAATCGCTTTTGTGCAGAAAACACTAACACTTGTTCAGAACAAAAGAAAGCACAGAGCCCCAGATTTGCTGTTGTTCTGGAGAGCTTGCAGAGCACTGGGGAAAGGCAGGCAGAGAATTCCCTGCTAGCACCTTCTCTGTGCCTGGGAAGCAGAAGTGTTCACATTGCTTCGCAGAATCGCCTTTGTGCAGAAAACACTAACACTTGTTCAGAACAAAAGAAAGCACAGAGCCCCAGATTTGCTGTTGTTCTGGAGAGCTTGCAGAGCACTGGGGAAAGGCAGGCAGAGAATTCCCTGCTAGCACCTTCTCTGTGCCTGGGAAGCAGAAGTGTTCACATTACTTCGCAGAATCGCTTTTGTGCAGAAAACACTAACACTTGTTCAGAACAAAAGAAAGCACAGAGCCCCAGATTCTATGTTGTCCTGGAGAGCTTGCAGAGCACTTGGGAAAGGCAGGCAGAGAATTCCCTGTTAGCAGCTTCTCTGTGCCTGGGAAGCAGAAGTGTTCACATTGCTTCGCAGAATCGCTTTTGTGCAGAAAACACTAACACTTGTTCAGAACAAAAGAAAGCACAGAGCCTCAGATTTTATGTTGTCCTGGAGAGCTTGCAGAGCACTGGGGAAAGGCAGGCAGAGAATTCCCTGCTAGCACCTTCTCTGTGCCTGGGAAGCAGAAGTGTTCACATTGCTTCGCAGAATCGCTTTTCTGCAGAAAACACTAACACTTGTTCAGAACAAAAGAAAGCACAGAGCCCCAGATTTGCTGTTGGTCTGGAGAGCTTGCAGAGCACTGGGGAAAGGCAGGCAGAGAATTCCCTGCTAGCACCTTCTCTGTGTCTGGGAAGTAGAAGTGTTCACATTACTTCGCAGAATCGCCTTTGTGCAGAAAACACTAACACTTGTTCAGAACAAAAGAAAGCACAGAGCCCCAGATTTGCTGTTGTCCTGGAGAGCTTGCAGAGCACTGGGGAAAGGCAGGCAGAGAATTCCCTGCTAGCACCTTCTCTGTGCCTGGGAAGCAGAAGTGTTCACATTACTTCGCAGAATCGCTTTTGTGCAGAAAACACTAACACTTGTTCAGAACAAAAGAAAGCACAGAGCCCCAGATTCTATGTTGTCCTGGAGAGCTTGCAGAGCACTGGGGAAAGGCAGGCAGAGAATTCCCTGTTAGCAGCTTCTCTGTGCCTGGGAAGCAGAAGTGTTCACATTGCTTCGCAGAATCGCTTTTGTGCAGAAAACACTAACACTTGTTCAGAACAAAAGAAAGCACAGAGCCCCAGATTTGCTGTTGTTCTGGAGAGCGTGCAGAGCACTGGGGAAAGGCAGGCAGAGAATTCCCTGCTAGCACCTTCTCTGTGCCTGGGAAGCAGAAGTGTTTACGTTGCTGCGCAGAATCGCTTTTGTGCAGAAAACAGTAACACTTGTTCAGAACAAAAGAAAGCACAGAGCCCCAGATTCTATGTTGTCCTGGAGAGCTTGCAGAGCACTGGGGAAAGGCAGGCAGAGAATTCCCTGCTAGCACCTTCTCTGTGCCTGGGAAGCAGAAGTGTTCACATTGCTTCGCAGAATCGCCTTTGTGCAGAAAACACTAACACTTGTTCAGAACAAAAGAAAGCACAGAGCCCCAGATTCTATGTTGTCCTGGAGAGCTTGCAGAGCACTGGGGAAAGGCAGGCAGGGAATTCCTTGCTAGCACCTTCTCTGTGCCTGGGAAGCAGAAGTGTTCATATTGCTTCGCAGAATCGCTTTTGTGCAGAAAACACTAACACTTGTTCAGAACGAAAGAAAGCACAGAGCCCCAGATTTGCTGTTGTTCTAGAGAGCTTGCAGAGCACTGGGGAAAGGCAGGCAGAGAATTCCCTGCTATCACCTTCTCTGTGCCTGGGAAGCAGAAGTGTTCACATTGCTTCGCAGAATCGCCTTTGTGCAGAAAACACTAACACTTGTTCAGAACAAAAGAAAGCACAGAGCCCCAGATTCTATGTTGTCCTGGAGAGCTTGCAGAGCACTGGGGAAAGGCAGGCAGAGAATTCCCTGCTAGCACCTTCTCTGTGCCTGGGAAGCAGAAGTGTTCACATTACTTCGCAGAATCGCCTTTGTGCAGAAAACACTAACACTTGTTCAGAACAAAAGAAAGCACAGAGCCCCAGATTTGCTGTTGTTCTGGAGAGCTTGCAGAGCACTGGGGAAAGGCAGGCAGAGAATTCCCTGCTAGCACCTTCTCTGTGCCTGGGAAGCAGAAGTGTTCACATTGCTTCGCAGAATCGCCTTTGTGCAGAAAACACTAACACTTGTTCAGAACAAAAGAAAGCACAGAGCCCCAGATTTTATGCTGTTCTGGAGAGCTTGCAGAGCACTGGGGAAAGGCAGGCAGAGAATTCCCTGCTAGCACCTTCTCTGTGCCTGGGAAGCAGAAGTGTTCACATTGCTTCGCAGAATCGCTTTTCTGCAGAAAACACTAACACTTGTTCAGAACAAAAGAAAGCACAGAGCCCCAGATTTGCTGTTGTTCTGGAGAGCTTGCAGAGCACTGGGGAAAGGCAGGCAGAGAATTTCCTGCTAGCACCTTCTCTGTGCCTGTTCACATTGCTTCGCAGAATCGCTTTTGTGCAGAAAACAGTAACACTTGTTCAGAACGAAAGAAAGCACAGAGCCCCAGATTCTATGTTGTCCTGGAGAGCTTGCAGAGCACTGGGGAAAGGCAGGCAGAGAATTCCTTGCTAGCACCTTCTCTGTGCCTGGGAAGCAGAAGTGTTCACATTGCTTGGCAGAATCGCTTTTGTGCAGAAAACAGTAACACTTGTTCAGAAGGAAAGAAAGCACAGAGCCCCAGATTTGATGTTGTCCTGGAGAGCTTGCAGAGCACTGGGGAAAGGCAGGCAGAGAATTCCCTGCTAGCACCTTCTCTGTGCCTGTTCACATTGCTTCGCTGTATTGCTTTTGTGCAGAAAACAGTAACACTTGTTCAGAACGAAAGAAAGCACAGAGCCCCAGATTCTATGTTGTCCTGGAGAGCTTGCAGAGCACTGGGGAAAGGCAGGCAGAGAATTCCCTGCTAGCACCTTCTCTGTGCCTGGGAAGCAGAAGTGTTCACATTGCTTCGCAGAATCGCCTTTGTGCAGAAAACACTAACACTTGTTCAGAACAAAAGAAAGCACAGAGCCCCAGATTCTATGTTGTCCTGGAGAGCTTGCAGAGCACTGGGGAAAGGCAGGCAGAGAATTCCTTGCTAGCACCTTCTCTGTGCCTGGGAAGCAGAAGTGTTCATATTGCTTCGCAGAATCGCTTTTGTGCAGAAAACACTAACACTTGTTCAGAACGAAAGAAAGCACAGAGCCCCAGATTTGCTGTTGTTCTGGAGAGCTTGCAGAGCACTGGGGAAAGGCAGGCAGAGAATTCCCTGCTAGCACCTTCTCTGTGCCTGGGAAGCAGAAGTGTTCACATTGCTTCGCAGAATCGCCTTTGTGCAGAAAACACTAACACTTGTTCAGAACAAAAGAAAGCACAGAGCCCCAGATTTGCTGTTGTTCTGGAGAGCTTGCAGAGCACTGGGGAAAGGCAGGCAGAGAATTCCCTGCTAGCACCTTCTCTGTGCCTAGGAAGCAGAAGTGTTCACATTACTTCGCAGAATCGCTTTTGTGCAGAAAACACTAACACTTGTTCAGAACAAAAGAAAGCACAGAGCCCCAGATTTGCTGTTGTTCTGGAGAGCTTGCAGAGCACTGGGGAAAGGCAGGCAGAGAATTCCCTGCTAGCACCTTCTCTGTGTCTGGGAAGTAGAAGTGTTCACATTAGTTCGCAGAATCGCCTTTGTGCAGAAAACACTAACACTTGTTCAGAACAAAAGAAAGCACAGAGCCCCAGATTTGCTGTTGTCCTGGAGAGCTTGCAGAGCACTGGGGAAAGGCAGGCAGAGAATTCCCTGCTAGCACCTTCTCTGTGCCTGGGAAGCAGAAGTGTTCACATTGCTTCGCAGAATCGCTTTTGTGCAGAAAACACTAACACTTGTTCAGAACAAAAGAAAGCACAGAGCCCCAGATTCTATGTTGTCCTGGAGAGCTTGCAGAGCACTGGGGAAAGGCAGGCAGGGAATTCCTTGCTAGCACCTTCTCTGTGCCTGGGAAGCAGAAGTGTTCATATTGCTTCGCAGAATCGCTTTTGTGCAGAAAACACTAACACTTGTTCAGAACGAAAGAAAGCACAGAGCCCCAGATTTGCTGTTGTTCTAGAGAGCTTGCAGAGCACTGGGGAAAGGCAGGCAGAGAATTCCCTGCTATCACCTTCTCTGTGCCTGGGAAGCAGAAGTGTTCACATTGCTTCGCAGAATCGCCTTTGTGCAGAAAACACTAACACTTGTTCAGAACAAAAGAAAGCACAGAGCCCCAGATTCTATGTTGTCCTGGAGAGCTTGCAGAGCACTGGGGAAAGGCAGGCAGAGAATTCCCTGCTAGCACCTTCTCTGTGCCTGGGAAGCAGAAGTGTTCACATTACTTCGCAGAATCGCCTTTGTGCAGAAAACACTAACACTTGTTCAGAACAAAAGAAAGCACAGAGCCCCAGATTTGCTGTTGTTCTGGAGAGCTTGCAGAGCACTGGGGAAAGGCAGGCAGAGAATTCCCTGCTAGCACCTTCTCTGTGCCTGGGAAGCAGAAGTGTTCACATTGCTTCGCAGAATCGCCTTTGTGCAGAAAACACTAACACTTGTTCAGAACAAAAGAAAGCACAGAGCCCCAGATTTTATGCTGTTCTGGAGAGCTTGCAGAGCACTGGGGAAAGGCAGGCAGAGAATTCCCTGCTAGCACCTTCTCTGTGCCTGGGAAGCAGAAGTGTTCACATTGCTTCGCAGAATCGCTTTTCTGCAGAAAACACTAACACTTGTTCAGAACAAAAGAAAGCACAGAGCCCCAGATTTGCTGTTGTTCTGGAGAGCTTGCAGAGCACTGGGGAAAGGCAGGCAGAGAATTTCCTGCTAGCACCTTCTCTGTGCCTGTTCACATTGCTTCGCAGAATCGCTTTTGTGCAGAAAACAGTAACACTTGTTCAGAACGAAAGAAAGCACAGAGCCCCAGATTCTATGTTGTCCTGGAGAGCTTGCAGAGCACTGGGGAAAGGCAGGCAGAGAATTCCTTGCTAGCACCTTCTCTGTGCCTGGGAAGCAGAAGTGTTCACATTGCTTGGCAGAATCGCTTTTGTGCAGAAAACAGTAACACTTGTTCAGAAGGAAAGAAAGCACAGAGCCCCAGATTTGATGTTGTCCTGGAGAGCTTGCAGAGCACTGGGGAAAGGCAGGCAGAGAATTCCCTGCTAGCACCTTCTCTGTGCCTGTTCACATTGCTTCGCTGTATCGCTTTTGTGCAGAAAACAGTAACACTTGTTCAGAACGAAAGAAAGCACAGAGCCCCAGATTCTATGTTGTCCTGGAGAGCTTGCAGAGCACTGGGGAAAGGCAGGCAGAGAATTCCCTGCTAGCACCTTCTCTGTGCCTGGGAAGCAGAAGTCTTCACATTGCTTCGCAGAATCGCCTTTGTGCAGAAAACACTAACACTTGTTCAGAACAAAAGAAAGCACAGAGCCCCAGATTCTATGTTGTCCTGGAGAGCTTGCAGAGCACTGGGGAAAGGCAGGCAGAGAATTCCTTGCTAGCACCTTCTCTGTGCCTGGGAAGCAGAAGTGTTCATATTGCTTCGCAGAATCGCTTTTGTGCAGAAAACACTAACACTTGTTCAGAACGAAAGAAAGCACAGAGCCCCAGATTTGCTGTTGTTCTGGAGAGCTTGCAGAGCACTGGGGAAAGGCAGGCAGAGAATTCCCTGCTAGCACCTTCTCTGTGCCTGGGAAGCAGAAGTGTTCACATTGCTTCGCAGAATCGCCTTTGTGCAGAAAACACTAACACTTGTTCAGAACAAAAGAAAGCACAGAGCCCCAGATTTGCTGTTGTTCTGGAGAGCTTGCAGAGCACTGGGGAAAGGCAGGCAGAGAATTCCCTGCTAGCACCTTCTCTGTGCCTGGGAAGCAGAAGTGTTCACATTACTTCGCAGAATCGCTTTTGTGCAGAAAACACTAACACTTGTTCAGAACAAAAGAAAGCACAGAGCCCCAGATTTGCTGTTGTTCTGGAGAGCTTGCAGAGCACTGGGGAAAGGCAGGCAGAGAATTCCCTGCTAGCACCTTCTCTGTGCCTGGGAAGCAGAAGTGTTCACATTGCTTCGCAGAATCGCCTTTGTGCAGAAAACACTAACACTTGTTCAGAACAAAAGAAAGCACAGAGCCCCAGATTTGCTGTTGTTCTGGAGAGCTTGCAGAGCAGTGGGGAAAGGCAGGCAGAGAATTCCCTGCTAGCACCTTCTCTGTGCCTGGGAAGCAGAAGTGTTTACGTTGCTTCGCAGAATCGCTTTTGTGCAGAAAACACTAACACTTGTTCAGAACAAAAGAAAGCACAGAGCCCCAGATTTGCTGTTGTCCTGGAGAGCTTGCAGAGCACTGGGGAAAGGCAGGCAGAGAATTCCCTGCTAGCACCTTCTCTGTGCCTGGGAAGCAGAAGTGTTCACATTGCTTCGCAGAATCGCCTTTGTGCAGAAAACACTAACAGTTGTTCAGAACAAAAGAAAGCACAGAGCCTCAGATTTTATGTTGTCCTGGAGAGCTTGCAGAGCACTGGGGAAAGGCAGGCAGAGAATTCCCTGCTAGCACCTTCTCTGTGCCTGGGAACCAGAAGTGTTCACATTGCTTCGCAGAATCGCTTTTCTGCAGAAAACACTAACACTTGTTCAGAACAAAAGAAAGCACAGAGCCCCAGATTTGCTGTTGTTCTGGAGAGCTTGCAGAGCACTGGGGAAAGGCAGGCAGAGAATTCCCTGCTAGCACCTTCTCTGTGCCTGGGAAGCAGAAGTGTTTACATTGCTTCGCAGAAGCGCTTTTTTGCAGAAAACAGTAACACTTGTTCAGAACGAAAGAAAGCACAGAGCCCCAGATTTGCTGTTGTCCTGGAGAGCTTGCAGAGCACTGGGGAAAGGCAGGCAGAGAATTCCCTGCTAGCACCTTCTCTGTGCCTGGGAAGCAGAAGTGTTCACATTGCTTCGCAGAATCGCCTTTGTGCAGAAAACACTAACACTTGTTCAGAACAAAAGAAAGCACAGAGCCCCAGATTTGCTGTTGTTCTGGAGAGCTTGCAGAGCAGTGGGGAAAGGCAGGCAGAGAATTCCCTGCTAGCACCTTCTCTGTGCCTGGGAAGCAGAAGTGTTTACGTTGCTTCGCAGAATCGCTTTTGTGCAGAAAACACTAACACTTGTTCAGAACAAAAGAAAGCACAGAGCCCCAGATTTGCTGTTGTCCTGGAGAGCTTGCAGAGCACTGGGGAAAGGCAGGCAGAGAATTCCCTGCTAGCACCTTCTCTGTGCCTGGGAAGCAGAAGTGTTCACATTGCTTCGCAGAATCGCCTTTGTGCAGAAAACACTAACAGTTGTTCAGAACAAAAGAAAGCACAGAGCCTCAGATTTTATGTTGTCCTGGAGAGCTTGCAGAGCACTGGGGAAAGGCAGGCAGAGAATTCCCTGCTAGCACCTTCTCTGTGCCTGGGAAGCAGAAGTGTTCACATTGCTTCGCAGAATCGCTTTTCTGCAGAAAACACTAACACTTGTTCAGAACAAAAGAAAGCACAGAGCCCCAGATTTGCTGTTGTTCTGGAGAGCTTGCAGAGCACTGGGGAAAGGCAGGCAGAGAATTCCCTGCTAGCACCTTCTCTGTGCCTGGGAAGCAGAAGTGTTTACATTGCTTCGCAGAAGCGCTTTTTTGCAGAAAACAGTAACACTTGTTCAGAACGAAAGAAAGCACAGAGCCCCAGATTTGCTGTTGTCCTGGAGAGCTTGCAGAGCACTGGGGAAAGGCAGGCAGAGAATTCCCTGCTAGCACCTTCTCTGTGCCTGGGAAGCAGAAGTGTTCACATTGCTTCGCAGAATCGCCTTTGTGCAGAAAACACTAACACTTGTTCAGAACAAAAGAAAGCACAGAGCCCCAGATAATATGTTGTCCTGGAGAGCTTGCAGAGCACTGGGGAAAGGCAGGCAGGGAATTCCCTGCTAGCACCTTCTCTGTGCCTGGGAAGCAGAAGTGTTCACATTGCTTCGCAGAATCGCTTTTGTGCAGAAAACACTAACACTTGTTCAGAACAAAAGAAAGCACAGAGCCCCAGATTTTATGTTGTCCTGGAGAGCTTGCAGAGCACTGGGGAAAGGCAGGCAGAGAATTCCTTGCTAGCACCTTCTCTGTGCCTGGGAAGCAGAAGTGTTCATATTGCTTCGCAGAATCGCTTTTGTGCAGAAAACACTAACACTTGTTCAGAACGAAAGAAAGCACGGAGCCCCAGATTTGCTGTTGTCCTGGAGAGCTTGCAGAGCACTGGGGAAAGGCAGGCAGAGAATTCCCTGCTAGCACCTTCTCTGTGCCTGGGAAGCAGAAGTGTTCACATTGCTTCGCAGAATCGCCTTTGTGCAGAAAACACTAACACTTGTTCAGAAAAAAAGAAAGCACAGAGCCCCAGATTTGCTGTTGTTCTGGAGAGCTTGCAGAGCACTGGAGAAAGGCAGGCAGAGAATTCCCTGCTAGCACCTTCTCTGTGCCTGGGAAGCAGAAGTGTTCACATTGCTTCGCAGAATCGCTTTTGTGCAGAAAACACTAACACTTGTTCAGAACAAAAGAAAGCACAGAGCCCCAGATTTGCTGTTGTTCTGGAGAGCTTGCAGAGCACTGGGGAAAGGCAGGCAGAGAATTCCCTGCTAGCACCTTCTCTGTGCCTGGGAAGCAGAAGTGTTCACATTACTTCGCAGAATCGCTTTTGTGCAGAAAACACTAACACTTGTTCAGAACAAAAGAAAGCACAGAGCCCCAGATTTGCTGTTGGTCTGGAGAGCTTGCAGAGCACTGGGGAAAGGCAGGCAGAGAATTCCCTGCTAGCACCTTCTCTGTGCCTGGGAAGCAGAAGTGTTCACATTGATTCGCAGAATTGCTTTTGTGCAGAAAACACTAACACTTGTTCAGAACAAAAGAAAGCACAGAGCCTCAGATTTTATGTTGTCCTGGAGAGCTTGCAGAGCACTGGGGAAAGGCAGGCAGAGAATTCCCTGCTAGCACCTTCTCTGTGCCTGGGAAGCAGAAGTGTTCACATTGCTTCGCAGAATCGCTTTTCTGCAGAAAACACTAACACTTGTTCAGAACAAAAGAAAGCACAGAGCCCCAGATTTGCTGTTGTTCTGGAGAGCTTGCAGAGCACTGGGGAAAGGCAGGCAGAGAATTCCCTGCTAGCACCTTCTCTGTGCCTGGGAAGCAGAAGTGTTCACATTGCTTCGCAGAATCGCCTTTGTGCAGAAAACAGTAACACTTGTTCAGAACAAAAGAAAGCACAGAGCCCCAGATTCTATGTTGTCCTGGAGAGCTTGCAGAGCACTGGGGAAAGGCAGGCAGAGAATTCCCTGCTAGCACCTTCTCTGTGCCTGGGAAGCAGAAGTGTTCACATTGCTTCGCAGAATTGCCTTTGTGCAGAAAACACTAACACTTGTTCAGAACAAAAGAAAGCACAGAGCCCCAGATTCTATGTTGTCCTGGAGAGCTTGCAGAGCACTGGGGAAAGGCAGGCAGGGAATTCCCTGCTAGCAGCTTCTCTGTGCCTGCGAAGCAGAAGTGTTCACATTGCTTCGCAGAATCGCTTTTCTGCAGAAAACACTAACACTTGTTCAGAACAAAAGAAAGCACAGAGCCCCAGATTTGCTGTTGTTCTGGAGAGCTTGCAGAGCACTGGGGAAAGGCAGGCAGAGAATTCCCTGCTAGCACCTTCTCTGTGCCTGGGAAGCAGAAGTGTTCACATTGCTTCGCAGAATCGCCTTTGTGCAGAAAACACTAACACTTGTTCAGAACAAAAGAAAGCACAGAGCCCCAGATTCTATGTTGTCCTGGAGAGCTTGCAGAGCACTGGGGAAAGGCAGGCAGAGAATTCCCTGCTAGCACCTTCTCTGTGCCTGGGAAGCAGAAGTGTTCACATTGCTTCGCAGAATCGCCTTTGTGCAGAAAACACTAACACTTGTTCAGAAAAAAAGAAAGCACAGAGCCCCAGATTTGCTGTTGTTCTGGAGAGCTTGCAGAGCACTGGAGAAAGGCAGGCAGAGAATTCCCTGCTAGCACCTTCTCTGTGCCTGGGAAGCAGAAGTGTTCACATTGCTTCGCAGAATCGCTTTTGTGCAGAAAACACTAACACTTGTTCAGAACAAAAGAAAGCACAGAGCCCCAGATTTGCTGTTGTTCTGGAGAGCTTGCAGAGCACTGGGGAAAGGCAGGCAGAGAATTCCCTGCTAGCACCTTCTCTGTGCCTGGGAAGCAGAAGTGTTCACATTACTTCGCAGAATCGCTTTTGTGCAGAAAACACTAACACTTGTTCAGAACAAAAGAAAGCACAGAGCCCCAGATTTGCTGTTGGTCTGGAGAGCTTGCAGAGCACTGGGGAAAGGCAGGCAGAGAATTCCCTGCTAGCACCTTCTCTGTGCCTGGGAAGCAGAAGTGTTCACATTGATTCGCAGAATTGCTTTTGTGCAGAAAACACTAACACTTGTTCAGAACAAAAGAAAGCACAGAGCCTCAGATTTTATGTTGTCCTGGAGAGCTTGCAGAGCACTGGGGAAAGGCAGGCAGAGAATTCCCTGCTAGCACCTTCTCTGTGCCTGGGAAGCAGAAGTGTTCACATTGCTTCGCAGAATCGCTTTTCTGCAGAAAACACTAACACTTGTTCAGAACAAAAGAAAGCACAGAGCCCCAGATTTGCTGTTGTTCTGGAGAGCTTGCAGAGCACTGGGGAAAGGCAGGCAGAGAATTCCCTGCTAGCACCTTCTCTGTGCCTGGGAAGCAGAAGTGTTCACATTGCTTCGCAGAATCGCCTTTGTGCAGAAAACAGTAACACTTGTTCAGAACAAAAGAAAGCACAGAGCCCCAGATTCTATGTTGTCCTGGAGAGCTTGCAGAGCACTGGGGAAAGGCAGGCAGAGAATTCCCTGCTAGCACCTTCTCTGTGCCTGGGAAGCAGAAGTGTTCACATTGCTTCGCAGAATCGCCTTTGTGCAGAAAACACTAACACTTGTTCAGAAAAAAAGAAAGCACAGAGCCCCAGATTTGCTGTTGTTCTGGAGAGCTTGCAGAGCACTGGAGAAAGGCAGGCAGAGAATTCCCTGCTAGCACCTTCTCTGTGCCTGGGAAGCAGAAGTGTTCACATTGCTTCGCAGAATCGCTTTTGTGCAGAAAACACTAACACTTGTTCAGAACAAAAGAAAGCACAGAGCCCCAGATTTGCTGTTGTTCTGGAGAGCTTGCAGAGCACTGGGGAAAGGCAGGCAGAGAATTCCCTGCTAGCACCTTCTCTGTGCCTGGGAAGCAGAAGTGTTCACATTACTTCGCAGAATCGCTTTTGTGCAGAAAACACTAACACTTGTTCAGAACAAAAGAAAGCACAGAGCCCCAGATTTGCTGTTGGTCTGGAGAGCTTGCAGAGCACTGGGGAAAGGCAGGCAGAGAATTCCCTGCTAGCACCTTCTCTGTGCCTGGGAAGCAGAAGTGTTCACATTGATTCGCAGAATTGCTTTTGTGCAGAAAACACTAACACTTGTTCAGAACAAAAGAAAGCACAGAGCCTCAGATTTTATGTTGTCCTGGAGAGCTTGCAGAGCACTGGGGAAAGGCAGGCAGAGAATTCCCTGCTAGCACCTTCTCTGTGCCTGGGAAGCAGAAGTGTTCACATTGCTTCGCAGAATCGCTTTTCTGCAGAAAACACTAACACTTGTTCAGAACAAAAGAAAGCACAGAGCCCCAGATTTGCTGTTGTTCTGGAGAGCTTGCAGAGCACTGGGGAAAGGCAGGCAGAGAATTCCCTGCTAGCACCTTCTCTGTGCCTGGGAAGCAGAAGTGTTCACATTGCTTCGCAGAATCGCCTTTGTGCAGAAAACAGTAACACTTGTTCAGAACAAAAGAAAGCACAGAGCCCCAGATTCTATGTTGTCCTGGAGAGCTTGCAGAGCACTGGGGAAAGGCAGGCAGAGAATTCCCTGCTAGCACCTTCTCTGTGCCTGGGAAGCAGAAGTGTTCACATTGCTTCGCAGAATTGCCTTTGTGCAGAAAACACTAACACTTGTTCAGAAGGAAAGAAAGCACAGAGCCCCAGATTCTATGTTGTCCTGGAGAGCTTGCAGAGCACTGGGGAAAGGCAGGCAGGGAATTCCCTGCTAGCAGCTTCTCTGTGCCTGCGAAGCAGAAGTGTTCACATTGCTTCGCAGAATCGCTTTTCTGCAGAAAACACTAACACTTGTTCAGAACAAAAGAAAGCACAGAGCCCCAGATTTGCTGTTGTTCTGGAGAGCTTGCAGAGCACTGGGGAAAGGCAGGCAGAGAATTCCCTGCTAGCACCTTCTCTGTGCCTGGGAAGCAGAAGTGTTCACATTGCTTCGCAGAATCGCCTTTGTGCAGAAAACACTAACACTTGTTCAGAACAAAAGAAAGCACAGAGCCCCAGATTCTATGTTGTCCTGGAGAGCTTGCAGAGCACTGGGGAAAGGCAGGCAGAGAATTCCCTGCTAGCACCTTCTCTGTGCCTGGGAAGCAGAAGTGTTCACATTGCTTCGCAGAATCGCCTTTGTGCAGAAAACACTAACACTTGTTCAGAACAAAAGAAAGCACAGAGCCCCAGATTTGCTGTTGTTCTGGAGAGCTTGCAGAGCAGTGGGGAAAGGCAGGCAGAGAATTCCCTGCTAGCACCTTCTCTGTGCCTGGGAAGCAGAAGTGTTTACGTTGCTTCGCAGAATCGCTTTTGTGCAGAAAACACTAACACTTGTTCAGAACAAAAGAAAGCACAGAGCCCCAGATTTGCTGTTGTCCTGGAGAGCTTGCAGAGCACTGGGGAAAGGCAGGCAGAGAATTCCCTGCTAGCACCTTCTCTGTGCCTGGGAAGCAGAAGTGTTCACATTGCTTCGCAGAATCGCCTTTGTGCAGAAAACACTAACAGTTGTTCAGAACAAAAGAAAGCACAGAGCCTCAGATTTTATGTTGTCCTGGAGAGCTTGCAGAGCACTGGGGAAAGGCAGGCAGAGAATTCCCTGCTAGCACCTTCTCTGTGCCTGGGAAGCAGAAGTGTTCACATTGCTTCGCAGAATCGCTTTTCTGCAGAAAACACTAACACTTGTTCAGAACAAAAGAAAGCACAGAGCCCCAGATTTGCTGTTGTTCTGGAGAGCTTGCAGAGCACTGGGGAAAGGCAGGCAGAGAATTCCCTGCTAGCACCTTCTCTGTGCCTGGGAAGCAGAAGTGTTTACATTGCTTCGCAGAAGCGCTTTTTTGCAGAAAACAGTAACACTTGTTCAGAACGAAAGAAAGCACAGAGCCCCAGATTTGCTGTTGTCCTGGAGAGCTTGCAGAGCACTGGGGAAAGGCAGGCAGAGAATTCCCTGCTAGCACCTTCTCTGTGCCTGGGAAGCAGAAGTGTTCACATTGCTTCGCAGAATCACCTTTGTGCAGAAAACACTAACACTTGTTCAGAACAAAAGAAAGCACAGAGCCCCAGATTTGCTGTTGTTCTGGAGAGCTTGCAGAGCAGTGGGGAAAGGCAGGCAGAGAATTCCCTGCTAGCACCTTCTCTGTGCCTGGGAAGCAGAAGTGTTTACGTTGCTTCGCAGAATCGCTTTTGTGCAGAAAACACTAACACTTGTTCAGAACAAAAGAAAGCACAGAGCCCCAGATTTGCTGTTGTCCTGGAGAGCTTGCAGAGCACTGGGGAAAGGCAGGCAGAGAATTCCCTGCTAGCACCTTCTCTGTGCCTGGGAAGCAGAAGTGTTCACATTGCTTCGCAGAATCGCCTTTGTGCAGAAAACACTAACAGTTGTTCAGAACAAAAGAAAGCACAGAGCCTCAGATTTTATGTTGTCCTGGAGAGCTTGCAGAGCACTGGGGAAAGGCAGGCAGAGAATTCCCTGCTAGCACCTTCTCTGTGCCTGGGAAGCAGAAGTGTTCACATTGCTTCGCAGAAGCGCTTTTTTGCAGAAAACAGTAACACTTGTTCAGAACGAAAGAAAGCACAGAGCCCCAGATTTGCTGTTGTCCTGGAGAGCTTGCAGAGCACTGGGGAAAGGCAGGCAGAGAATTCCCTGCTAGCACCTTCTCTGTGCCTGGGAAGCAGAAGTGTTCACATTGCTTCGCAGAATCGCCTTTGTGCAGAAAACACTAACACTTGTTCAGAACAAAAGAAAGCACAGAGCCCCAGATAATATGTTGTCCTGGAGAGCTTGCAGAGCACTGGGGAAAGGCAGGCAGGGAATTCCCTGCTAGCACCTTCTCTGTGCCTGGGAAGCAGAAGTGTTCATATTGCTTCGCAGAATCGCTTTTGTGCAGAAAACACTAACACTTGTTCAGAACGAAAGAAAGCACGGAGCCCCAGATTTGCTGTTGTCCTGGAGAGCTTGCAGAGCACTGGGGAAAGGCAGGCAGAGAATTCCCTGCTAGCACCTTCTCTGTGCCTGGGAAGCAGAAGTGTTCACATTGCTTCGCAGAATCGCCTTTGTGCAGAAAACACTAACACTTGTTCAGAACAAAAGAAAGCACAGAGCCCCAGATTTGCTGTTGTTCTGGAGAGCTTGCAGAGCACTGGAGAAAGGCAGGCAGAGAATTCCCTGCTAGCACCTTCTCTGTGCCTGGGAAGCAGAAGTGTTCACATTACTTCGCAGAATCGCTTTTGTGCAGAAAACACTAACACTTGTTCAGAACAAAAGAAAGCACAGAGCCCCAGATTTGCTGTTGTTCTGGAGAGCTTGCAGAGCACTGGGGAAAGGCAGGCAGAGAATTCCCTGCTAGCACCTTCTCTGTGCCTGGGAAGCAGAAGTGTTCACATTACTTCGCAGAATCGCTTTTGTGCAGAAAACACTAACACTTGTTCAGAACAAAAGAAAGCACAGAGCCCCAGATTTGCTGTTGGTCTGGAGAGCTTGCAGAGCACTGGGGAAAGGCAGGCAGAGAATTCCCTGCTAGCACCTTCTCTGTGCCTGGGAAGCAGAAGTGTTCACATTGCTTCGCAGAATTGCCTTTGTGCAGAAAACACTAACACTTGTTCAGAACAAAAGAAAGCACAGAGCCTCAGATTTTATGTTGTCCTGGAGAGCTTGCAGAGCACTGGGGAAAGGCAGGCAGAGAATTCCCTGCTAGCACCTTCTCTGTGCCTGGGAAGCAGAAGTGTTCACATTGCTTCGCAGAATCGCTTTTGTGCAGAAAACACTAACACTTGTTCAGAACAAAAGAAAGCACAGAGCCCCAGATTTGCTGTTGTTCTGGAGAGCTTGCAGAGCACTGGGGAAAGGCAGGCAGAGAATTCCCTGCTAGCACCTTCTCTGTGCCTGGGAAGCAGAAGTGTTCACATTGCTTCGCAGAATCGCTTTTCTGCAGAAAACACTAACACTTGTTCAGAACAAAAGAAAGCACAGAGCCCCAGATTTGCTGTTGTTCTGGAGAGCTTGCAGAGCACTGGGGAAAGGCAGGCAGAGAATTCCCTGCTAGCACCTTCTCTGTGCCTGGGAAGCAGAAGTGTTCACATTGCTTCGCAGAATCGCTTTTCTGCAGAAAACACTAACACTTGTTCAGAACAAAAGAAAGCACAGAGCCCCAGATTTGCTGTTGTTCTGGAGAGCTTGCAGAGCACTGGGGAAAGGCAGGCAGAGAATTCCCTGCTAGCACCTTCTCTGTGCCTGGGAAGCAGAAGTGTTCACATTGCTTTGCAGAATCGCTTTTGTGCAGAAAACACTAACACTTGTTCAGAACAAAAGAAAGCACAGAGCCTCAGATTTTATGTTGTCCTGGAGAGCTTGCAGAGCACTGGGGAAAGGCAGGCAGAGAATTCCCTGCTAGCACCTTCTCTGTGCCTGGGAAGCAGAAGTGTTCACATTGCTTCGCAGAATCGCTTTTCTGCAGAAAACACTAACACTTGTTCAGAACAAAAGAAAGCACAGAGCCCCAGATTTGCTGTTGTTCTGGAGAGCTTGCAGAGCACTGGGGAAAGGCAGGCAGAGAATTCCCTGCTAGCACCTTCTCTGTGCCTGGGAAGCAGAAGTGTTCACATTGCTTCGCAGAATCGCCTTTGTGCAGAAAACAGTAACACATGTTCAGAACAAAAGAAAGCACAGAGCCCCAGATTCTATGTTGTCCTGGAGAGCTTGCAGAGCACTGGGGAAAGGCAGGCAGAGAATTCCCTGCTAGCACCTTCTCTGTGCCTGGGAAGCAGAAGTGTTCACATTGCTTCGCAGAATTGCCTTTGTGCAGAAAACACTAACACTTGTTCAGAACAAAAGAAAGCACAGAGCCCCAGATTCTATGTTGTCCTGGAGAGCTTGCAGAGCACTGGGGAAAGGCAGGCAGGGAATTCCCTGCTAGCAGCTTCTCTGTGCCTGCGAAGCAGAAGTGTTCACATTGCTTCGCAGAATCGCTTTTCTGCAGAAAACACTAACACTTGTTCAGAACAAAAGAAAGCACAGAGCCCCAGATTTGCTGTTGTTCTGGAGAGCTTGCAGAGCACTGGGGAAAGGCAGGCAGAGAATTCCCTGCTAGCACCTTCTCTGTGCCTGGGAAGCAGAAGTGTTCACATTGCTTCGCAGAATCGCCTTTGTGCAGAAAACACTAACACTTGTTCAGAACAAAAGAAAGCACAGAGCCCCAGATTCTATGTTGTCCTGGAGAGCTTGCAGAGCACTGGGGAAAGGCAGGCAGAGAATTCCCTGCTAGCACCTTCTCTGTGCCTGGGAAGCAGAAGTGTTCACATTGCTTCGCAGAATCGCCTTTGTGCAGAAAACACTAACACTTGTTCAGAACAAAAGAAAGCACAGAGCCCCAGATTTGCTGTTGTTCTGGAGAGCTTGCAGAGCACTGGGGAAAGGCAGGCAGAGAATTCCCTGCTAGCACCTTCTCTGTGCCTGGGAAGCAGAAGTGTTTACATTGCTTCGCAGAAGCGCTTTTTTGCAGAAAACAGTAACACTTGTTCAGAACGAAAGAAAGCACAGAGCCCCAGATTTGCTGTTGTCCTGGAGAGCTTGCAGAGCACTGGGGAAAGGCAGGCAGAGAATTCCCTGCTAGCACCTTCTCTGTGCCTGGGAAGCAGAAGTGTTCACATTGCTTCGCAGAATCGCCTTTGTGCAGAAAACACTAACACTTGTTCAGAACAAAAGAAAGCACAGAGCCCCAGATTTGCTGTTGTTCTGGAGAGCTTGCAGAGCACTGGGGAAAGGCAGGCAGAGAATTCCCTGCTAGCACCTTCTCTGTGCCTGGGAAGCAGAAGTGTTTACGTTGCTTCGCAGAATCGCTTTTGTGCAGAAAACACTAACACTTGTTCAGAACAAAAGAAAGCACAGAGCCCCAGATTTGCTGTTGTCCTGGAGAGCTTGCAGAGCACTGGGGAAAGGCAGGCAGAGAATTCCCTGCTAGCACCTTCTCTGTGCCTGGGAAGCAGAAGTGTTCACATTGCTTCGCAGAATCGCCTTTGTGCAGAAAACACTAACAGTTGTTCAGAACAAAAGAAAGCACAGAGCCTCAGATTTTATGTTGTCCTGGAGAGCTTGCAGAGCACTGGGGAAAGGCAGGCAGAGAATTCCCTGCTAGCACCTTCTCTGTGCCTGGGAAGCAGAAGTGTTCACATTGCTTCGCAGAATCGCTTTTCTGCAGAAAACACTAACACTTGTTCAGAACAAAAGAAAGCACAGAGCCCCAGATTTGCTGTTGTTCTGGAGAGCTTGCAGAGCACTGGGGAAAGGCAGGCAGAGAATTCCCTGCTAGCACCTTCTCTGTGCCTGGGAAGCAGAAGTGTTTACATTGCTTCGCAGAAGCGCTTTTTTGCAGAAAACAGTAACACTTGTTCAGAACGAAAGAAAGCACAGAGCCCCAGATTTGCTGTTGTCCTGGAGAGCTTGCAGAGCACTGGGGAAAGGCAGGCAGAGAATTCCCTGCTAGCACCTTCTCTGTGCCTGGGAAGCAGAAGTGTTCACATTGCTTCGCAGAATCGCCTTTGTGCAGAAAACACTAACACTTGTTCAGAACAAAAGAAAGCACAGAGCCCCAGATAATATGTTGTCCTGGAGAGCTTGCAGAGCACTGGGGAAAGGCAGGCAGAGAATTCCCTGCTAGCACCTTCTCTGTGCCTGGGAAGCAGAAGTGTTCACATTGCTTCGCAGAATCGCCTTTGTGCAGAAAACACTAACAGTTGTTCAGAACAAAAGAAAGCACAGAGCCTCAGATTTTATGTTGTCCTGGAGAGCTTGCAGAGCACTGGGGAAAGGCAGGCAGAGAATTCCCTGCTAGCACCTTCTCTGTGCCTGGGAAGCAGAAGTGTTCACATTGCTTCGCAGAATCGCTTTTCTGCAGAAAACACTAACACTTGTTCAGAACAAAAGAAAGCACAGAGCCCCAGATTTGCTGTTGTTCTGGAGAGCTTGCAGAGCACTGGGGAAAGGCAGGCAGAGAATTCCCTGCTAGCACCTTCTCTGTGCCTGGGAAGCAGAAGTGTTTACATTGCTTCGCAGAAGCGCTTTTTTGCAGAAAACAGTAACACTTGTTCAGAACGAAAGAAAGCACAGAGCCCCAGATTTGCTGTTGTCCTGGAGAGCTTGCAGAGCACTGGGGAAAGGCAGGCAGAGAATTCCCTGCTAGCACCTTCTCTGTGCCTGGGAAGCAGAAGTGTTCACATTGCTTCGCAGAATCACCTTTGTGCAGAAAACACTAACACTTGTTCAGAACAAAAGAAAGCACAGAGCCCCAGATTTGCTGTTGTTCTGGAGAGCTTGCAGAGCAGTGGGGAAAGGCAGGCAGAGAATTCCCTGCTAGCACCTTCTCTGTGCCTGGGAAGCAGAAGTGTTTACGTTGCTTCGCAGAATCGCTTTTGTGCAGAAAACACTAACACTTGTTCAGAACAAAAGAAAGCACAGAGCCCCAGATTTGCTGTTGTCCTGGAGAGCTTGCAGAGCACTGGGGAAAGGCAGGCAGAGAATTCCCTGCTAGCACCTTCTCTGTGCCTGGGAAGCAGAAGTGTTCACATTGCTTCGCAGAATCGCCTTTGTGCAGAAAACACTAACAGTTGTTCAGAACAAAAGAAAGCACAGAGCCTCAGATTTTATGTTGTCCTGGAGAGCTTGCAGAGCACTGGGGAAAGGCAGGCAGAGAATTCCCTGCTAGCACCTTCTCTGTGCCTGGGAAGCAGAAGTGTTCACATTGCTTCGCAGAAGCGCTTTTTTGCAGAAAACAGTAACACTTGTTCAGAACGAAAGAAAGCACAGAGCCCCAGATTTGCTGTTGTCCTGGAGAGCTTGCAGAGCACTGGGGAAAGGCAGGCAGAGAATTCCCTGCTAGCACCTTCTCTGTGCCTGGGAAGCAGAAGTGTTCACATTGCTTCGCAGAATCGCCTTTGTGCAGAAAACACTAACACTTGTTCAGAACAAAAGAAAGCACAGAGCCCCAGATAATATGTTGTCCTGGAGAGCTTGCAGAGCACTGGGGAAAGGCAGGCAGGGAATTCCCTGCTAGCACCTTCTCTGTGCCTGGGAAGCAGAAGTGTTCATATTGCTTCGCAGAATCGCTTTTGTGCAGAAAACACTAACACTTGTTCAGAACGAAAGAAAGCACGGAGCCCCAGATTTGCTGTTGTCCTGGAGAGCTTGCAGAGCACTGGGGAAAGGCAGGCAGAGAATTCCCTGCTAGCACCTTCTCTGTGCCTGGGAAGCAGAAGTGTTCACATTGCTTCGCAGAATCGCCTTTGTGCAGAAAACACTAACACTTGTTCAGAACAAAAGAAAGCACAGAGCCCCAGATTTGCTGTTGTTCTGGAGAGCTTGCAGAGCACTGGAGAAAGGCAGGCAGAGAATTCCCTGCTAGCACCTTCTCTGTGCCTGGGAAGCAGAAGTGTTCACATTACTTCGCAGAATCGCTTTTGTGCAGAAAACACTAACACTTGTTCAGAACAAAAGAAAGCACAGAGCCCCAGATTTGCTGTTGTTCTGGAGAGCTTGCAGAGCACTGGGGAAAGGCAGGCAGAGAATTCCCTGCTAGCACCTTCTCTGTGCCTGGGAAGCAGAAGTGTTCACATTACTTCGCAGAATCGCTTTTGTGCAGAAAACACTAACACTTGTTCAGAACAAAAGAAAGCACAGAGCCCCAGATTTGCTGTTGGTCTGGAGAGCTTGCAGAGCACTGGGGAAAGGCAGGCAGAGAATTCCCTGCTAGCACCTTCTGTGTGCCTGGGAAGCAGAAGTGTTCACATTGCTTCGCAGAATTGCCTTTGTGCAGAAAACACTAACACTTGTTCAGAACAAAAGAAAGCACAGAGCCTCAGATTTTATGTTGTCCTGGAGAGCTTGCAGAGCACTGGGGAAAGGCAGGCAGAGAATTCCCTGCTAGCACCTTCTCTGTGCCTGGGAAGCAGAAGTGTTCACATTGCTTCGCAGAATCGCTTTTGTGCAGAAAACACTAACACTTGTTCAGAACAAAAGAAAGCACAGAGCCCCAGATTTGCTGTTGTTCTGGAGAGCTTGCAGAGCACTGGGGAAAGGCAGGCAGAGAATTCCCTGCTAGCACCTTCTCTGTGCCTGGGAAGCAGAAGTGTTCACATTGCTTCGCAGAATCGCTTTTCTGCAGAAAACACTAACACTTGTTCAGAACAAAAGAAAGCACATAGCCCCAGATTTGCTGTTGTTCTGGAGAGCTTGCAGAGCACTGGGGAAAGGCAGGCAGAGAATTCCCTGCTAGCACCTTCTCTGTGCCTGGGAAGCAGAAGTGTTCACATTGCTTCGCAGAATCGCTTTTCTGCAGAAAACACTAACACTTGTTCAGAACAAAAGAAAGCACAGAGCCCCAGATTTGCTGTTGTTCTGGAGAGCTTGCAGAGCACTGGGGAAAGGCAGGCAGAGAATTCCCTGCTAGCACCTTCTCTGTGCCTGGGAAGCAGAAGTGTTCACATTGCTTTGCAGAATCGCTTTTGTGCAGAAAACACTAACACTTGTTCAGAACAAAAGAAAGCACAGAGCCTCAGATTTTATGTTGTCCTGGAGAGCTTGCAGAGCACTGGGGAAAGGCAGGCAGAGAATTCCCTGCTAGCACCTTCTCTGTGCCTGGGAAGCAGAAGTGTTCACATTGCTTCGCAGAATCGCTTTTCTGCAGAAAACACTAACACTTGTTCAGAACAAAAGAAAGCACAGAGCCCCAGATTTGCTGTTGTTCTGGAGAGCTTGCAGAGCACTGGGGAAAGGCAGGCAGAGAATTCCCTGCTAGCACCTTCTCTGTGCCTGGGAAGCAGAAGTGTTCACATTGCTTCGCAGAATCGCCTTTGTGCAGAAAACAGTAACACATGTTCAGAACAAAAGAAAGCACAGAGCCCCAGATTCTATGTTGTCCTGGAGAGCTTGCAGAGCACTGGGGAAAGGCAGGCAGAGAATTCCCTGCTAGCACCTTCTCTGTGCCTGGGAAGCAGAAGTGTTCACATTGCTTCGCAGAATTGCCTTTGTGCAGAAAACACTAACACTTGTTCAGAACAAAAGAAAGCACAGAGCCCCAGATTCTATGTTGTCCTGGAGAGCTTGCAGAGCACTGGGGAAAGGCAGGCAGGGAATTCCCTGCTAGCAGCTTCTCTGTGCCTGCGAAGCAGAAGTGTTCACATTGCTTCGCAGAATCGCTTTTCTGCAGAAAACACTAACACTTGTTCAGAACAAAAGAAAGCACAGAGCCCCAGATTTGCTGTTGTTCTGGAGAGCTTGCAGAGCACTGGGGAAAGGCAGGCAGAGAATTCCCTGCTAGCACCTTCTCTGTGCCTGGGAAGCAGAAGTGTTCACATTGCTTCGCAGAATCGCCTTTGTGCAGAAAACACTAACACTTGTTCAGAACAAAAGAAAGCACAGAGCCCCAGATTCTATGTTGTCCTGGAGAGCTTGCAGAGCACTGGGGAAAGGCAGGCAGAGAATTCCCTGCTAGCACCTTCTCTGTGCCTGGGAAGCAGAAGTGTTCACATTGCTTCGCAGAATCGCCTTTGTGCAGAAAACACTAACACTTGTTCAGAACAAAAGAAAGCACAGAGCCCCAGATTTGCTGTTGTTCTGGAGAGCTTGCAGAGCACTGGGGAAAGGCAGGCAGAGAATTCCCTGCTAGCACCTTCTCTGTGCCTGGGAAGCAGAAGTGTTTACATTGCTTCGCAGAAGCGCTTTTTTGCAGAAAACAGTAACACTTGTTCAGAACGAAAGAAAGCACAGAGCCCCAGATTTGCTGTTGTCCTGGAGAGCTTGCAGAGCACTGGGGAAAGGCAGGCAGAGAATTCCCTGCTAGCACCTTCTCTGTGCCTGGGAAGCAGAAGTGTTCACATTGCTTCGCAGAATCGCTTTTCTGCAGAAAACACTAACACTTGTTCAGAACAAAAGAAAGCACAGAGCCCCAGATTTGCTGTTGTTCTGGAGAGCTTGCAGAGCACTGGGGAAAGGCAGGCAGAGAATTCCCTGCTAGCACCTTCTCTGTGCCTGGGAAGCAGAAGTGTTTACATTGCTTCGCAGAAGCGCTTTTTTGCAGAAAACAGTAACACTTGTTCAGAACGAAAGAAAGCACAGAGCCCCAGATTTGCTGTTGTCCTGGAGAGCTTGCAGAGCACTGGGGAAAGGCAGGCAGAGAATTCCCTGCTAGCACCTTCTCTGTGCCTGGGAAGCAGAAGTGTTCACATTGCTTCGCAGAATCGCCTTTGTGCAGAAAACACTAACACTTGTTCAGAACAAAAGAAAGCACAGAGCCCCAGATAATATGTTGTCCTGGAGAGCTTGCAGAGCACTGGGGAAAGGCAGGCAGGGAATTCCCTGCTAGCACCTTCTCTGTGCCTGGGAAGCAGAAGTGTTCACATTGCTTCGCAGAATCGCCTTTGTGCAGAAAACACTAACACTTGTTCAGAACAAAAGAAAGCACAGAGCCCCAGATTCTATGTTGTCCTGGAGAGCTTGCAGAGCACTGGGGAAAGGCAGGCAGAGAATTCCTTGCTAGCACCTTCTCTGTGCCTGGGAAGCAGAAGTGTTCATATTGCTTCGCAGAATCGCTTTTGTGCAGAAAACACTAACACTTGTTCAGAACGAAAGAAAGCACGGAGCCCCAGATTTGCTGTTGTCCTGGAGAGCTTGCAGAGCACTGGGGAAAGGCAGGCAGAGAATTCCCTGCTAGCACCTTCTCTGTGCCTGGGAAGCAGAAGTGTTCACATTGCTTCGCAGAATCGCCTTTGTGCAGAAAACACTAACACTTGTTCAGAACAAAAGAAAGCACAGAGCCCCAGATTTGCTGTTGTTCTGGAGAGCTTGCAGAGCACTGGAGAAAGGCAGGCAGAGAATTCCCTGCTAGCACCTTCTCTGTGCCTGGGAAGCAGAAGTGTTCACATTACTTCGCAGAATCGCTTTTGTGCAGAAAACACTAACACTTGTTCAGAACAAAAGAAAGCACAGAGCCCCAGATTTGCTGTTGTTCTGGAGAGCTTGCAGAGCACTGGGGAAAGGCAGGCAGAGAATTCCCTGCTAGCACCTTCTCTGTGCCTGGGAAGCAGAAGTGTTCACATTACTTCGCAGAATCGCTTTTGTGCAGAAAACACTAACACTTGTTCAGAACAAAAGAAAGCACAGAGCCCCAGATTTGCTGTTGGTCTGGAGAGCTTGCAGAGCACTGGGGAAAGGCAGGCAGAGAATTCCCTGCTAGCACCTTCTCTGTGCCTGGGAAGCAGAAGTGTTCACATTGCTTCGCAGAATCGCTTTTCTGCAGAAAACACTAACACTTGTTCAGAACAAAAGAAAGCACAGAGCCCCAGATTTGCTGTTGTTCTGGAGAGCTTGCAGAGCACTGGGGAAAGGCAGGCAGAGAATTCCCTGCTAGCACCTTCTCTGTGCCTGGGAAGCAGAAGTGTTCACATTGCTTCGCAGAATCGCTTTTGTGCAGAAAACACTAACACTTGTTCAGAACAAAAGAAAGCACAGAGCCCCGGATTTGCTGTTGTTCTGGAGAGCTTGCAGAGCACTGGGGAAAGGCAGGCAGAGAATTCCCTGCTAGCACCTTCTCTGTGCCTGGGAAGCAGAAGTGTTCACATTGCTTCGCAGAATCGCCTTTGTGCAGAAAACACTAACACTTGTTCAGAACAAAAGAAAGCACAGAGCCCCAGATTCTATGTTGTCCTGGAGAGCTTGCAGAGCACTGGGGAAAGGCAGGCAGAGAATTCCCTGCTAGCACCTTCTCTGTGCCTGGGAAGCAGAAGTGTTCACATTGCTTCGCAGAATCGCCTTTGTGCAGAAAACACTAACACTTGTTCAGAACAAAAGAAAGCACAGAGCCCCAGATTTGCTGTTGTTCTGGAGAGCTTGCAGAGCACTGGGGAAAGGCAGGCAGAGAATTCCCTGCTAGCACCTTCTCTGTGCCTGGGAAGCAGAAGTGTTCACATTGCTTCGCAGAATCGCCTTTGTGCAGAAAACACTAACACTTGTTCAGAACAAAAGAAAGCACAGAGCCCCAGATTTGCTGTTGTCCTGGAGAGCTTGCAGAGCACTGGGGAAAGGCAGGCAGAGAATTCCCTGCTAGCACCTTCTCTGTGCCTGGGAAGCAGAAGTGTTTACGTTGCTTCGCAGAATCGCTTTTGTGCAGAAAACACTAACACTTGTTCAGAACGAAAGAAAGCACAGAGCCCCAGATTTGCTGTTGTCCTGGAGAGCTTGCAGAGCACTGGGGAAAGGCAGGCAGAGAATTCCCTGCTAGCACCTTCTCTGTGCCTGGGAAGCAGAAGTGTTCACATTGCTTCGCAGAATCGCCTTTGTGCAGAAAACACTAACACTTGTTCAGAAGAAAAGAAAGCACAGAGCCCCAGATTCTATGTTGTCCTGGAGAGCTTGCAGAGCACTGGGGAAAGGCAGGCAGAGAATTCCCTGCTAGCACCTTCTCTGTGCCTGGGAAGCAGAAGTGTTCACATTGCTTCGCAGAATCGCTTTTCTGCAGAAAACACTAACACTTGTTCAGAACGAAAGAAAGCACAGAGCCCCAGATTCTATGTTGTCCTGGAGAGCTTGCAGAGCACTGGGGAAAGGCAGGCAGAGAATTCCTTGCTAGCGCCTTCTCTGTGCCTGGGAAGCAGAAGTGTTCACATTGCTTCGCAGAATCGCTTTTGTACAGAAAACACTAACACTTGTTCAGAACGAAAGGAAGCACAGAGCCCCAGATTTTATGTTGTCCTGGAGAGCTTGCAGAGCACTGGGGAAAGGCAGGCAGAGAATTCCTTGCTAGCACCTTCTCTGTGCCTGGGAAGCAGAAGTGTTCACATTGCTTCGCAGAATCGCTTTTGTGCAGAAAACAGTAACACTTGTTCAGAAGGAAAGAAAGCACAGAGCCCCAGATTTGATGTTGTCCTGGAGAGCTTGCAGAGCACTGGGGAAAGGCAGGCAGAGAATTCCCTGCTAGCACCTTCTCTGTGCCTGTTCACATTTCTTCGCTGTATCGCTTTTGTGCAGAAAACAGTAACACTTGTTCAGAACGAAAGAAAGCACAGAGCCCCAGATTCTATGTTGTCCTGGAGAGCTTGCAGAGCACTGGGGAAAGGCAGGCAGAGAATTCCTTGCTAGCACCTTCTCTGTGCCTGGGAAGCAGAAGTGTTCATATTGCTTCGCAGAATCGCTTTTGTGCAGAAAACACTAACACTTGTTCAGAACGAAAGAAAGCACAGAGCCCCAGATTTGCTGTTGTTCTAGAGAGCTTGCAGAGCACTGGGGAAAGGCAGGCAGAGAATTCCCTGCTATCACCTTCTCTGTGCCTGGGAAGCAGAAGTGTTCACATTGCTTCGCAGAATTGCCTTTGTGCAGAAAACACTAACACTTGTTCAGAACAAAAGAAAGCACAGAGCCTCAGATTTTATGTTGTCCTGGAGAGCTTGCAGAGCACTGGGGAAAGGCAGGCAGAGAATTCCCTGCTAGCACCTTCTCTGTGCCTGGGAAGCAGAAGTGTTCACATTGCTTCGCAGAATCGCTTTTCTGCAGAAAACACTAACACTTGTTCAGAACAAAAGAAAGCACAGAGCCCCAGATTTGCTGTTGTTCTGGAGAGCTTGCAGAGCACTGGGGAAAGGCAGGCAGAGAATTCCCTGCTAGCACCTTCTCTGTGCCTGGGAAGCAGAAGTGTTCACATTGCTTCGCAGAATCGCTTTTCTGCAGAAAACACTAACACTTGTTCAGAACAAAAGAAAGCACAGAGCCCCAGATTTGCTGTTGTTCTGGAGAGCTTGCAGAGCACTGGGGAAAGGCAGGCAGAGAATTCCCTGCTAGCACCTTCTCTGTGCCTGGGAAGCAGAAGTGTTCACATTGCTTTGCAGAATCGCTTTTGTGCAGAAAACACTAACACTTGTTCAGAACAAAAGAAAGCACAGAGCCTCAGATTTTATGTTGTCCTGGAGAGCTTGCAGAGCACTGGGGAAAGGCAGGCAGAGAATTCCCTGCTAGCACCTTCTCTGTGCCTGGGAAGCAGAAGTGTTCACATTGCTTCGCAGAATCGCTTTTCTGCAGAAAACACTAACACTTGTTCAGAACAAAAGAAAGCACAGAGCCCCAGATTTGCTGTTGTTCTGGAGAGCTTGCAGAGCACTGGGGAAAGGCAGGCAGAGAATTCCCTGCTAGCACCTTCTCTGTGCCTGGGAAGCAGAAGTGTTCACATTGCTTCGCAGAATCGCCTTTGTGCAGAAAACAGTAACACATGTTCAGAACAAAAGAAAGCACAGAGCCCCAGATTTGCTGTTGTCCTGGAGAGCTTGCAGAGCACTGGGGAAAGGCAGGCAGAGAATTCCCTGCTAGCACCTTCTCTGTGCCTGGGAAGCAGAAGTGTTCACATTGCTTCGCAGAATTGCCTTTGTGCAGAAAACACTAACACTTGTTCAGAACAAAAGAAAGCACAGAGCCCCAGATTCTATGTTGTCCTGGAGAGCTTGCAGAGCACTGGGGAAAGGCAGGCAGGGAATTCCCTGCTAGCAGCTTCTCTGTGCCTGCGAAGCAGAAGTGTTCACATTGCTTCGCAGAATCGCTTTTCTGCAGAAAACACTAACACTTGTTCAGAACAAAAGAAAGCACAGAGCCCCAGATTTGCTGTTGTTCTGGAGAGCTTGCAGAGCACTGGGGAAAGGCAGGCAGAGAATTCCCTGCTAGCACCTTCTCTGTGCCTGGGAAGCAGAAGTGTTCACATTGCTTCGCAGAATCGCCTTTGTGCAGAAAACACTAACACTTGTTCAGAACAAAAGAAAGCACAGAGCCCCAGATTCTATGTTGTCCTGGAGAGCTTGCAGAGCACTGGGGAAAGGCAGGCAGAGAATTCCCTGCTAGCACCTTCTCTGTGCCTGGGAAGCAGAAGTGTTCACATTGCTTCGCAGAATCGCCTTTGTGCAGAAAACACTAACACTTGTTCAGAACAAAAGAAAGCACAGAGCCCCAGATTTGCTGTTGTTCTGGAGAGCTTGCAGAGCACTGGGGAAAGGCAGGCAGAGAATTCCCTGCTAGCACCTTCTCTGTGCCTGGGAAGCAGAAGTGTTTACATTGCTTCGCAGAAGCGCTTTTTTGCAGAAAACAGTAACACTTGTTCAGAACGAAAGAAAGCACAGAGCCCCAGATTTGCTGTTGTCCTGGAGAGCTTGCAGAGCACTGGGGAAAGGCAGGCAGAGAATTCCCTGCTAGCACCTTCTCTGTGCCTGGGAAGCAGAAGTGTTCACATTGCTTCGCAGAATCGCCTTTGTGCAGAAAACACTAACACTTGTTCAGAACAAAAGAAAGCACAGAGCCCCAGATTTGCTGTTGTTCTGGAGAGCTTGCAGAGCAGTGGGGAAAGGCAGGCAGAGAATTCCCTGCTAGCACCTTCTCTGTGCCTGGGAAGCAGAAGTGTTTACGTTGCTTCGCAGAATCGCTTTTGTGCAGAAAACACTAACACTTGTTCAGAACAAAAGAAAGCACAGAGCCCCAGATTTGCTGTTGTCCTGGAGAGCTTGCAGAGCACTGGGGAAAGGCAGGCAGAGAATTCCCTGCTAGCACCTTCTCTGTGCCTGGGAAGCAGAAGTGTTCACATTGCTTCGCAGAATCGCCTTTGTGCAGAAAACACTAACAGTTGTTCAGAACAAAAGAAAGCACAGAGCCTCAGATTTTATGTTGTCCTGGAGAGCTTGCAGAGCACTGGGGAAAGGCAGGCAGAGAATTCCCTGCTAGCACCTTCTCTGTGCCTGGGAAGCAGAAGTGTTCACATTGCTTCGCAGAATCGCTTTTCTGCAGAAAACACTAACACTTGTTCAGAACAAAAGAAAGCACAGAGCCCCAGATTTGCTGTTGTTCTGGAGAGCTTGCAGAGCACTGGGGAAAGGCAGGCAGAGAATTCCCTGCTAGCACCTTCTCTGTGCCTGGGAAGCAGAAGTGTTTACATTGCTTCGCAGAAGCGCTTTTTTGCAGAAAACAGTAACACTTGTTCAGAACGAAAGAAAGCACAGAGCCCCAGATTTGCTGTTGTCCTGGAGAGCTTGCAGAGCACTGGGGAAAGGCAGGCAGAGAATTCCCTGCTAGCACCTTCTCTGTGCCTGGGAAGCAGAAGTGTTCACATTGCTTCGCAGAATCGCCTTTGTGCAGAAAACACTAACACTTGTTCAGAACAAAAGAAAGCACAGAGCCCCAGATAATATGTTGTCCTGGAGAGCTTGCAGAGCACTGGGGAAAGGCAGGCAGGGAATTCCCTGCTAGCACCTTCTCTGTGCCTGGGAAGCAGAAGTGTTCACATTGCTTCGCAGAATCGCTTTTGTGCAGAAAACACTAACACTTGTTCAGAACAAAAGAAAGCACAGAGCCCCAGATTTGCTGTTGTTCTGGAGAGCTTGCAGAGCACTGGGGAAAGGCAGGCAGAGAATTCCTTGCTAGCACCTTCTCTGTGCCTGGGAAGCAGAAGTGTTCATATTGCTTCGCAGAATCGCTTTTGTGCAGAAAACACTAACACTTGTTCAGAACGAAAGAAAGCACGGAGCCCCAGATTTGCTGTTGTCCTGGAGAGCTTGCAGAGCACTGGGGAAAGGCAGGCAGAGAATTCCCTGCTAGCACCTTCTCTGTGCCTGGGAAGCAGAAGTGTTCACATTGCTTCGCAGAATCGCCTTTGTGCAGAAAACACTAACACTTGTTCAGAACAAAAGAAAGCACAGAGCCCCAGATTTGCTGTTGTTCTGGAGAGCTTGCAGAGCACTGGAGAAAGGCAGGCAGAGAATTCCCTGCTAGCACCTTCTCTGTGCCTGGGAAGCAGAAGTGTTCACATTACTTCGCAGAATCGCTTTTGTGCAGAAAACACTAACAC
Organism: Strix aluco; assembly: GCF_031877795.1. NCBI lineage: Eukaryota > Metazoa > Chordata > Aves > Strigiformes > Strigidae > Strix > Strix aluco. Next base: position 1,852,939 of record NW_027436653.1, read on the forward strand.
TTGTTCAGAACAAAAGAAAGCACAGAGCCCCAGATTTGCTGTTGTTCTGGAGAGCTTGCAGAGCACTGGGGAAAGGCAGGCAGAGAATTCCCTGCTAGCACCTTCTCTGTGCCTGGGAAGCAGAAGTGTTCACATTACTTCGCAGAATCGCTTTTGTGCAGAAAACACTAACACTTGTTCAGAACAAAAGAAAGCACAGAGCCCCAGATTTGCTGTTGGTCTGGAGAGCTTGCAGAGCACTGGGGAAAGGCAGGCAGAGAATTCCCTGCTAGCACCTTCTCTGTGCCTGGGAAGCAGAAGTGTTCACATTGCTTCGCAGAATCGCTTTTCTGCAGAAAACACTAACACTTGTTCAGAACAAAAGAAAGCACAGAGCCCCAGATTTGCTGTTGTTCTGGAGAGCTTGCAGAGCACTGGGGAAAGGCAGGCAGAGAATTCCCTGCTAGCACCTTCTCTGTGCCTGGGAAGCAGAAGTGTTCACATTGCTTCGCAGAATCGCTTTTGTGCAGAAAACACTAACACTTGTTCAGAACAAAAGAAAGCACAGAGCCCCGGATTTGCTGTTGTTCTGGAGAGCTTGCAGAGCACTGGGGAAAGGCAGGCAGAGAATTCCCTGCTAGCACCTTCTCTGTGCCTGGGAAGCAGAAGTGTTCACATTGCTTCGCAGAATTGCCTTTGTGCAGAAAACACTAACACTTGTTCAGAACAAAAGAAAGCACAGAGCCCCAGATTCTATGTTGTCCTGGAGAGCTTGCAGAGCACTGGGGAAAGGCAGGCAGGGAATTCCCTGCTAGCAGCTTCTCTGTGCCTGCGAAGCAGAAGTGTTCACATTGCTTCGCAGAATCGCTTTTGTGCAGAAAACACTAACACTTGTTCAGAACAAAAGAAAGCACAGAGCCCCAGATTTGCTGTTGTTCTGGAGAGCTTGCAGAGCACTGGGGAAAGGCAGGCAGAGAATTCCCTGCTAGCACCTTCTCTGTGCCTGGGAAGCAGAAGTGTTCACATTGCTTCGCAGAATCGCCTTTGTGCAGAAAACACTAACACTTGTTCAGAACAAAAGAAAGCACAGAGCCCCAGATTCTATGTTGTCCTGGAGAGCTTGCAGAGCACTGGGGAAAGGCAGGCAGAGAATTCCCTGCTAGCACCTTCTCTGTGCCTGGGAAGCAGAAGTGTTCACATTGCTTCGCAGAATCGCCTTTGTGCAGAAAACACTAACACTTGTTCAGAACAAAAGAAAGCACAGAGCCCCAGATTTGCTGTTGTTCTGGAGAGCTTGCAGAGCACTGGGGAAAGGCAGGCAGAGAATTCCCTGCTAGCACCTTCTCTGTGCCTGGGAAGCAGAAGTGTTCACATTGCTTCGCAGAATCGCCTTTGTGCAGAAAACACTAACACTTGTTCAGAACAAAAGAAAGCACAGAGCCCCAGATTTGCTGTTGTCCTGGAGAGCTTGCAGAGCACTGGGGAAAGGCAGGCAGAGAATTCCCTGCTAGCACCTTCTCTGTGCCTGGGAAGCAGAAGTGTTTACGTTGCTTCGCAGAATCGCTTTTGTGCAGAAAACACTAACACTTGTTCAGAACGAAAGAAAGCACAGAGCCCCAGATTTGCTGTTGTCCTGGAGAGCTTGCAGAGCACTGGGGAAAGGCAGGCAGAGAATTCCCTGCTAGCACCTTCTCTGTGCCTGGGAAGCAGAAGTGTTCACATTGCTTCGCAGAATCGCCTTTGTGCAGAAAACACTAACACTTGTTCAGAAGAAAAGAAAGCACAGAGCCCCAGATTCTATGTTGTCCTGGAGAGCTTGCAGAGCACTGGGGAAAGGCAGGCAGAGAATTCCCTGCTAGCACCTTCTCTGTGCCTGGGAAGCAGAAGTGTTCACATTGCTTCGCAGAATCGCTTTTCTGCAGAAAACATTAACACTTGTTCAGAACGAAAGAAAGCACAGAGCCCCAGATTCTATGTTGTCCTGGAGAGCTTGCAGAGCACTGGGGAAAGGCAGGCAGAGAATTCCTTGCTAGCGCCTTCTCTGTGCCTGGGAAGCAGAAGTGTTCACATTGCTTCGCAGAATCGCTTTTGTACAGAAAACACTAACACTTGTTCAGAACGAAAGGAAGCACAGAGCCCCAGATTTTATGTTGTCCTGGAGAGCTTGCAGAGCACTGGGGAAAGGCAGGCAGAGAATTCCTTGCTAGCACCTTCTCTGTGCCTGGGAAGCAGAAGTGTTCACATTGCTTCGCAGAATCGCTTTTGTGCAGAAAACAGTAACACTTGTTCAGAAGGAAAGAAAGCACAGAGCCCCAGATTTGATGTTGTCCTGGAGAGCTTGCAGAGCACTGGGGAAAGGCAGGCAGAGAATTCCCTGCTAGCACCTTCTCTATGCCTGTTCACATTTCTTCGCTGTATCGCTTTTGTGCAGAAAACAGTAACACTTGTTCAGAAGGAAAGAAAGCACAGAGCCCCAGATTCTATGTTGTCCTGGAGAGCTTGCAGAGCACTGGGGAAAGGCAGGCAGAGAATTCCTTGCTAGCACCTTCTCTGTGCCTGGGAAGCAGAAGTGTTCATATTGCTTCGCAGAATCGCTTTTGTGCAGAAAACACTAACACTTGTTCAGAACGAAAGAAAGCACAGAGCCCCAGATTTGCTGTTGTTCTAGAGAGCTTGCAGAGCACTGGGGAAAGGCAGGCAGAGAATTCCCTGCTATCACCTTCTCTGTGCCTGGGAAGCAGAAGTGTTCACATTGCTTCGCAGAATCGCCTTTGTGCAGAAAACACTAACACTTGTTCAGAACAAAAGAAAGCACAGAGCCCCAGATTTGTTGTTGTTCTGGAGAGCTTGCAGAGCACTGGGGAAAGGCAGGCAGAGAATTCCCTGCTAGCACCTTCTCTGTGCCTGGGAAGCAGAAGTGTTCACATTGCTTCGCAGAATCGCCTTTGTGCAGAAAACACTAACACTTGTTCAGAACAAAAGAAAGCACAGAGCCCCAGATTTGCTGTTGTTCTGGAGAGATTGCAGAGCACTGGAGAAAGGCAGGCAGAGAATTCCCTGCTAGCACCTTCTCTGTGCCTGGGAAGCAGAAGTGTTCACATTACTTCGCAGAATCGCTTTTGTGCAGAAAACACTAACACTTGTTCAGAACAAAAGGAAGCACAGAGCCCCAGATTTGCTGTTGTTCTGGAGAGCTTGCAGAGCACTGGGGAAAGGCAGGCAGAGAATTCCCTGCTAGCACCTTCTCTGTGCCTGGGAAGCAGAAGTGTTCACATTACTTCGCAGAATCGCTTTTGTGCAGAAAACACTAACACTTGTTCAGAACAAAAGAAAGCACAGAGCCCCAGATTTGCTGTTGGTCTGGAGAGCTTGCAGAGCACTGGGGAAAGGCAGGCAGAGAATTCCCTGCTAGCACCTTCTCTGTGCCTGGGAAGCAGAAGTGTTCACATTGCTTCGCAGAATTGCCTTTGTGCAGAAAACACTAACACTTGTTCAGAACAAAAGAAAGCACAGAGCCCCAGATTTGCTGTTGTCCTGGAGAGCTTGCAGAGCACTGGGGAAAGGCAGGCAGAGAATTCCCTGCTAGCACCTTCTCTGTGCCTGGGAAGCAGAAGTGTTCACATTGCTTCGCAGAATCGCTTTTCTGCAGAAAACACTAACACTTGTTCAGAACAAAAGAAAGCACAGAGCCCCAGATTTGCTGTTGTTCTGGAGAGCTTGCAGAGCACTGGGGAAAGGCAGGCAGAGAATTCCCTGCTAGCACCTTCTCTGTGCCTGGGAAGCAGAAGTGTTCACATTGCTTCGCAGAATCGCTTTTCTGCAGAAAACACTAACACTTGTTCAGAACAAAAGAAAGCACAGAGCCCCAGATTTGCTGTTGTTCTGGAGAGCTTGCAGAGCACTGGGGAAAGGCAGGCAGAGAATTCCCTGCTAGCACCTTCTCTGTGCCTGGGAAGCAGAAGTGTTCACATTGCTTCGCAGAATCGCTTTTGTGCAGAAAACACTAACACTTGTTCAGAACAAAAGAAAGCACAGAGCCCCGGATTTGCTGTTGTTCTGGAGAGCTTGCAGAGCACTGGGGAAAGGCAGGCAGAGAATTCCCTGCTAGCACCTTCTCTGTGCCTGGGAAGCAGAAGTGTTCACATTGCTTCGCAGAATTGCCTTTGTGCAGAAAACACTAACACTTGTTCAGAACAAAAGAAAGCACAGAGCCCCAGATTCTATGTTGTCCTGGAGAGCTTGCAGAGCACTGGGGAAAGGCAGGCAGGGAATTCCCTGCTAGCAGCTTCTCTGTGCCTGCGAAGCAGAAGTGTTCACATTGCTTCGCAGAATCGCTTTTGTGCAGAAAACACTAACACTTGTTCAGAACAAAAGAAAGCACAGAGCCCCAGATTTGCTGTTGTTCTGGAGAGCTTGCAGAGCACTGGGGAAAGGCAGGCAGAGAATTCCCTGCTAGCACCTTCTCTGTGCCTGGGAAGCAGAAGTGTTCACATTGCTTCGCAGAATCGCCTTTGTGCAGAAAACACTAACACTTGTTCAGAACAAAAGAAAGCACAGAGCCCCAGATTCTATGTTGTCCTGGAGAGCTTGCAGAGCACTGGGGAAAGGCAGGCAGAGAATTCCCTGCTAGCACCTTCTCTGTGCCTGGGAAGCAGAAGTGTTCACATTGCTTCGCAGAATCGCCTTTGTGCAGAAAACACTAACACTTGTTCAGAACAAAAGAAAGCACAGAGCCCCAGATTTGCTGTTGTTCTGGAGAGCTTGCAGAGCACTGGGGAAAGGCAGGCAGAGAATTCCCTGCTAGCACCTTCTCTGTGCCTGGGAAGCAGAAGTGTTCACATTGCTTCGCAGAATCGCCTTTGTGCAGAAAACACTAACACTTGTTCAGAACAAAAGAAAGCACAGAGCCCCAGATTTGCTGTTGTCCTGGAGAGCTTGCAGAGCACTGGGGAAAGGCAGGCAGAGAATTCCCTGCTAGCACCTTCTCTGTGCCTGGGAAGCAGAAGTGTTTACGTTGCTTCGCAGAATCGCTTTTGTGCAGAAAACACTAACACTTGTTCAGAACGAAAGAAAGCACAGAGCCCCAGATTTGCTGTTGTCCTGGAGAGCTTGCAGAGCACTGGGGAAAGGCAGGCAGAGAATTCCCTGCTAGCACCTTCTCTGTGCCTGGGAAGCAGAAGTGTTCACATTGCTTCGCAGAATCGCCTTTGTGCAGAAAACACTAACACTTGTTCAGAAGAAAAGAAAGCACAGAGCCCCAGATTCTATGTTGTCCTGGAGAGCTTGCAGAGCACTGGGGAAAGGCAGGCAGAGAATTCCCTGCTAGCACCTTCTCTGTGCCTGGGAAGCAGAAGTGTTCACATTGCTTCGCAGAATCGCTTTTCTGCAGAAAACACTAACACTTGTTCAGAACGAAAGAAAGCACAGAGCCCCAGATTCTATGTTGTCCTGGAGAGCTTGCAGAGCACTGGGGAAAGGCAGGCAGAGAATTCCTTGCTAGCGCCTTCTCTGTGCCTGGGAAGCAGAAGTGTTCACATTGCTTCGCAGAATCGCTTTTGTACAGAAAACACTAACACTTGTTCAGAACGAAAGGAAGCACAGAGCCCCAGATTTTATGTTGTCCTGGAGAGCTTGCAGAGCACTGGGGAAAGGCAGGCAGAGAATTCCTTGCTAGCACCTTCTCTGTGCCTGGGAAGCAGAAGTGTTCACATTGCTTCGCAGAATCGCTTTTGTGCAGAAAACAGTAACACTTGTTCAGAAGGAAAGAAAGCACAGAGCCCCAGATTTGCTGTTGTTCTGGAGAGCTTGCAGAGCACTGGGGAAAGGCAGGCAGAGAATTCCCTGCTAGCACTTTCTCTGTGCCTGGGAAGCAGAAGTGTTCACATTGCTTCGCAGAATCGCCTTTGTGCAGAAAACACTAACACTTGTTCAGAACAAAAGAAAGCACAGAGCCCCAGATTTGCTGTTGTTCTGGAGAGCTTGCAGAGCACTGGGGAAAGGCAGGCAGAGAATTCCCTGCTAGCACCTTCTCTGTGCCTGGGAAGCAGAAGTGTTCACATTGCTTCGCAGAATCGCCTTTGTGCAGAAAACACTAACACTTGTTCAGAACAAAAGAAAGCACAGAGCCCCAGATTCTATGTTGTCCTGGAGAGCTTGCAGAGCACTGGGGAAAGGCAGGCAGGGAATTCCCTGCTAGCACCTTCTCTGTGCCTGGGAAGCAGAAGTGTTCACATTGCTTCGCAGAATCGCTTTTCTGCAGAAAACAGTAACACTTGTTCAGAAGGAAAGAAAGCACAGAGCCCCAGATTTGATGTTGTCCTGGAGAGCTTGCAGAGCACTGGGGAAAGGCAGGCAGAGAATTCCCTGCTAGCACCTTCTCTGTGCCTGTTCACATTGCTTCGCTGTATCGCTTTTGTGCAGAAAACAGTAACACTTGTTCAGAACGAAAGAAAGCACAGAGCCCCAGATTTTATGTTGTCCTGGAGAGCCTGCAGAGCACTGGGGAAAGGCAGGCAGAGAATTCCTTGCTAGCACCTTCTCTGTGCCTGGGAAGCAGAAGTGTTCATATTGCTTCACAGAATCGCTTTTGTGCAGAAAACACTAACACTTGTTCAGAACGAAAGAAAGCACAGAGCCCCAGATTTGCTGTTGTTCTAGAGAGCTTGCAGAGCACTGGGGAAAGGCAGGCAGAGAATTCCCTGCTAGCACCTTCTCTGTGCCTGGGAAGCAGAAGTGTTCACATTGCTTCGCAGAATCGCCTTTGTGCAGAAAACACTAACACTTGTTCAGAACAAAAGAAAGCACAGAGCCCCAGATTTGTTGTTGTTCTGGAGAGCTTGCAGAGCACTGGGGAAAGGCAGGCAGAGAATTCCCTGCTAGCACCTTCTCTGTGCCTGGGAAGCAGAAGTGTTCACATTAATTCGCAGAATCGCTTTTGTGCAGAAAACACTAACACTTGTTCAGAACAAAAGAAAGCACAGAGCCCCAGATTTGCTGTTGTTCTGGAGAGCTTGCAGAGCACTGGGGAAAGGCAGGCAGAGAATTCCCTGCTAGCACCTTCTCTGTGCCTGGGAAGCAGAAGTGTTCACATTGCTTCGCAGAATCGCCTTTGTGCAGAAAACACTAACACTTGTTCAGAACAAAAGAAAGCACAGAGCCCCAGATTTGCTGTTGTTCTGGAGAGCTTGCAGAGCACTGGGGAAAGGCAGGCAGAGAATTCCCTGCTAGCACCTTCTCTGTGCCTGGGAAGCAGAAGTGTTCACATTGCTTCGCAGAATACCTTTGTGCAGAAAACACTAACACTTGTTCAGAACAAAAGAAAGCACAGAGCCTCAGATTTTATGTTGTCCTGGAGAGCTTGCAGAGCACTGGGGAAAGGCAGGCAGAGAATTCCCTGCTAGCACCTTCTCTGTGCCTGGGAAGCATAAGTGTTCACATTGCTTCGCAGAATCGCTTTTGTGCATAAAACTCTAACACTTGTTCAGAACGAAAGAAAGCACAGAGCCTCAGATTTGCTGTTGTTCTGGAGAGCTTGCAGAGCACTGGGGAAAGGCAGGCAGAGAATTCCCTGCTAGCACCTTCTCTGTGCCTGGGAAGCAGAAGTGTTCACATTGCTTCGCAGAATCGCCTTTGTGCAGAAAACACTAACACTTGTTCAGAACAAAAGAAAGCACAGAGCCCCAGATTCTATGTTGTCCTGGAGAGCTTGCAGAGCACTGGGGAAAGGCAGGCAGAGAACTCCCTGCTAGCACCTTCTCTGTGCCTGGGAAGCAGAAGTGTTCACATTGCTTCGCAGAATCGCTATTGTGCAGAAAACAGTAACACTTGTTCAGAAGGAAAGAAAGCACAGAGCCCCAGATTCTATGTTGTCCTGGAGAGCTTGCAGAGCACTGGGGAAAGGCAGGCAGAGAATTCCCTGCTAGCACCTTCTCTGTGCCTGGGAAGCAGTAGTGTTCACATTGCTTCGCAGAATCGCTTTTCTGCAGAAAACACTAACACTTGTTCAGAACAAAAGAAAGCACAGAGCCCCAGATTCTATGTTGTCCTGGAGAGCTTGCAGAGCACTGGGGAAAGGCAGGCAGAGAATTCCCTGCTAGCACCTTCTCTGTGCCTGTTCACATTGCTTCGCTGTATCGCTTTTGTGCAGAAAACAGTAACACTTGTTCAGAACGAAAGAAAGCACAGAGCCCCAGATTCTATGTTGTCCTGGAGAGCTTGCAGAGCACTGGGGAAAGGCAGGCAGAGAATTCCTTGCTAGCACCTTCTCTGTGCCTGGGAAGCAGAAGTGTTCATATTGCTTCGCAGAATCGCTTTTGTGCAGAAAACACTAACACTTGTTCAGAACGAAAGAAAGCACAGAGCCCCAGATTTGCTGTTGTTCTGGAGAGCTTGCAGAGCACTGGGGAAAGGCAGGCAGAGAATTCCCTGCTAGCACCTTCTCTGTGCCTGGGAAGCAGAAGTGTTCACATTGCTTCGCAGAATCGCCTTTGTGCAGAAAACACTAACACTTGTTCAGAACAAAAGAAAGCACAGAGCCCCAGATTTGCTGTTGTTCTGGAGAGCTTGCACAGCACTGGGGAAAGGCAGGCAGAGAATTCCCTGCTAGCACCTTCTCTGTGCCTGGGAAGCAGAAGTGTTCACATTGCTTCGCAGAATTGCCTTTGTGCAGAAAACACTAACACTTGTTCAGAACGAAAGAAAGCACAGAGCCTCAGATTTTATGTTGTCCTGGAGAGCTTGCAGAGCACTGGGGAAAGGCAGGCAGAGAATTCCCTGCTAGCACCTTCTCTGTGCCTGGGAAGCAGAAGTGTTCACATTGCTTCGCAGAATCGCTTTTGTGCAGAAAACACTAACACTTGTTCAGAACGAAGGAAGCACAGAGCCCCAGATTTGCTGTTGTTCTGGAGAGCTTGCAGAGCACTGGGGAAAGGCAGGCAGAGAATTCCCTGCTAGCACCTTCTCTGTGCCTGGGAAGCAGAAGTGTTCACATTACTTCGCAGAATCGCTTTTGTGCAGAAAACACTAACACTTGTTCAGAACAAAAGAAAGCACAGAGCCCCAGATTCTATGTTGTCCTGGAGAGCTTGCAGAGCACTGGGGAAAGGCAGGCAGAGAATTCCCTGCTAGCACCTTCTCTGTGCCTGGGAAGCAGAAGTGTTCACATTGCTTCGCAGAATTGCCTTTGTGCAGAAAACACTAACACTTGTTCAGAACAAAAGAAAGCACAGAGCCTCAGATTTTATGTTGTCCTGGAGAGCTTGCAGAGCACTGGGGAAAGGCAGGCAGAGAATTCCCTGCTAGCACCTTCTCTGTGCCTGGGAAGCAGAAGTGTTCACATTGCTTCGCAGAATCGCCTTTGTGCAGAAAACACTAACACTTGTTCAGAACAAAAGAAAGCACAGAGCCCCAGATTCTATGTTGTCCTGGAGAGCTTGCAGAGCACTGGGGAAAGGCAGGCAGAGAATTCCCTGCTAGCACCTTCTCTGTGCCTGGGAAGCAGAAGTGTTCACATTACTTCGCAGAATCGCCTTTGTGCAGAAAACACTAACACTTGTTCAGAACAAAAGAAAGCACAGAGCCCCAGATTTGCTGTTGTTCTGGAGAGCTTGCAGAGCACTGGGGAAAGGCAGGCAGAGAATTCCCTGCTAGCACCTTCTCTGTGCCTGTTCACATTGCTTCGCAGAATCGCTTTTGTGCAGAAAACAGTAACACTTGTTCAGAAGGAAAGAAAGCACAGAGCCCCAGATTTGATGTTGTCCTGCAGAGCTTGCAGAGCACTGGGGAAAGGCAGGCAGAGAATTCCCTGCTAGCACCTTCTCTGTGCCTGTTCACATTGCTTCGCTGTATCGCTTTTGTGCAGAAAACAGTAACACTTGTTCAGAACGAAAGAAAGCACAGAGCCCCAGATTCTATGTTGTCCTGGAGAGCTTGCAGAACACTGGGGAAAGGCAGGCAGAGAATTCCCTGCTAGCACCTTCTCTGTGCCTGGGAAGCAGAAGTGTTCACATTGCTTCGCAGAATCGCTTTTGTGCAGAAAACACTAACACTTGTTCAGAACAAAAGAAAGCACAGAGCCCCAGATTTGCTGTTGTTCTGGAGAGCTTGCAGAGCACTGGGGAAAGGCAGGCAGAGAATTCCCTGCTAGCACCTTCTCTGTGCCTGGGAAGCAGAAGTGTTCACATTGCTTCGCAGAATCGCCTTTGTGCAGAAAACACTAACACTTGTTCAGAACAAAAGAAAGCACAGAGCCCCAGATTTGCTGTTGTCCTGGAGAACTTGCAGAGCACTGGGGAAAGGCAGGCAGAGAATTCCCTGCTAGCACCTTCTCTGTGCCTGGGAAGCAGAAGTGTTCACATTACTTCGCAGAATCGCCTTTGTGCAGAAAACACTAACACTTGTTCAGAACAAAAGAAAGCACAGAGCCCCAGATTTGCTGTTGTTCTGGAGAGCTTGCAGAGCACTGGGGAAAGGCAGGCAGAGAATTCCCTGCTAGCACCTTCTCTGTGCCTGGGAAGCAGAAGTGTTCACATTGCTTCGCAGAATCGCCTTTGTGCAGAAAACACTAACACTTGTTCAGAACAAAAGAAAGCACAGAGCCCCAGATTTGCTGTTGTTCTGGAGAGCTTGCAGAGCACTGGGGAAAGGCAGGCAGAGAATTCCCTGCTAGCACCTTCTCTGTGCCTGGGAAGCAGAAGTGTTCACATTACTTCGCAGAATCGCTTTTGTGCAGAAAACACTAACACTTGTTCAGAACAAAAGAAAACACAGAGCCCCAGATTTGCTGTTGTTCTGGAGAGCTTGCAGAGCACTGGGGAAAGGCAGGCAGAGAATTCCCTGCTAGCACCTTCTCTGTGCCTGTTCACATTGCTTCGCAGAATCGCTTTTGTGCAGAAAACAGTAACACTTGTTCAGAAGGAAAGAAAGCACAGAGCCCCAGATTTGCTGTTGTCCTGGAGAGCTTGCAGAGCACTGGGGAAAGGCAGGCAGAGAATTCCCTGCTAGCACCTTCTCTGTGCCTGTTCACATTGCTTCGCTGTATCGCTTTTGTGCAGAAAACAGTAACACTTGTTCAGAACGAAAGAAAGCACAGAGCCCCAGATTTGCTGTTGTCCTGGAGAGCTTGCAGAGCACTGGGGAAAGGCAGGCAGAGAATTCCCTGCTAGCACCTTCTCTGTGCCTGGGAAGCAGAAGTGTTCATATTGCTTCGCAGAATCGCTTTTGTGCAGAAAACACTAACACTTGTTCAGAACGAAAGAAAGCACAGAGCCCCAGATTTGCTGTTGTTCTGGAGAGCTTGCAGAGCACTGGGGAAAGGCAGGCAGAGAATTCCCTGCTAGCACCTTCTCTGTGCCTGGGAAGCAGAAGTGTTCACATTGCTTCGCAGAATCGCCTTTGTGCAGAAAACACTAACACTTGTTCAGAACAAAAGAAAGCACAGAGCCCCAGATTTGCTGTTGTCCTGGAGAACTTGCAGAGCACTGGGGAAAGGCAGGCAGAGAATTCCCTGCTAGCACCTTCTCTGTGCCTGGGAAGCAGAAGTGTTCACATTACTTCGCAGAATCGCCTTTGTGCAGAAAACACTAACACTTGTTCAGAACAAAAGAAAGCACAGAGCCCCAGATTTGCTGTTGTTCTGGAGAGCTTGCAGAGCACTGGGGAAAGGCAGGCAGAGAATTCCCTGCTAGCACCTTCTCTGTGCCTGGGAAGCAGAAGTGTTCACATTGCTTCGCAGAATCGCCTTTGTGCAGAAAACACTAACACTTGTTCAGAACAAAAGAAAGCACAGAGCCCCAGATTTGCTGTTGTTCTGGAGAGCTTGCAGAGCACTGGGGAAAGGCAGGTAGAGAATTCCCTGCTAGCACCTTCTCTGTGCCTGGGAAGCAGAAGTGTTCACATTACTTCGCAGAATCGCTTTTGTGCAGAAAACACTAACACTTGTTCAGAACAAAAGAAAGCACAGAGCCCCAGATTTGCTGTTGTTCTGGAGAGCTTGCAGAGCACTGGGGAAAGGCAGGCAGAGAATTCCCTGCTAGCACCTTCTCTGTGCCTGGGAAGCAGAAGTGTTCACATTGCTTCGCAGAATCGTCTTTGTGCAGAAAACACTAACACTTGTTCAGAACAAAAGAAAGCACAGAGCCCCAGATTTGCTGTTGTTCTGGAGAGCTTGCAGAGCACTGGGGAAAGGCAGGCAGAGAATTCCCTGCTAGCACCTTCTCTGTGCCTGGGAAGCAGAAGTGTTCACATTGCTTCGCAGAATCGCCTTTGTGCAGAAAACACTAACACTTGTTCAGAACAAAAGAAAGCACAGAGCCCCAGATTTTATGCTGTTCTGGAGAGCTTGCAGAGCACTGGGGAAAGGCAGGCAGAGAATTCCCTGCTAGCACCTTCTCTGTGCCTGGGAAGCAGAAGTGTTCACATTACTTCGCAGAATCGCTTTTGTGCAGAAAACACTAACACTTGTTCAGAACAAAAGAAAGCACAGAGCCCCAGATTCTATGTTGTCCTGGAGAGCTTGCAGAGCACTTGGGAAAGGCAGGCAGAGAATTCCCTGTTAGCACCTTCTCTGTGCCTGGGAAGCAGAAGTGTTCACATTGCTTCGCAGAATCGCTTTTGTGCAGAAAACACTAACACTTGTTCAGAACAAAAGAAAGCACAGAGCCTCAGATTTTATGTTGTCCTGGAGAGCTTGCAGAGCACTGGGGAAAGGCAGGCAGAGAATTCCCTGCTAGCACCTTCTCTGTGCCTGGGAAGCAGAAGTGTTCACATTGCTTCGCAGAATCGCTTTTCTGCAGAAAACACTAACACTTGTTCAGAACAAAAGAAAGCACAGAGCCCCAGATTTGCTGTTGGTCTGGAGAGCTTGCAGAGCACTGGGGAAAGGCAGGCAGAGAATTCCCTGCTAGCACCTTCTCTGTGTCTGGGAAGTAGAAGTGTTCACATTAGTTCGCAGAATCGCTTTTGTGCAGAAAACACTAACACTTGTTCAGAACAAAAGAAAGCACAGAGCCCCAGATTTGCTGTTGTCCTGGAGAGCTTGCAGAGCACTGGGGAAAGGCAGGCAGAGAATTCCCTGCTAGCACCTTCTCTGTGCCTGGGAAGCAGAAGTGTTCACATTACTTCGCAGAATCGCTTTTGTGCAGAAAACACTAACACTTGTTCAGAACAAAAGAAAGCACAGAGCCCCAGATTCTATGTTGTCCTGGAGAGCTTGCAGAGCACTGGGGAAAGGCAGGCAGAGAATTCCCTGTTAGCAGCTTCTCTGTGCCTGGGAAGCAGAAGTGTTCACATTGCTTCGCAGAATCGCTTTTGTGCAGAAAACACTAACACTTGTTCAGAACAAAAGAAAGCACAGAGCCCCAGATTTGCTGTTGTTCTGGAGAGCGTGCAGAGCACTGGGGAAAGGCAGGCAGAGAATTCCCTGCTAGCACCTTCTCTGTGCCTGGGAAGCAGAAGTGTTTACGTTGCTTCGCAGAATCGCTTTTGTGCAGAAAACAGTAACACTTGTTCAGAACAAAAGAAAGCACAGAGCCCCAGATTCTATGTTGTCCTGGAGAGCTTGCAGAGCACTGGGGAAAGGCAGGCAGAGAATTCCCTGCTAGCACCTTCTCTGTGCCTGGGAAGCAGAAGTGTTCACATTGCTTCGCAGAATCGCCTTTGTGCAGAAAACACTAACACTTGTTCAGAACAAAAGAAAGCACAGAGCCCCAGATTCTATGTTGTCCTGGAGAGCTTGCAGAGCACTGGGGAAAGGCAGGCAGGGAATTCCTTGCTAGCACCTTCTCTGTGCCTGGGAAGCAGAAGTGTTCATATTGCTTCGCAGAATCGCTTTTGTGCAGAGAACACTAACACTTGTTCAGAACGAAAGAAAGCACAGAGCCCCAGATTTGCTGTTGTTCTAGAGAGCTTGCAGAGCACTGGGGAAAGGCAGGCAGAGAATTCCCTGCTATCACCTTCTCTGTGCCTGGGAAGCAGAAGTGTTCACATTGCTTCGCAGAATCGCCTTTGTGCAGAAAACACTAACACTTGTTCAGAACAAAAGAAAGCACAGAGCCCCAGATTTGCTGTTGTTCTGGAGAGCTTGCAGAGCACTGGGGAAAGGCAGGCAGAGAATTCCCTGCTAGCACCTTCTCTGTGCCTGTTCACATTGCTTCGCAGAATCGCTTTTGTGCAGAAAACACTAACACTTGTTCAGAACGAAAGAAAGCACAGAGCCCCAGATTCTATGTTGTCCTGGAGAGCTTGCAGAGCACTGGGGAAAGGCAGGCAGAGAATTCCCTGCTAGCACCTTCTCTGTGCCTGGGAAGCAGAAGTGTTCATATTGCTTCGCAGAATCGCTTTTGTGCAGAAAACACTAACACTTGTTCAGAACGAAAGAAAGCACAGAGCCCCAGATTTGCTGTTGTTCTGGAGAGCTTGCAGAGCACTGGGGAAAGGCAGGCAGAGAATTCCCTGCTAGCACCTTCTCTGTGCCTGGGAAGCAGAAGTGTTCACATTGCTTCGCAGAATCGCCTTTGTGCAGAAAACACTAACACTTGTTCAGAACAAAAGAAAGCACAGAGCCCCAGATTTGCTGTTGTCCTGGAGAACTTGCAGAGCACTGGGGAAAGGCAGGCAGAGAATTCCCTGCTAGCACCTTCTCTGTGCCTGGGAAGCAGAAGTGTTCACATTACTTCGCAGAATCGCCTTTGTGCAGAAAACACTAACACTTGTTCAGAACAAAAGAAAGCACAGAGCCCCAGATTTGCTGTTGTTCTGGAGAGCTTGCAGAGCACTGGGGAAAGGCAGGCAGAGAATTCCCTGCTAGCACCTTCTCTGTGCCTGGGAAGCAGAAGTGTTCACATTGCTTCGCAGAATCGCCTTTGTGCAGAAAACACTAACACTTGTTCAGAACAAAAGAAAGCACAGAGCCCCAGATTTGCTGTTGTTCTGGAGAGCTTGCAGAGCACTGGGGAAAGGCAGGTAGAGAATTCCCTGCTAGCACCTTCTCTGTGCCTGGGAAGCAGAAGTGTTCACATTACTTCGCAGAATCGCTTTTGTGCAGAAAACACTAACACTTGTTCAGAACAAAAGAAAGCACAGAGCCCCAGATTTGCTGTTGTTCTGGAGAGCTTGCAGAGCACTGGGGAAAGGCAGGCAGAGAATTCCCTGCTAGCACCTTCTCTGTGCCTGGGAAGCAGAAGTGTTCACATTGCTTCGCAGAATCGTCTTTGTGCAGAAAACACTAACACTTGTTCAGAACAAAAGAAAGCACAGAGCCCCAGATTTGCTGTTGTTCTGGAGAGCTTGCAGAGCACTGGGGAAAGGCAGGCAGAGAATTCCCTGCTAGCACCTTCTCTGTGCCTGGGAAGCAGAAGTGTTCACATTACTTCGCAGAATCGCTTTTGTGCAGAAAACACTAACACTTGTTCAGAACAAAAGAAAGCACAGAGCCCCAGATTCTATGTTGTCCTGGAGAGCTTGCAGAGCACTTGGGAAAGGCAGGCAGAGAATTCCCTGTTAGCAGCTTCTCTGTGCCTGGGAAGCAGAAGTGTTCACATTGCTTCGCAGAATCGCTTTTGTGCAGAAAACACTAACACTTGTTCAGAACAAAAGAAAGCACAGAGCCTCAGATTTTATGTTGTCCTGGAGAGCTTGCAGAGCACTGGGGAAAGGCAGGCAGAGAATTCCCTGCTAGCACCTTCTCTGTGCCTGGGAAGCAGAAGTGTTCACATTGCTTCGCAGAATTGCCTTTGTGCAGAAAACACTAACACTTGTTCAGAACAAAAGAAAGCACAGAGCCCCAGATTTGCTGTTGGTCTGGAGAGCTTGCAGAGCACTGGGGAAAGGCAGGCAGGGAATTCCTTGCTAGCACCTTCTCTGTGCCTGGGAAGCAGAAGTGTTCATATTGCTTCGCAGAATCGCTTTTGTGCAGAAAACACTAACACTTGTTCAGAACGAAAGAAAGCACAGAGCCCCAGATTCTATGTTGTCCTGGAGAGCTTGCAGAGCACTGGGGAAAGGCAGGCAGAGAATTCCCTGCTAGCACCTTCTCTGTGTCTGGGAAGTAGAAGTGTTCACATTAGTTCGCAGAATCGCTTTTGTGCAGAAAACACTAACACTTGTTCAGAACAAAAGAAAGCACAGAGCCCCAGATTTGCTGTTGTCCTGGAGAGCTTGCAGAGCACTGGGGAAAGGCAGGCAGAGAATTCCCTGCTAGCACCTTCTCTGTGCCTGGGAAGCAGAAGTGTTCACATTACTTCGCAGAATCGCTTTTGTGCAGAAAACACTAACACTTGTTCAGAACAAAAGAAAGCACAGAGCCCCAGATTCTATGTTGTCCTGGAGAGCTTGCAGAGCACTGGGGAAAGGCAGGCAGAGAATTCCCTGTTAGCAGCTTCTCTGTGCCTGGGAAGCAGAAGTGTTCACATTGCTTCGCAGAATCGCTTTTGTGCAGAAAACACTAACACTTGTTCAGAACAAAAGAAAGCACAGAGCCCCAGATTTGCTGTTGTTCTGGAGAGCGTGCAGAGCACTGGGGAAAGGCAGGCAGAGAATTCCCTGCTAGCACCTTCTCTGTGCCTGGGAAGCAGAAGTGTTTACGTTGCTTCGCAGAATCGCTTTTGTGCAGAAAACAGTAACACTTGTTCAGAACAAAAGAAAGCACAGAGCCCCAGATTTGCTGTTGTTCTGGAGAGCTTGCAGAGCACTGGGGAAAGGCAGGCAGAGAATTCCCTGCTAGCACCTTCTCTGTGCCTGTTCACATTGCTTCGCAGAATCGCTTTTGTGCAGAAAACACTAACACTTGTTCAGAACGAAAGAAAGCACAGAGCCCCAGATTCTATGTTGTCCTGGAGAGCTTGCAGAGCACTGGGGAAAGGCAGGCAGAGAATTCCCTGCTAGCACCTTCTCTGTGCCTGGGAAGCAGAAGTGTTCATATTGCTTCGCAGAATCGCTTTTGTGCAGAAAACACTAACACTTGTTCAGAACGAAAGAAAGCACAGAGCCCCAGATTTGCTGTTGTTCTGGAGAGCTTGCAGAGCACTGGGGAAAGGCAGGCAGAGAATTCCCTGCTAGCACCTTCTCTGTGCCTGGGAAGCAGAAGTGTTCACATTGCTTCGCAGAATCGCCTTTGTGCAGAAAACACTAACACTTGTTCAGAACAAAAGAAAGCACAGAGCCCCAGATTTGCTGTTGTCCTGGAGAACTTGCAGAGCACTGGGGAAAGGCAGGCAGAGAATTCCCTGCTAGCACCTTCTCTGTGCCTGGGAAGCAGAAGTGTTCACATTACTTCGCAGAATCGCCTTTGTGCAGAAAACACTAACACTTGTTCAGAACAAAAGAAAGCACAGAGCCCCAGATTTGCTGTTGTTCTGGAGAGCTTGCAGAGCACTGGGGAAAGGCAGGCAGAGAATTCCCTGCTAGCACCTTCTCTGTGCCTGGGAAGCAGAAGTGTTCACATTGCTTCGCAGAATCGCCTTTGTGCAGAAAACACTAACACTTGTTCAGAACAAAAGAAAGCACAGAGCCCCAGATTTGCTGTTGTTCTGGAGAGCTTGCAGAGCACTGGGGAAAGGCAGGTAGAGAATTCCCTGCTAGCACCTTCTCTGTGCCTGGGAAGCAGAAGTGTTCACATTACTTCGCAGAATCGCTTTTGTGCAGAAAACACTAACACTTGTTCAGAACAAAAGAAAGCACAGAGCCCCAGATTTGCTGTTGTTCTGGAGAGCTTGCAGAGCACTGGGGAAAGGCAGGCAGAGAATTCCCTGCTAGCACCTTCTCTGTGCCTGGGAAGCAGAAGTGTTCACATTGCTTCGCAGAATCGTCTTTGTGCAGAAAACACTAACACTTGTTCAGAACAAAAGAAAGCACAGAGCCCCAGATTTGCTGTTGTTCTGGAGAGCTTGCAGAGCACTGGGGAAAGGCAGGCAGAGAATTCCCTGCTAGCACCTTCTCTGTGCCTGGGAAGCAGAAGTGTTCACATTACTTCGCAGAATCGCTTTTGTGCAGAAAACACTAACACTTGTTCAGAACAAAAGAAAGCACAGAGCCCCAGATTCTATGTTGTCCTGGAGAGCTTGCAGAGCACTTGGGAAAGGCAGGCAGAGAATTCCCTGTTAGCAGCTTCTCTGTGCCTGGGAAGCAGAAGTGTTCACATTGCTTCGCAGAATCGCTTTTGTGCAGAAAACACTAACACTTGTTCAGAACAAAAGAAAGCACAGAGCCTCAGATTTTATGTTGTCCTGGAGAGCTTGCAGAGCACTGGGGAAAGGCAGGCAGAGAATTCCCTGCTAGCACCTTCTCTGTGCCTGGGAAGCAGAAGTGTTCACATTGCTTCGCAGAATTGCCTTTGTGCAGAAAACACTAACACTTGTTCAGAACAAAAGAAAGCACAGAGCCCCAGATTTGCTGTTGGTCTGGAGAGCTTGCAGAGCACTGGGGAAAGGCAGGCAGGGAATTCCTTGCTAGCACCTTCTCTGTGCCTGGGAAGCAGAAGTGTTCATATTGCTTCGCAGAATCGCTTTTGTGCAGAAAACACTAACACTTGTTCAGAACGAAAGAAAGCACAGAGCCCCAGATTCTATGTTGTCCTGGAGAGCTTGCAGAGCACTGGGGAAAGGCAGGCAGAGAATTCCCTGCTAGCACCTTCTCTGTGCCTGGGAAGCAGAAGTGTTCACATTACTTCGCAGAATCGCTTTTGTGCAGAAAACACTAACACTTGTTCAGAACAAAAGAAAGCACAGAGCCCCAGATTTGCTGTTGTTCTGGAGAGCTTGCAGAGCACTGGGGAAAGGCAGGCAGAGAATTCCCTGCTAGCACCTTCTCTGTGCCTGGGAAGCAGAAGTGTTCACATTGCTTCGCAGAATCGCTTTTGTGCAGAAAACACTAACACTTGTTCAGAACAAAAGAAAGCACAGAGCCCCAGATTTGCTGTTGTTCTGGAGAGCTTGCAGAGCACTGGGGAAAGGCAGGCAGAGAATTTCCTGCTAGCACCTTCTCTGTGCCTGTTCACATTGCTTCGCAGAATCGCTTTTGTGCAGAAAACAGTAACACTTGTTCAGAACGAAAGAAAGCACAGAGCCCCAGATTCTATGTTGTCCTGGAGAGCTTGCAGAGCACTGGGGAAAGGCAGGCAGAGAATTCCTTGCTAGCACCTTCTCTGTGCCTGGGAAGCAGAAGTGTTCACATTGCTTGGCAGAATCGCTTTTGTGCAGAAAACAGTAACACTTGTTCAGAAGGAAAGAAAGCACAGAGCCCCAGATTTGATGTCGTCCTGGAGAGCTTGCAGAGCACTGGGGAAAGGCAGGCAGAGAATTCCCTGCTAGCACCTTCTCTGTGCCTGTTCACATTGCTTCGCTGTATCGCTTTTGTGCAGAAAACAGTAACACTTGTTCAGAAGGAAAGAAAGCACAGAGCCCCAGATTTGATGTTGTCCTGGAGAGCTTGCAGAGCACTGGGGAAAGGCAGGCAGAGAATTCCCTGCTAGCACCTTCTCTGTGCCTGGGAAGCAGAAGTGTTCACATTGCTTCGCAGAATCGCTATTGTGCAGAAAACAGTAACACTTGTTCAGAAGGAAAGAAAGCACAGAGCCCCAGATTCTATGTTGTCCTGGAGAGCTTGCAGAGCACTGGGGAAAGGCAGGCAGAGAATTCCTTGCTAGCACCTTCTCTGTGCCTGGGAAGCAGAAGTGTTCACATTGCTTCGCAGAATCGCCTTTGTGCAGAAAACACTAACACTTGTTCAGAACAAAAGAAAGCACAGAGCCCCAGATTTGCTGTTGTTCTGGAGAGCTTGCAGAGCACTGGGGAAAGGCAGGCAGAGAATTCCCTGCTAGCACCTTCTCTGTGCCTGGGAAGCAGAAGTGTTCACATGGCTTCGCAGAAGCGCTTTTTTGCAGAAAACAGTAACACTTGTTCAGAACGAAAGAAAGCACAGAGCCCCAGATTTGCTGTTGTCCTGGAGAGCTTGCAGAGCACTGGGGAAAGGCAGGCAGAGAATTCCCTGCTAGCACCTTCTCTGTGCCTGGGAAGCAGAAGTGTTCACATTGCTTCGCAGAATCGCCTTTGTGCAGAAAACACTAACACTTGTTCAGAACAAAAGAAAGCACAGAGCCCCAGATTTGCTGTTGTTCTGGAGAGCTTGCAGAGCACTGGGGAAAGGCAGGCAGAGAATTCCCTGCTAGCACCTTCTCTGTGCCTGGGAAGCAGAAGTGTTCACATTACTTCGCAGAATCGCTTTTGTGCAGAAAACACTAACACTTGTTCAGAACAAAAGAAAGCACAGAGCCCCAGATTTGCTGTTGTTCTGGAGAGCTTGCAGAGCACTGGGGAAAGGCAGGCAGAGAATTCCCTGCTAGCACCTTCTCTGTGCCTGGGAAGCAGAAGTGTTCACATTGCTTCGCAGAATCGCCTTTGTGCAGAAAACACTAACACTTGTTCAGAACAAAAGAAAGCACAGAGCCCCAGATTTTATGCTGTTCTGGAGAGCTTGCAGAGCACTGGGGAAAGGCAGGCAGAGAATTCCCTGCTAGCACCTTCTCTGTGCCTGGGAAGCAGAAGTGTTCACATTACTTCGCAGAATCGCTTTTGTGCAGAAAACACTAACACTTGTTCAGAACAAAAGAAAGCACAGAGCCCCAGATTCTATGTTGTCCTGGAGAGCTTGCAGAGCACTTGGGAAAGGCAGGCAGAGAATTCCCTGTTAGCACCTTCTCTGTGCCTGGGAAGCAGAAGTGTTCACATTGCTTCGCAGAATCGCCTTTGTGCAGAAAACACTAACACTTGTTCAGAACAAAAGAAAGCACAGAGCCTCAGATTTTATGTTGTCCTGGAGAGCTTGCAGAGCACTGGGGAAAGGCAGGCAGAGAATTCCCTGCTAGCACCTTCTCTGTGCCTGGGAAGCAGAAGTGTTCACATTGCTTCGCAGAATCGCTTTTCTGCAGAAAACACTAACACTTGTTCAGAACAAAAGAAAGCACAGAGCCCCAGATTTGCTGTTGGTCTGGAGAGCTTGCAGAGCACTGGGGAAAGGCAGGCAGAGAATTCCCTGCTAGCACCTTCTCTGTGTCTGGGAAGTAGAAGTGTTCACATTAGTTCGCAGAATCGCTTTTGTGCAGAAAACACTAACACTTGTTCAGAACAAAAGAAAGCACAGAGCCCCAGATTTGCTGTTGTCCTGGAGAGCTTGCAGAGCACTGGGGAAAGGCAGGCAGAGAATTCCCTGCTAGCACCTTCTCTGTGCCTGGGAAGCAGAAGTGTTCACATTACTTCGCAGAATCGCTTTTGTGCAGAAAACACTAACACTTGTTCAGAACAAAAGAAAGCACAGAGCCCCAGATTCTATGTTGTCCTGGAGAGCTTGCAGAGCACTGGGGAAAGGCAGGCAGAGAATTCCCTGTTAGCAGCTTCTCTGTGCCTGGGAAGCAGAAGTGTTCACATTGCTTCGCAGAATCGCTTTTGTGCAGAAAACACTAACACTTGTTCAGAACAAAAGAAAGCACAGAGCCCCAGATTTGCTGTTGTTCTGGAGAGCGTGCAGAGCACTGGGGAAAGGCAGGCAGAGAATTCCCTGCTAGCACCTTCTCTGTGCCTGGGAAGCAGAAGTGTTTACGTTGCTTCGCAGAATCGCTTTTGTGCAGAAAACAGTAACACTTGTTCAGAACAAAAGAAAGCACAGAGCCCCAGATTCTATGTTGTCCTGGAGAGCTTGCAGAGCACTGGGGAAAGGCAGGCAGAGAATTCCCTGCTAGCACCTTCTCTGTGCCTGGGAAGCAGAAGTGTTCACATTGCTTCGCAGAATCGCCTTTGTGCAGAAAACACTAACACTTGTTCAGAACAAAAGAAAGCACAGAGCCCCAGATTCTATGTTGTCCTGGAGAGCTTGCAGAGCACTGGGGAAAGGCAGGCAGGGAATTCCTTGCTAGCACCTTCTCTGTGCCTGGGAAGCAGAAGTGTTCATATTGCTTCGCAGAATCGCTTTTGTGCAGAGAACACTAACACTTGTTCAGAACGAAAGAAAGCACAGAGCCCCAGATTTGCTGTTGTTCTAGAGAGCTTGCAGAGCACTGGGGAAAGGCAGGCAGAGAATTCCCTGCTATCACCTTCTCTGTGCCTGGGAAGCAGAAGTGTTCACATTGCTTCGCAGAATCGCCTTTGTGCAGAAAACACTAACACTTGTTCAGAACAAAAGAAAGCACAGAGCCCCAGATTCTATGTTGTCCTGGAGAGCTTGCAGAGCACTGGGGAAAGGCAGGCAGAGAATTCCCTGCTAGCACCTTCTCTGTGCCTGGGAAGCAGAAGTGTTCACATTACTTCGCAGAATCGCCTTTGTGCAGAAAACACTAACACTTGTTCAGAACAAAAGAAAGCACAGAGCCCCAGATTTGCTGTTGTTCTGGAGAGCTTGCAGAGCACTGGGGAAAGGCAGGCAGAGAATTCCCTGCTAGCACCTTCTCTGTGCCTGGGAAGCAGAAGTGTTCACATTGCTTCGCAGAATCGCCTTTGTGCAGAAAACACTAACACTTCTTCAGAACAAAAGAAAGCACAGAGCCCCAGATTTTATGCTGTTCTGGAGAGCTTGCAGAGCACTGGGGAAAGGCAGGCAGAGAATTCCCTGCTAGCACCTTCTCTGTGCCTGGGAAGCAGAAGTGTTCACATTGCTTCGCAGAATCGCTTTTCTGCAGAAAACACTAACACTTGTTCAGAACAAAAGAAAGCACAGAGCCCCAGATTTGCTGTTGTTCTGGAGAGCTTGCAGAGCACTGGGGAAAGGCAGGCAGAGAATTCCCTGCTAGCACCTTCTCTGTGCCTGTTCACATTGCTTCGCAGAATCGCTTTTGTGCAGAAAACACTAACACTTGTTCAGAACGAAAGAAAGCACAGAGCCCCAGATTCTATGTTGTCCTGGAGAGCTTGCAGAGCACTGGGGAAAGGCAGGCAGAGAATTCCTTGCTAGCACCTTCTCTGTGCCTGGGAAGCAGAAGTGTTCACATTGCTTGGCAGAATCGCTTTTGTGCAGAAAACAGTAACACTTGTTCAGAAGGAAAGAAAGCACAGAGCCCCAGATTTGATGTTGTCCTGGAGAGCTTGCAGAGCACTGGGGAAAGGCAGGCAGAGAATTCCCTGCTAGCACCTTCTCTGTGCCTGGGAAGCAGAAGTGTTCACATTGCTTCGCAGAATCGCTATTGTGCAGAAAACAGTAACACTTGTTCAGAAGGAAAGAAAGCACAGAGCCCCAGATTCTATGTTGTCCTGGAGAGCTTGCAGAGCACTGGGGAAAGGCAGGCAGAGAATTCCTTGCTAGCACCTTCTCTGTGCCTGGGAAGCAGAAGTGTTCATATTGCTTCGCAGAATCGCTTTTGTGCAGAAAACACTAACACTTGTTCAGAACGAAAGAAAGCACAGAGCCCCAGATTTGCTGTTGTTCTGGAGAGCTTGCAGAGCACTGGGGAAAGGCAGGCAGAGAATTCCCTGCTAGCACCTTCTCTGTGCCTGGGAAGCAGAAGTGTTCACATTGCTTCGCAGAATCGCCTTTGTGCAGAAAACACTAACACTTGTTCAGAACAAAAGAAAGCACAGAGCCCCAGATTTGCTGTTGTTCTGGAGAGCTTGCAGAGCACTGGGGAAAGGCAGGCAGGGAATTCCTTGCTAGCACCTTCTCTGTGCCTGGGAAGCAGAAGTGTTCATATTGCTTCGCAGAATCGCTTTTGTGCAGAAAACACTAACACTTGTTCAGAACGAAAGAAAGCACAGAGCCCCAGATTTGCTGTTGTTCTAGAGAGCTTGCAGAGCACTGGGGAAAGGCAGGCAGAGAATTCCCTGCTATCACCTTCTCTGTGCCTGGGAAGCAGAAGTGTTCACATTGCTTCGCAGAATCGCCTTTGTGCAGAAAACAGTAACACTTGTTCAGAAGGAAAGAAAGCACAGAGCCCCAGATTTGATGTCGTCCTGGAGAGCTTGCAGAGCACTGGGGAAAGGCAGGCAGAGAATTCCCTGCTAGCACCTTCTCTGTGCCTGTTCACATTGCTTCGCTGTATCGCTTTTGTGCAGAAAACAGTAACACTTGTTCAGAAGGAAAGAAAGCACAGAGCCCCAGATTTGATGTTGTCCTGGAGAGCTTGCAGAGCACTGGGGAAAGGCAGGCAGAGAATTCCCTGCTAGCACCTTCTCTGTGCCTGGGAAGCAGAAGTGTTCACATTGCTTCGCAGAATCGCTATTGTGCAGAAAACAGTAACACTTGTTCAGAAGGAAAGAAAGCACAGAGCCCCAGATTCTATGTTGTCCTGGAGAGCTTGCAGAGCACTGGGGAAAGGCAGGCAGAGAATTCCTTGCTAGCACCTTCTCTGTGCCTGGGAAGCAGAAGTGTTCACATTGCTTCGCAGAATCGCCTTTGTGCAGAAAACACTAACACTTGTTCAGAACAAAAGAAAGCACAGAGCCCCAGATTTGCTGTTGTTCTGGAGAGCTTGCAGAGCACTGGGGAAAGGCAGGCAGAGAATTCCCTGCTAGCACCTTCTCTGTGCCTGGGAAGCAGAAGTGTTCACATGGCTTCGCAGAAGCGCTTTTTTGCAGAAAACAGTAACACTTGTTCAGAACGAAAGAAAGCACAGAGCCCCAGATTTGCTGTTGTCCTGGAGAGCTTGCAGAGCACTGGGGAAAGGCAGGCAGAGAATTCCCTGCTAGCACCTTCTCTGTGCCTGGGAAGCAGAAGTGTTCACATTGCTTCGCAGAATCGCCTTTGTGCAGAAAACACTAACACTTGTTCAGAACAAAAGAAAGCACAGAGCCCCAGATTTGCTGTTGTTCTGGAGAGCTTGCAGAGCACTGGGGAAAGGCAGGCAGAGAATTCCCTGCTAGCACCTTCTCTGTGCCTGGGAAGCAGAAGTGTTCACATTACTTCGCAGAATCGCTTTTGTGCAGAAAACACTAACACTTGTTCAGAACAAAAGAAAGCACAGAGCCCCAGATTTGCTGTTGTTCTGGAGAGCTTGCAGAGCACTGGGGAAAGGCAGGCAGAGAATTCCCTGCTAGCACCTTCTCTGTGCCTGGGAAGCAGAAGTGTTCACATTGCTTCGCAGAATCGCCTTTGTGCAGAAAACACTAACACTTGTTCAGAACAAAAGAAAGCACAGAGCCCCAGATTTTATGCTGTTCTGGAGAGCTTGCAGAGCACTGGGGAAAGGCAGGCAGAGAATTCCCTGCTAGCACCTTCTCTGTGCCTGGGAAGCAGAAGTGTTCACATTACTTCGCAGAATCGCTTTTGTGCAGAAAACACTAACACTTGTTCAGAACAAAAGAAAGCACAGAGCCCCAGATTCTATGTTGTCCTGGAGAGCTTGCAGAGCACTTGGGAAAGGCAGGCAGAGAATTCCCTGTTAGCACCTTCTCTGTGCCTGGGAAGCAGAAGTGTTCACATTGCTTCGCAGAATCGCTTTTGTGCAGAAAACACTAACACTTGTTCAGAACAAAAGAAAGCACAGAGCCTCAGATTTTATGTTGTCCTGGAGAGCTTGCAGAGCACTGGGGAAAGGCAGGCAGAGAATTCCCTGCTAGCACCTTCTCTGTGCCTGGGAAGCAGAAGTGTTCACATTGCTTCGCAGAATCGCTTTTCTGCAGAAAACACTAACACTTGTTCAGAACAAAAGAAAGCACAGAGCCCCAGATTTGCTGTTGGTCTGGAGAGCTTGCAGAGCACTGGGGAAAGGCAGGCAGAGAATTCCCTGCTAGCACCTTCTCTGTGTCTGGGAAGTAGAAGTGTTCACATTAGTTCGCAGAATCGCTTTTGTGCAGAAAACACTAACACTTGTTCAGAACAAAAGAAAGCACAGAGCCCCAGATTTGCTGTTGTCCTGGAGAGCTTGCAGAGCACTGGGGAAAGGCAGGCAGAGAATTCCCTGCTAGCACCTTCTCTGTGCCTGGGAAGCAGAAGTGTTCACATTACTTCGCAGAATCGCTTTTGTGCAGAAAACACTAACACTTGTTCAGAACAAAAGAAAGCACAGAGCCCCAGATTTGCTGTTGTTCTGGAGAGCTTGCAGAGCACTGGGGAAAGGCAGGCAGAGAATTCCCTGCTAGCACCTTCTCTGTGCCTGGGAAGCAGAAGTGTTCACATTGCTTCGCAGAATCGCCTTTGTGCAGAAAACACTAACACTTGTTCAGAACAAAAGAAAGCACAGAGCCCCAGATTTTATGCTGTTCTGGAGAGCTTGCAGAGCACTGGGGAAAGGCAGGCAGAGAATTCCCTGCTAGCACCTTCTCTGTGCCTGGGAAGCAGAAGTGTTCACATTACTTCGCAGAATCGCTTTTGTGCAGAAAACACTAACACTTGTTCAGAACAAAAGAAAGCACAGAGCCCCAGATTCTATGTTGTCCTGGAGAGCTTGCAGAGCACTTGGGAAAGGCAGGCAGAGAATTCCCTGTTAGCACCTTCTCTGTGCCTGGGAAGCAGAAGTGTTCACATTGCTTCGCAGAATCGCTTTTGTGCAGAAAACACTAACACTTGTTCAGAACAAAAGAAAGCACAGAGCCTCAGATTTTATGTTGTCCTGGAGAGCTTGCAGAGCACTGGGGAAAGGCAGGCAGAGAATTCCCTGCTAGCACCTTCTCTGTGCCTGGGAAGCAGAAGTGTTCACATTGCTTCGCAGAATCGCTTTTCTGCAGAAAACACTAACACTTGTTCAGAACAAAAGAAAGCACAGAGCCCCAGATTTGCTGTTGGTCTGGAGAGCTTGCAGAGCACTGGGGAAAGGCAGGCAGAGAATTCCCTGCTAGCACCTTCTCTGTGCCTGGGAAGTAGAAGTGTTCACATTAGTTCGCAGAATCGCTTTTGTGCAGAAAACACTAACACTTGTTCAGAACAAAAGAAAGCACAGAGCCCCAGATTTGCTGTTGTCCTGGAGAGCTTGCAGAGCACTGGGGAAAGGCAGGCAGAGAATTCCCTGCTAGCACCTTCTCTGTGCCTGGGAAGCAGAAGTGTTCACATTACTTCGCAGAATCGCTTTTGTGCAGAAAACACTAACACTTGTTCAGAACAAAAGAAAGCACAGAGCCCCAGATTCTATGTTGTCCTGGAGAGCTTGCAGAGCACTGGGGAAAGGCAGGCAGAGAATTCCCTGTTAGCAGCTTCTCTGTGCCTGGGAAGCAGAAGTGTTCACATTGCTTCGCAGAATCGCTTTTGTGCAGAAAACACTAACACTTGTTCAGAACAAAAGAAAGCACAGAGCCCCAGATTTGCTGTTGTTCTGGAGAGCGTGCAGAGCACTGGGGAAAGGCAGGCAGAGAATTCCCTGCTAGCACCTTCTCTGTGCCTGGGAAGCAGAAGTGTTTACGTTGCTTCGCAGAATCGCTTTTGTGCAGAAAACAGTAACACTTGTTCAGAACAAAAGAAAGCACAGAGCCCCAGATTCTATGTTGTCCTGGAGAGCTTGCAGAGCACTGGGGAAAGGCAGGCAGAGAATTCCCTGCTAGCACCTTCTCTGTGCCTGGGAAGCAGAAGTGTTCACATTGCTTCGCAGAATCGCCTTTGTGCAGAAAACACTAACACTTGTTCAGAACAAAAGAAAGCACAGAGCCCCAGATTCTATGTTGTCCTGGAGAGCTTGCAGAGCACTGGGGAAAGGCAGGCAGGGAATTCCTTGCTAGCACCTTCTCTGTGCCTGGGAAGCAGAAGTGTTCACATTACTTCGCAGAATCGCCTTTGTGCAGAAAACACTAACACTTGTTCAGAACAAAAGAAAGCACAGAGCCCCAGATTTGCTGTTGTTCTGGAGAGCTTGCAGAGCACTGGGGAAAGGCAGGCAGAGAATTCCCTGCTAGCACCTTCTCTGTGCCTGGGAAGCAGAAGTGTTCACATTGCTTCGCAGAATCGCCTTTGTGCAGAAAACACTAACACTTCTTCAGAACAAAAGAAAGCACAGAGCCCCAGATTTTATGCTGTTCTGGAGAGCTTGCAGAGCACTGGGGAAAGGCAGGCAGAGAATTCCCTGCTAGCACCTTCTCTGTGCCTGGGAAGCAGAAGTGTTCACATTGCTTCGCAGAATCGCTATTGTGCAGAAAACAGTAACACTTGTTCAGAAGGAAAGAAAGCACAGAGCCCCAGATTCTATGTTGTCCTGGAGAGCTTGCAGAGCACTGGGGAAAGGCAGGCAGAGAATTCCTTGCTAGCACCTTCTCTGTGCCTGGGAAGCAGAAGTGTTCATATTGCTTCGCAGAATCGCTTTTGTGCAGAAAACACTAACACTTGTTCAGAACGAAAGAAAGCACAGAGCCCCAGATTTGCTGTTGTTCTGGAGAGCTTGCAGAGCACTGGGGAAAGGCAGGCAGAGAATTCCCTGCTAGCACCTTCTCTGTGCCTGGGAAGCAGAAGTGTTCACATTGCTTCGCAGAATCGCCTTTGTGCAGAAAACACTAACACTTGTTCAGAACAAAAGAAAGCACAGAGCCCCAGATTTGCTGTTGTTCTGGAGAGCTTGCAGAGCACTGGGGAAAGGCAGGCAGGGAATTCCTTGCTAGCACCTTCTCTGTGCCTGGGAAGCAGAAGTGTTCATATTGCTTCGCAGAATCGCTTTTGTGCAGAAAACACTAACACTTGTTCAGAACGAAAGAAAGCACAGAGCCCCAGATTTGCTGTTGTTCTAGAGAGCTTGCAGAGCACTGGGGAAAGGCAGGCAGAGAATTCCCTGCTATCACCTTCTCTGTGCCTGGGAAGCAGAAGTGTTCACATTGCTTCGCAGAATCGCCTTTGTGCAGAAAACACTAACACTTGTTCAGAACAAAAGAAAGCACAGAGCCCCAGATTCTATGTTGTCCTGGAGAGCTTGCAGAGCACTGGGGAAAGGCAGGCAGAGAATTCCCTGCTAGCACCTTCTCTGTGCCTGGGAAGCAGAAGTGTTCACATTACTTCGCAGAATCGCCTTTGTGCAGAAAACACTAACACTTGTTCAGAACAAAAGAAAGCACAGAGCCCCAGATTTGCTGTTGTTCTGGAGAGCTTGCAGAGCACTGGGGAAAGGCAGGCAGAGAATTCCCTGCTAGCACCTTCTCTGTGCCTGGGAAGCAGAAGTGTTCACATTGCTTCGCAGAATCGCCTTTGTGCAGAAAACACTAACACTTGTTCAGAACAAAAGAAAGCACAGAGCCCCAGATTTTATGCTGTTCTGGAGAGCTTGCAGAGCACTGGGGAAAGGCAGGCAGAGAATTCCCTGCTAGCACCTTCTCTGTGCCTGGGAAGCAGAAGTGTTCACATTGCTTCGCAGAATCGCTTTTGTGCAGAAAACACTAACACTTGTTCAGAACAAAAGAAAGCACAGAGCCCCAGATTTGCTGTTGTTCTGGAGAGCTTGCAGAGCACTGGGGAAAGGCAGGCAGAGAATTTCCTGCTAGCACCTTCTCTGTGCCTGTTCACATTGCTTCGCAGAATCGCTTTTGTGCAGAAAACAGTAACACTTGTTCAGAACGAAAGAAAGCACAGAGCCCCAGATTCTATGTTGTCCTGGAGAGCTTGCAGAGCACTGGGGAAAGGCAGGCAGAGAATTCCTTGCTAGCACCTTCTCTGTGCCTGGGAAGCAGAAGTGTTCACATTGCTTGGCAGAATCGCTTTTGTGCAGAAAACAGTAACACTTGTTCAGAAGGAAAGAAAGCACAGAGCCCCAGATTCGATGTTGTCCTGGAGAGCTTGCAGAGCACTGGGGAAAGGCAGGCAGAGAATTCCCTGCTAGCACCTTCTCTGTGCCTGTTCACATTGCTTCGCTGTATCGCTTTTGTGCAGAAAACAGTAACACTTGTTCAGAAGGAAAGAAAGCACAGAGCCCCAGATTCTATGTTGTCCTGGAGAGCTTGCAGAGCACTGGGGAAAGGCAGGCAGAGAATTCCCTGCTAGCACCTTCTCTGTGCCTGGGAAGCAGAAGTGTTCACATTGCTTCGCAGAATCGCTATTGTGCAGAAAACAGTAACACTTGTTCAGAAGGAAAGAAAGCACAGAGCCCCAGATTCTATGTTGTCCTGGAGAGCTTGCAGAGCACTGGGGAAAGGCAGGCAGAGAATTCCTTGCTAGCACCTTCTCTGTGCCTGGGAAGCAGAAGTGTTCACATTGCTTCGCAGAATCGCCTTTGTGCAGAAAACACTAACACTTGTTCAGAACAAAAGAAAGCACAGAGCCCCAGATTTGCTGTTGTTCTGGAGAGCTTGCAGAGCACTGGGGAAAGGCAGGCAGAGAATTCCCTGCTAGCACCTTCTCTGTGCCTGGGAAGCAGAAGTGTTCACATGGCTTCGCAGAAGCGCTTCTTTGCAGAAAACAGTAACACTTGTTCAGAACGAAAGAAAGCACAGAGCCCCAGATTTGCTGTTGTCCTGGAGAGCTTGCAGAGCACTGGGGAAAGGCAGGCAGAGAATTCCCTGCTAGCACCTTCTCTGTGCCTGGGAAGCAGAAGTGTTCACATTGCTTCGCAGAATCGCCTTTGTGCAGAAAACACTAACACTTGTTCAGAACAAAAGAAAGCACAGAGCCCCAGATTTGCTGTTGTTCTGGAGAGCTTGCAGAGCACTGGGGAAAGGCAGGCAGAGAATTCCCTGCTAGCACCTTCTCTGTGCCTGGGAAGCAGAAGTGTTCACATTACTTCGCAGAATCGCTTTTGTGCAGAAAACACTAACACTTGTTCAGAACAAAAGAAAGCACAGAGCCCCAGATTTGCTGTTGTTCTGGAGAGCTTGCAGAGCACTGGGGAAAGGCAGGCAGAGAATTCCCTGCTAGCACCTTCTCTGTGCCTGGGAAGCAGAAGTGTTCACATTGCTTCGCAGAATCGCCTTTGTGCAGAAAACACTAACACTTGTTCAGAACAAAAGAAAGCACAGAGCCCCAGATTTGCTGTTGTTCTGGAGAGCTTGCAGAGCACTGGGGAAAGGCAGGCAGAGAATTCCCTGCTAGCACCTTCTCTGTGCCTGGGAAGCAGAAGTGTTCACATTACTTCGCAGAATCGCTTTTGTGCAGAAAACACTAACACTTGTTCAGAACAAAAGAAAGCACAGAGTCCCAGATTCTATGTTGTCCTGGAGAGCTTGCAGAGCACTTGGGAAAGGCAGGCAGAGAATTCCCTGTTAGCACCTTCTCTGTGCCTGGGAAGCAGAAGTGTTCACATTGCTTCGCAGAATCGCTTTTGTGCAGAAAACACTAACACTTGTTCAGAACAAAAGAAAGCACAGAGCCTCAGATTTTATGTTGTCCTGGAGAGCTTGCAGAGCACTGGGGAAAGGCAGGCAGAGAATTCCCTGCTAGCACCTTCTCTGTGCCTGGGAAGCAGAAGTGTTCACATTGCTTCGCAGAATCGCTTTTCTGCAGAAAACACTAACACTTGTTCAGAACAAAAGAAAGCACAGAGCCCCAGAT
This sequence comes from Strix aluco, assembly GCF_031877795.1. NCBI lineage: Eukaryota > Metazoa > Chordata > Aves > Strigiformes > Strigidae > Strix > Strix aluco. Next base: position 1,884,271 of record NW_027436653.1, read on the forward strand.
TTGCTGTTGGTCTGGAGAGCTTGCAGAGCACTGGGGAAAGGCAGGCAGAGAATTCCCTGCTAGCACCTTCTCTGTGTCTGGGAAGTAGAAGTGTTCACATTGCTTCGCAGAATCGCTTTTGTGCAGAAAACACTAACACTTGTTCAGAACAAAAGAAAGCACAGAGCCCCAGATTTGCTGTTGTCCTGGAGAGCTTGCAGAGCACTGGGGAAAGGCAGGCAGAGAATTCCCTGCTAGCACCTTCTCTGTGCCTGGGAAGCAGAAGTGTTCACATTACTTCGCAGAATCGCTTTTGTGCAGAAAACACTAACACTTGTTCAGAACAAAAGAAAGCACAGAGCCCCAGATTCTATGTTGTCCTGGAGAGCTTGCAGAGCACTGGGGAAAGGCAGGCAGAGAATTCCCTGCTAGCACCTTCTCTGTGCCTGGGAAGCAGAAGTGTTCACATTGCTTCGCAGAATCGCTTTTGTGCAGAAAACACTAACACTTGTTCAGAACAAAAGAAAGCACAGAGCCCCAGATTTGCTGTTGTTCTGGAGAGCGTGCAGAGCACTGGGGAAAGGCAGGCAGAGAATTCCCTGCTAGCACCTTCTCTGTGCCTGGGAAGCAGAAGTGTTTACGTTGCTTTGCAGAATCGCTTTTGTGCAGAAAACAGTAACACTTGTTCAGAACGAAAGAAAGCACAGAGCCCCAGATTCTATGTTGTCCTGGAGAGCTTGCAGAGCACTGGGGAAAGGCAGGCAGAGAATTCCCTGCTAGCACCTTCTCTGTGCCTGGGAAGCAGAAGTGTTCACATTGCTTCGCAGAATCGCTTTTGTGCAGAAAGCACTAACACTTGTTCAGAACAAAAGAAAGCACAGAGCCCCAGATTCTATGTTGTCCTGGAGAGCTTGCAGAGCACTGGGGAAAGGCAGGCAGGGAATTCCTTGCTAGCACCTTCTCTGTGCCTGGGAAGCAGAAGTGTTCATATTGCTTCGCAGAATCGCTTTTGTGCAGAAAACACTAACACTTGTTCAGAACGAAAGAAAGCACAGAGCCCCAGATTTGCTGTTGTTCTAGAGAGCTTGCAGAGCACTGGGGAAAGGCAGGCAGAGAATTCCCTGCTATCACCTTCTCTGTGCCTGGGAAGCAGAAGTGTTCACATTGCTTCGCAGAATCGCCTTTGTGCAGAAAACACTAACACTTGTTCAGAACAAAAGAAAGCACAGAGCCCCAGATTCTATGTTGTCCTGGAGAGCTTGCAGAGCACTGGGGAAAGGCAGGCAGAGAATTCCCTGCTAGCACCTTCTCTGTGCCTGGGAAGCAGAAGTGTTCACATTACTTCGCAGAATCGCCTTTGTGCAGAAAACACTAACACTTGTTCAGAACAAAAGAAAGCACAGAGCCCCAGATTTGCTGTTGTTCTGGAGAGCTTGCAGAGCACTGGGGAAAGGCAGGCAGAGAATTCCCTGCTAGCACCTTCTCTGTGCCTGGGAAGCAGAAGTGTTCACATTGCTTCGCAGAATCGCCTTTGTGCAGAAAACACTAACACTTGTTCAGAACAAAAGAAAGCACAGAGCCCCAGATTTTATGCTGTTCTGGAGAGCTTGCAGAGCACTGGGGAAAGGCAGGCAGAGAATTCCCTGCTAGCACCTTCTCTGTGCCTGGGAAGCAGAAGTGTTCACATTGCTTCGCAGAATCGCTTTTCTGCAGAAAACACTAACACTTGTTCAGAACAAAAGAAAGCACAGAGCCCCAGATTTGCTGTTGTTCTGGAGAGCTTGCAGAGCACTGGGGAAAGGCAGGCAGAGAATTCCCTGCTAGCACCTTCTCTGTGCCTGTTCACATTGCTTCGCAGAATCGCTTTTGTGCAGAAAACAGTAACACTTGTTCAGAACGAAAGAAAGCACAGAGCCCCAGATTCTATGTTGTCCTGGAGAGCTTGCAGAGCACTGGGGAAAGGCAGGCAGAGAATTCCTTGCTAGCACCTTCTCTGTGCCTGGGAAGCAGAAGTGTTCACATTGCTTGGCAGAATCGCTTTTGTGCAGAAAACAGTAACACTTGTTCAGAAGGAAAGAAAGCACAGAGCCCCAGATTTGATGTTGTCCTGGAGAGCTTGCAGAGCACTGGGGAAAGGCAGGCAGAGAATTCCCTGCTAGCACCTTCTCTGTGCCTGGGAAGCAGAAGTGTTCACATTGCTTCGCAGAATCGCTATTGTGGAGAAAACAGTAACACTTGTTCAGAAGGAAAGAAAGCACAGAGCCCCAGATTCTATGTTGTCCTGGAGAGCTTGCAGAGCACTGGGGAAAGGCAGGCAGAGAATTCCTTGCTAGCACCTTCTCTGTGCCTGGGAAGCAGAAGTGTTCATATTGCTTCGCAGAATCGCTTTTGTGCAGAAAACACTAACACTTGTTCAGAACGAAAGAAAGCACAGAGCCCCAGATTTGCTGTTGTTCTGGAGAGCTTGCAGAGCACTGGGGAAAGGCAGGCAGAGAATTCCCTGCTAGCACCTTCTCTGTGCCTGGGAAGCAGAAGTGTTCACATTGCTTCGCAGAATCGCCTTTGTGCAGAAAACACTAACACTTGTTCAGAACAAAAGAAAGCACAGAGCCCCAGATTTGCTGTTGTTCTGGAGAGCTTGCAGAGCACTGGGGAAAGGCAGGCAGAGAATTCCCTGCTAGCACCTTCTCTGTGCCTGGGAAGCAGAAGTGTTCACATTACTTCGCAGAATCGCTTTTGTGCAGAAAACACTAACACTTGTTCAGAACAAAAGAAAGCACAGAGCCCCAGATTTGCTGTTGTTCTGGAGAGCTTGCAGAGCACTGGGGAAAGGCAGGCAGAGAATTCCCTGCTAGCACCTTCTCTGTGCCTGGGAAGCAGAAGTGTTCACATTGCTTCGCAGAATCGCCTTTCTGCAGAAAACACTAACACTTGTTCAGAACAAAAGAAAGCACAGAGCCCCAGATTTGCTGTTGTTCTGGAGAGCTTGCAGAGCAGTGGGGAAAGGCAGGCAGAGAATTCCCTGCTAGCACCTTCTCTGTGCCTGGGAAGCAGAAGTGTTTACGTTGCTTCGCAGAATCGCTTTTGTGCAGAAAACACTAACACTTGTTCAGAACAAAAGAAAGCACAGAGCCCCAGATTTGCTGTTGTCCTGGAGAGCTTGCAGAGCACTGGGGAAAGGCAGGCAGAGAATTCCCTGCTAGCACCTTCTCTGTGCCTGGGAAGCAGAAGTGTTCACATTGCTTCGCAGAATCGCCTTTGTGCAGAAAACACTAACACTTGTTCAGAACAAAAGAAAGCACAGAGCCCCAGATTTGCTGTTGTTCTGGAGAGCTTGCAGAGCACTGGGGAAAGGCAGGCAGAGAATTCCCTGCTAGCACCTTCTCTGTGCCTGGGAAGCAGAAGTGTTTACATTGCTTCGCAGAAGCGCTTTTTTGCAGAAAACAGTAACACTTGTTCAGAACGAAAGAAAGCACAGAGCCCCAGATTTGCTGTTGTCCTGGAGAGCTTGCAGAGCACTGGGGAAAGGCAGGCAGAGAATTCCCTGCTAGCACCTTCTCTGTGCCTGGGAAGCAGAAGTGTTCACATTGCTTCGCAGAATCGCCTTTGTGCAGAAAACACTAACACTTGTTCAGAACAAAAGAAAGCACAGAGCCCCAGATAATATGTTGTCCTGGAGAGCTTGCAGAGCACTGGGGAAAGGCAGGCAGGGAATTCCCTGCTAGCACCTTCTCTGTGCCTGGGAAGCAGAAGTGTTCACATTGCTTCGCAGAATCGCTTTTGTGCAGAAAACACTAACACTTGTTCAGAACAAAAGAAAGCACAGAGCCCCAGATTTGCTGTTGTTCTGGAGAGCTTGCAGAGCACTGGGGAAAGGCAGGCAGAGAATTCCTTGCTAGCACCTTCTCTGTGCCTGGGAAGCAGAAGTGTTCATATTGCTTCGCAGAATCGCTTTTGTGCAGAAAACACTAACACTTGTTCAGAACGAAAGAAAGCACGGAGCCCCAGATTTGCTGTTGTCCTGGAGAGCTTGCAGAGCACTGGGGAAAGGCAGGCAGAGAATTCCCTGCTAGCACCTTCTCTGTGCCTGGGAAGCAGAAGTGTTCACATTGCTTCGCAGAATCGCCTTTGTGCAGAAAACACTAACACTTGTTCAGAACAAAAGAAAGCACAGAGCCCCAGATTTGCTGTTGTTCTGGAGAGCTTGCAGAGCACTGGAGAAAGGCAGGCAGAGAATTCCCTGCTAGCACCTTCTCTGTGCCTGGGAAGCAGAAGTGTTCACATTACTTCGCAGAATCGCTTTTGTGCAGAAAACACTAACACTTGTTCAGAACAAAAGAAAGCACAGAGCCCCAGATTTGCTGTTGTTCTGGAGAGCTTGCAGAGCACTGGGGAAAGGCAGGCAGAGAATTCCCTGCTAGCACCTTCTCTGTGCCTGGGAAGCAGAAGTGTTCACATTACTTCGCAGAATCGCTTTTGTGCAGAAAACACTAACACTTGTTCAGAACAAAAGAAAGCACAGAGCCCCAGATTTGCTGTTGGTCTGGAGAGCTTCCAGAGCACTGGGGAAAGGCAGGCAGAGAATTCCCTGCTAGCACCTTCTCTGTGCCTGGGAAGCAGAAGTGTTCACATTGCTTCGCAGAATTGCCTTTGTGCAGAAAACACTAACACTTGTTCAGAACAAAAGAAAGCACAGAGCCTCAGATTTTATGTTGTCCTGGAGAGCTTGCAGAGCACTGGGGAAAGGCAGGCAGAGAATTCCCTGCTAGCACCTTCTCTGTGCCTGGGAAGCAGAAGTGTTCACATTGCTTCGCAGAATCGCTTTTCTGCAGAAAACACTAACACTTGTTCAGAACAAAAGAAAGCACAGAGCCCCAGATTTGCTGTTGTTCTGGAGAGCTTGCAGAGCACTGGGGAAAGGCAGGCAGAGAATTCCCTGCTAGCACCTTCTCTGTGCCTGGGAAGCAGAAGTGTTCACATTGCTTCGCAGAATCGCCTTTGTGCAGAAAACACTAACACTTGTTCAGAACAAAAGAAAGCACAGAGCCCCAGATTCTATGTTGTCCTGGAGAGCTTGCAGAGCACTGGGGAAAGGCAGGCAGAGAATTCCCTGCTAGCACCTTCTCTGTGCCTGGGAAGCAGAAGTGTTCACATTACTTCGCAGAATCGCTTTTGTGCAGAAAACACTAACACTTGTTCAGAACAAAAGAAAGCACAGAGCCCCAGATTCTATGTTGTCCTGGAGAGCTTGCAGAGCACTGGGGAAAGGCAGGCAGAGAATTCCCTGTTAGCAGCTTCTCTGTGCCTGGGAAGCAGAAGTGTTCACATTGCTTCGCAGAATCGCTTTTGTGCAGAAAACACTAACACTTGTTCAGAACAAAAGAAAGCGCAGAGCCCCAGATTTGCTGTTGTTCTGGAGAGCGTGCAGAGCACTGGGGAAAGGCAGGCAGAGAATTCCCTGCTAGCACCTTCTCTGTGCCTGGGAAGCAGAAGTGTTTACGTTGCTTCGCAGAATCGCTTTTGTGCAGTAAACAGTAACAATTGTTCAGAACAAAAGAAAGCACAGAGCCCCAGATTCTATGTTGTCCTGGAGAGCTTGCAGAGCACTGGGGAAAGGCAGGCAGAGAATTCCCTGCTAGCACCTTCTCTGTGCCTGGGAAGCAGAAGTGTTCACATTGCTTCGCAGAATTGCCTTTGTGCAGAAAACACTAACACTTGTTCAGAACAAAAGAAAGCACAGAGCCCCAGATTCTATGTTGTCCTGGAGAGATTGCAGAGCACTGGGGAAAGGCAGGCAGGGAATTCCCTGCTAGCAGCTTCTCTGTGCCTGGGAAGCAGAAGTGTTCACATTGCTTCGCAGAATCGCTTTTCTGCAGAAAACACTAACACTTGTTCAGAACAAAAGAAAGCACAGAGCCCCAGATTTGCTGTTGTTCTGGAGAGCTTGCAGAGCACTGGGGAAAGGCAGGCAGAGAATTCCCTGCTAGCACCTTCTCTGTGCCTGGGAAGCAGAAGTGTTCACATTGCTTCGCAGAATCGCCTTTGTGCAGAAAACACTAACACTTGTTCAGAACAAAAGAAAGCACAGAGCCCCAGATTCTATGTTGTCCTGGAGAGCTTGCAGAGCACTGGGGAAAGGCAGGCAGAGAATTCCCTGCTAGCACCTTCTCTGTGCCTGGGAAGCAGAAGTGTTCACATTGCTTCGCAGAATCGCCTTTGTGCAGAAAACACTAACACTTGTTCAGAACAAAAGAAAGCACAGAGCCCCAGATTTGCTGTTGTTCTGGAGAGCTTGCAGAGCACTGGGGAAAGGCAGGCAGAGAATTCCCTGCTAGCACCTTCTCTGTGCCTGGGAAGCAGAAGTGTTCACATTGCTTCGCAGAATCGCCTTTGTGCAGAAAACACTAACACTTGTTCAGAACAAAAGAAAGCACAGAGCCCCAGATTTTATGCTGTTCTGGAGAGCTTGCAGAGCACTGGGGAAAGGCAGGCAGAGAATTCCCTGCTAGCACCTTCTCTGTGCCTGGGAAGCAGAAGTGTTCACATTACTTCGCAGAATCGCTTTTGTGCAGAAAACACTAACACTTGTTCAGAACAAAAGAAAGCACAGAGCCCCAGATTTGCTGTTGTCCTGGAGAGCTTGCAGAGCACTGGGGAAAGGCAGGCAGAGAATTCCCTGCTAGCACCTTCTCTGTGCCTGGGAAGCAGAAGTGTTTACGTTGCTTCGCAGAATCGCTTTTGTGCAGAAAACACTAACACTTGTTCAGAACGAAAGAAAGCACAGAGCCCCAGATTCTATGTTGTTCTGGAGAGCTTGCAGAGCACTGGGGAAAGGCAGGCAGAGAATTCCTTGCTAGCGCCTTCTCTGTGCCTGGGAAGCAGAAGTGTTCACATTGCTTCGCAGAATCGCCTTTGTGCAGAAAACACTAACACTTGTTCAGAACGAAAGGAAGCACAGAGCCCCAGATTTTATGTTGTCCTGGAGAGCTTGCAGAGCACTGGGGAAAGGCAGGCAGAGAATTTCCTGCTAGCACCTTCTCTGTGCCTGTTCACATTGCTTCTCAGAATCGCTTTTGTGCAGAAAACAGTAACACTTGTTCAGAACGAAAGAAAGCACAGAGCCCCAGATTCTATGTTGTCCTGGAGAGCTTGCAGAGCACTGGGGAAAGGCAGGCAGAGAATTCCTTGCTAGCACCTTCTCTGTGCCTGGGAAGCAGAAGTGTTCACATTGCTTCGCAGAATCGCTTTTGTGCAGAAAACAGTAACACTTGTTCAGAAGGAAAGAAAGCACAGAGCCCCAGATTTGATGTTGTCCTGGAGAGCTTGCAGAGCACTGGGGAAAGGCAGGCAGAGAATTCCCTGCTAGCACCTTCTCTGTGCCTGGGAAGCAGAAGTGTTCACATTGCTTCGCAGAATCGCCTTTGTGCAGAAAACACTAACACTTGTTCAGAACAAAAGAAAGCACAGAGCCCCAGATTTGTTGTTGTTCTGGAGAGCTTGCAGAGCAGTGGGGAAAGGCAGGCAGAGAATTCCCTGCTAGCACCTTCTCTGTGCCTGGGAAGCAGAAGTGTTCACATTACTTCGCAGAATCGCTTTTGTGCAGAAAACACTAACACATGTTCAGAACAAAAGAAAGCACAGAGCCCCAGATTTGCTGTTGTTCTGGAGAGCTTGCAGAGCACTGGGGAAAGGCAGGCAGAGAATTCCCTGCTAGCACCTTCTCTGTGCCTGGGAAGCAGAAGTGTTCACATTGCTTCGCAGAATCGCCTTTGTGCAGAAAACACTAACACTTGTTCAGAACAAAAGAAAGCACAGAGCCCCAGATTTGCTGTTGTTCTGGAGAGCTTGCAGAGCACTGGGGAAAGGCAGGCAGAGAATTCCCTGCTAGCACCTTCTCTGTGCCTGGGAAGCAGAAGTGTTCACATTGCTTCGCAGAATCGCCTTTGTGCAGAAAACACTAACACTTGTTCAGAACAAAAGAAAGCACAGAGCCCCAGATTCTATGTTGTCCTGGAGAGCTTGCAGAGCACTGGGGAAAGGCAGGCAGAGAATTCCCTGCTAGCACCTTCTCTGTGCCTGGGAAGCAGAAGTGTTCACATTGCTTCGCAGAATCGCTATTGTGCAGAAAACAGTAACACTTGTTCAGAAGGAAAGAAAGCACAGAGCCCCAGATTCTATGTTGTCCTGGAGAGCTTGCAGAGCACTGGGGAAAGGCAGGCAGAGAATTCCTTGCTAGCACCTTCTCTGTGCCTGGGAAGCAGAAGTGTTCACATTGCTTCGCAGAATCGCCTTTGTGCAGAAAACACTAACACTTGTTCAGAACAAAAGAAAGCACAGAGCCCCAGATTTTATGTTGTTCTGGAGAGCTTGCAGAGCACTGGGGAAAGGCAGGCAGAGAATTCCCTGCTAGCACCTTCTCTGTGCCTGGGAAGCAGAAGTGTTCACATTGCTTCGCAGAATCGCCTTTGTGCAGAAAACACTAACACTTGTTCAGAACAAAAGAAAGCACAGAGCCCCAGATTTGCTGTTGTTCTGGAGAGCTTGCAGAGCACTGGGGAAAGGCAGGCAGAGAATTCCCTGCTAGCACCTTCTCTGTGCCTGGGAAGCAGAAGTGTTCACATTGCTTCGCAGAATTGCCTTTGTGCAGAAAACACTAACACTTGTTCAGAACAAAAGAAAGCACAGAGCCTCAGATTTTATGTTGTCCTGGAGAGCTTGCAGAGCACTGGGGAAAGGCAGGCAGAGAATTCCCTGCTAGCACCTTCTCTGTGCCTGGGAAGCAGAAGTGTTCACATTGCTTCGCAGAATCGCTTTTCTGCAGAAAACACTAACACTTGTTCAGAACAAAAGAAAGCACAGAGCCCCAGATTTGCTGTTGTTCTGGAGAGCTTGCAGAGCACTGGGGAAAGGCAGGCAGAGAATTCCCTGCTAGCACCTTCTCTGTGCCTGGGAAGCAGAAGTGTTCACATTGCTTCGCAGAATCGCTTTTCTGCAGAAAACACTAACACTTGTTCAGAACAAAAGAAAGCACAGAGCCCCAGATTTGCTGTTGTTCTGGAGAGCTTGCAGAGCACTGGGGAAAGGCAGGCAGAGAATTCCCTGCTAGCACCTTCTCTGTGCCTGGGAAGCAGAAGTGTTCACATTGCTTCGCAGAATTGCCTTTGTGCAGAAAACACTAACACTTGTTCAGAACAAAAGAAAGCACAGAGCCTCAGATTTTATGTTGTCCTGGAGAGCTTGCAGAGCACTGGGGAAAGGCAGGCAGAGAATTCCCTGCTAGCACCTTCTCTGTGCCTGGGAAGCAGAAGTGTTCACATTGCTTCGCAGAATCGCTTTTGTGCAGAAAACACTAACACTTGTTCAGAACGAAAGAAAGCACAGAGCCCCAGATTTGCTGTTGTTCTGGAGAGCTTGCAGAGCACTGGGGAAAGGCAGGCAGAGAATTCCCTGCTAGCACCTTCTCTGTGCCTGGGAAGCAGAAGTGTTCACATTGCTTCGCAGAATCGCCTTTGTGCAGAAAACACTAACACTTGTTCAGAACAAAAGAAAGCACAGAGCCCCAGATTCTATGTTGTCCTGGAGAGCTTGCAGAGCACTGGGGAAAGGCAGGCAGAGAATTCCCTGCTAGCACCTTCTCTGTGCCTGGGAAGCAGAAGTGTTCACATTGCTTCGCAGAATCGCTATTGTGCATAAAACAGTAACACTTGTTCTGAAGGAAAGAAAGCACAGAGCCCCAGATTCTATGTTGTCCTGGAGAGCTTGCAGAGCACTGGGGAAAGGCAGGCAGAGAATTCCTTGCTAGCACCTTCTCTGTGCCTGGGAAGCAGAAGTGTTCACATTGCTTCGCAGAATCGCCTTTGTGCAGAAAACACTAACACTTGTTCAGAACAAAAGAAAGCACAGAGCCCCAGATTTGCTGTTGTTCTGGAGAGCTTGCAGAGCACTGGGGAAAGGCAGGCAGAGAATTCCCTGCTAGCACCTTCTCTGTGCCTGGGAAGCAGAAGTGTTCACATTACTTCGCAGAATCGCTTTTGTGCAGAAAACACTAACACTTGTTCAGAACAAAAGAAAGCACAGAGCCCCAGATTTGCTGTTGTTCTGGAGAGCTTGCAGAGCACTGGGGAAAGGCAGGCAGAGAATTCCCTGCTAGCACCTTCTCTGTGCCTGGGAAGCAGAAGTGTTCACATTGCTTCGCAGAATCGTCTTTGTGCAGAAAACACTAACACTTGTTCAGAACAAAAGAAAGCACAGAGCCCCAGATTTGCTGTTGTTCTGGAGAGCTTGCAGAGCACTGGGGAAAGGCAGGCAGAGAATTCCCTGCTAGCACCTTCTCTGTGCCTGGGAAGCAGAAGTGTTCACATTGCTTCGCAGAATTGCCTTTGTGCAGAAAACACTAACACTTGTTCAGAACAAAAGAAAGCACAGAGCCTCAGATTTTATGTTGTCCTGGAGAGCTTGCAGAGCACTGGGGAAAGGCAGGCAGAGAATTCCCTGCTAGCACCTTCTCTGTGCCTGGGAAGCAGAAGTGTTCACATTGCTTCGCAGAATCGCTTTTGTGCAGAAAACACTAACACTTGTTCAGAACGAAAGAAAGCACAGAGCCCCAGATTTGCTGTTGTTCTGGAGAGCTTGCAGAGCACTGGGGAAAGGCAGGCAGAGAATTCCCTGCTAGCACCTTCTCTGTGCCTGGGAAGCAGAAGTGTTCACATTGCTTCGCAGAATCGCCTTTGTGCAGAAAACACTAACACTTGTTCAGAACAAAAGAAAGCACAGAGCCCCAGATTCTATGTTGTCCTGGAGAGCTTGCAGAGCACTGGGGAAAGGCAGGCAGAGAATTCCCTGCTAGCACCTTCTCTGTGCCTGGGAAGCAGAAGTGTTCACATTACTTCGCAGAATCGCCTTTGTGCAGAAAACACTAACACTTGTTCAGAACGAAAGAAAGCACAGAGCCCCAGATTTGCTGTTGTTCTGGAGAGCTTGCAGAGCACTGGGGAAAGGCAGGCAGAGAATTCCCTGCTAGCACCTTCTCTGTGCCTGGGAAGCAGAAGTGTTCACATTGCTTCGCAGAATCGCCTTTGTGCAGAAAACACTAACACTTGTTCAGAACAAAAGAAAGCACAGAGCCCCAGATTTGCTGTTGTCCTGGAGAGCTTGCAGAGCACTGGGGAAAGGCAGGCAGAGAATTCCCCGCTAGCACTTTCTCTGTGCCTGGGAAGCAGAAGTGTTCACATTGCTTCGCAGAATCGCCTTTGTGCAGAAAACACTAACACTTGTTCAGAACAAAAGAAAGCACAGAGCCCCAGATTTTATGTTGTTCTGGAGAGCTTGCAGAGCACTGGGGAAAGGCAGGCAGAGAATTCCCTGCTAGCACCTTCTCTGTGCCTGGGAAGCAGAAGTGTTCACATTACTTCGCAGAATCGCTTTTGTGCAGAAAACACTAACACTTGTTCAGAACAAAAGAAAGCACAGAGCCCCAGATTTGCTGTTGTTCTGGAGAGCTTGCAGAGCACTGGGGAAAGGCAGGCAGAGAATTCCCTGCTAGCACCTTCTCTGTGCCTGGGAAGCAGAAGTGTTTACGTTGCTTCACAGAATCGCTTTTGTGCAGAAAACACTAACACTTGTTCAGAACGAAAGAAAGCACAGAGCCCCAGATTTGCTGTTGTCCTGGAGAGCTTGCAGAGCACTGGGGAAAGGCAGGCAGAGAATTCCCTGCTAGCACCTTCTCTGTGCCTGGGAAGCAGAAGTGTTCACATTGCTTCGCAGAATCGCCTTTGTGCAGAAAACACTAACACTTGTTCAGAACAAAAGAAAGCACAGAGCCCCAGATTCTATGTTGTCCTGGAGAGCTTGCAGAGCACTGGGGAAAGGCAGGCAGGGAATTCCCTGCTAGCACCTTCTCTGTGCCTGGAAGCAGAAGTGTTCACATTGCTTCGCAGAATCGCTTTTCTGCAGAAAACACTAACACTTGTTCAGAACGAAAGGAAGCACAGAGCCCCAGATTTGCTGTTGTTCTGGAGAGCTTGCAGAGCACTGGGGAAAGGCAGGCAGAGAATTCCCTGCTAGCACCTTCTCTGTGCCTGTTCACATTGCTTCGCAGAATCGCTTTTGTGCAGAAAACAGTAACACTTGTTCAGAAGGAAAGAAAGCACAGAGCCCCAGATTCTATGTTGTCCTGGAGAGCTTGCAGAGCACTGGGGAAAGGCAGGCAGAGAATTCCTTGCTAGCGCCTTCTCTGTGCCTGGGAAGCAGAAGTGTTCACATTGCTTCGCAGAATCGCTTTTGTGCAGAAAACAGTAACACTTGTTCAGAACGAAAGAAAGCACAGAGCCCCAGATTCTATGTTGTCCTGGAGAGCTTGCAGAGCACTGGGGAAAGGCAGGCAGAGAATTCCTTGCTAGCACCTTCTCTGTGCCTGGGAAGCAGAAGTGTTCACATTGCTTCGCAGAATCGCTTTTGTGCAGAAAACAGTAACACTTGTTCAGAAGGAAAGAAAGCACAGAGCCCCAGATTTGATGTTGTCCTGGAGAGCTTGCAGAGCACTGGGGAAAGGCAGGCAGAGAATTCCCTGCTAGCACCTTCTCTGTGCCTGTTCACATTGCTTCGCTGTATCGCTTTTGTGCAGAAAACAGTAACACTTGTTCAGAACGAAAGAAAGCACAGAGCCCCAGATTCTATGTTGTCCTGGAGAGCTTGCAGAGCACTGGGGAAAGGCAGGCAGAGAATTCCCTGCTAGCACCTTCTCTGTGCCTGGGAAGCAGAAGTGTTCACATTGCTTCGCAGAATCGCTTTTGTGCAGAAAACAGTAACACTTCTTCAGAACGAAAGAAAGCACAGAGCCCCAGATTCTATGTTGTCCTGGAGAGCTTGCAGAGCACTGGGGAAAGGCAGGCAGAGAATTCCTTGCTAGCACCTTCTCTGTGCCTGGGAAGCAGAAGTGTTCATATTGCTTCGCAGAATCGCTTTTGTGCAGAAAACACTAACACTTGTTCAGAACAAAAGAAAGCACAGAGCCCCAGATTTGCTGTTGTTCTGGAGAGCTTGCAGAGCACTGGGGAAAGGCAGGCAGAGAATTCCCTGCTAGCACCTTCTCTGTGCCTGGGAAGCAGAAGTGTTCACATTGCTTCGCAGAATCGCCTTTGTGCAGAAAACACTAACACTTGTTCAGAACAAAAGAAAGCACAGAGCCCCAGATTTGCTGTTGTTCTGGAGAGCTTGCAGAGCACTGGGGAAAGGCAGGCAGAGAATTCCCTGCTAGCACCTTCTCTGTGCCTGGGAAGCAGAAGTGTTCACATTACTTCGCAGAATCGCTTTTGTGCAGAAAACACTAACACTTGTTCAGAACAAAAGAAAGCACAGAGCCCCAGATTTGCTGTTGTTCTGGAGAGCTTGCAGAGCACTGGGGAAAGGCAGGCAGAGAATTCCCTGCTAGCACCTTCTCTGTGCCTGGGAAGCAGAAGTGTTCACATTGCTTCGCAGAATCGCCTTTGTGCAGAAAACACTAACACTTGTTCAGAACGAAAGAATGCACAGAGCCCCAGATTTGCTGTTGTTCTGGAGAGCTTGCAGAGCACTGGGGAAAGGCAGGCAGAGAATTCCCTGCTAGCACCTTCTCTGTGCCTGGGAAGCAGAAGTGTTCACATTGCTTCGCAGAATCGCCTTTCTGCAGAAAACACTAACACTTGTTCAGAACAAAAGAAAGCACAGAGCCCCAGATTTGCTGTTGTTCTGGAGAGCTTGCAGAGCACTGGGGAAAGGCAGGTGGAGAATTCCCTGCTAGCACCTTCTCTGTGCCTGGGAAGCAGAAGTGTTCACATTACTTCGCAGAATCGCTTTTGTGCAGAAAACACTAACACTTGTTCAGAACGAAAGAAAGCACAGAGCCCCAGATTTGCTGTTGTTCTGGAGAGCTTGCAGAGCACTGGGGAAAGGCAGGCAGAGAATTCCCTGTTAGCACCTTCTCTGTGCCTGGGAAGCAGAAGTGTTCACATTGCTTCGCAGAATCGCCTTTGTGCAGAAAACACTAACACTTGTTCAGAACAAAAGAAAGCACAGAGCCCCAGATTCTATGTTGTCCTGGAGAGCTTGCAGAGCACTGGGGAAAGGCAGGCAGAGAATTCCCTGCTAGCACCTTCTCTGTGCCTGGGAAGCAGAAGTGTTCACATTGCTTCGCAGAATCGCCTTTGTGCAGAAAACACTAACACTTGTTCAGAACAAAAGAAAGCACAGAGCCCCAGATTTGCTGTTGTTCTGGAGAGCTTGCAGAGCACTGGGGAAAGGCAGGCAGAGAATTCCCTGCTAGCACCTTCTCTGTGCCTGGGAAGCAGAAGTGTTCACATTGCTTCGCAGAATCGCCTTTGTGCAGAAAACACTAACACTTGTTCAGAACAAAAGAAAGCACAGAGCCCCAGATTTGATGTTGTTCTGGAGAGCTTGCAGAGCAGTGGGGAAAGGCAGGCAGAGAATTCCCTGCTAGCACCTTCTCTGTGCCTGGGAAGCAGAAGTGTTCACATTGCTTCGCAGAATCGCATTTGTGCAGAAAACACTAACACTTGTTCAGAACAAAAGAAAGCACAGAGCCCCAGATTTGCTGTTGTTCTGGAGAGCTTGCAGAGCACTGGGGAAAGGCAGGCAGAGAATTCCCTGCTAGCACCTTCTCTGTGCCTGGGAAGCAGGAGTGTTCACATTGCTTCGCAGAATCGCCTTTGTGCAGAAAACAGTAACACTTGTTCAGAACAAAAGAAAGCACAGAGCCCCAGATTTGCTGTTGTTCTGGAGAGCTTGCAGAGCACTGGGGAAAGGCAGGCAGAGAATTCCCTGCTAGCACCTTCTCTGTGCCTGGGAAGCAGAAGTGTTCACATTACTTCGCAGAATCGCTTTTGTGCAGAAAACAGTAACACTTGTACAGAACGAAAGGAAGCACAGAGCCCCAGATTTTATGTTGTCCTGGAGAGCTTGCAGAGCACTGGGGAAAGGCAGGCAGAGAATTTCCTGCTAGCGCCTTCTCTGTGCCTGTTCACATTGCTTCGCAGAATCGCTTTTGTGCAGAAAACAGTAACACTTGTTCAGAACGAAAGAAAGCACAGAGCCCCAGATTCTATGTTGTCCTGGAGAGCTTGCAGAGCACTGGGGAAAGGCAGGCAGAGAATTCCTTGCTAGCGCCTTCTCTGTGCCTGGGAAGCAGAAGTGTTCACATTGCTTCGCAGAATCGCTTTTGTGCTGAAAGCACTAACACTTGTTCAGAACAAAAGAAAGCACAGAGCCCCAGATTCTATGTTGTCCTGGAGAGCTTGCAGAGCACTGGGGAAAGGCAGGCAGAGAATTCCTTGCTAGCGCCTTCTCTGTGCCTGGGAAGCAGAAGTGTTCACATTGCTTCGCAGAATCGCTTTTGTACAGAAAACACTAACACTTGTTCAGAACGAAAGGAAGCACAGAGCCCCAGATTTGCTGTTGTCCTGGAGAGCTTGCAGAGCACTGGGGAAAGGCAGGCAGAGAATTTCCTGCTAGCACCTTCTCTGTGCCTGTTCACATTGCTTCGCAGAATCGCTTTTGTGCAGAAAACAGTAACACTTGTTCAGAACGAAAGAAAGCACAGAGCCCCAGATTCTATGTTGTCCTGGAGAGCTTGCAGAGCACTGGGGAAAGGCAGGCAGAGAATTCCCTGCTAGCACCTTCTCTGTGCCTGGGAAGCAGAAGTGTTCACATTGCTTCGCAGAATCGCCTTTGTGCAGAAAACACTAACACTTGTTCAGAACAAAAGAAAGCACAGAGCCCCAGATTTGCTGTTGTTCTGGAGAGCTTGCAGAGCACTGGGGAAAGGCAGGCAGAGAATTCCCTGCTAGCACCTTCTCTGTGCCTGGGAAGCAGAAGTGTTCACATTGCTTCGCAGAATCGCCTTTGTGCAGAAAACACTAACACTTGTTCAGAACAAAAGAAAGCACAGAGCCCCAGATTTGATGTTGTTCTGGAGAGCTTGCAGAGCAGTGGGGAAAGGCAGGCAGAGAATTCCCTGCTAGCACCTTCTCTGTGCCTGGGAAGCAGAAGTGTTCACATTGCTTCGCAGAATCGCTTTTCTGCAGAAAACACTAACACTTGTTCAGAACGAAAGGAAGCACAGAGCCCCAGATTTTATGTTGTCCTGGAGAGCTTGCAGAGCACTGGGGAAAGGCAGGCAGAGAATTTCCTGCTAGCGCCTTCTCTGTGCCTGTTCACATTGCTTCGCAGAATCGCTTTTGTGCAGAGAACAGTAACACTTGTTCAGAACGAAAGAAAGCACAGAGCCCCAGATTCTATGTTGTCCTGGAGAGCTTGCAGAGCACTGGGGAAAGGTAGGCAGAGAATTCCTTGCTAGCGCCTTCTCTGTGCCTGGGAAGCAGAAGTGTTCACATTGCTTCGCAGAATCGCTTTTGTGCAGAAAGCACTAACACTTGTTCAGAACAAAAGAAAGCACAGAGCCCCAGATTCTATGTTGTCCTGGAGAGCTTGCAGAGCACTGGGGAAAGGCAGGCAGAGAATTTCCTGCTAGCACCTTCTCTGTGCCTGTTCACATTGCTTCGCAGAATCGCTTTTGTGCAGAAAACAGTAACACTTGTTCAGAACGAAAGAAAGCACAGAGCCCCAGATTCTATGTTGTCCTGGAGAGCTTGCAGAGCACTGGGGAAAGGCAGGCAGAGAATTCCTTGCTAGCACCTTCTCTGTGCCTGGGAAGCAGAAGTGTTCACATTGCTTGGCAGAATCGCTTTTGTGCAGAAAACAGTAACACTTGTTCAGAAGGAAAGAAAGCACAGAGCCCCAGATTTGATGTTGTCCTGGAGAGCTTGCAGAGCACTGGGGAAAGGCAGGCAGAGAATTCCCTGCTAGCACCTTCTCTGTGCCTGTTCACATTGCTTCGCTGTATCGCTTTTGTGCAGAAAACAGTAACGCTTGTTCAGAACGAAAGAAAGCACAGAGCCCCAGATTCTATGTTGTCCTGGAGAGCTTGCAGAGCACTGGGGAAAGGCAGGCAGAGAATTCCCTGCTAGCACCTTCTCTGTGCCTGGGAAGCAGAAGTGTTCACATTGCTTCGCAGAATTGCCTTTGTGCAGAAAACACTAACACTTGTTCAGAACAAAAGAAAGCACAGAGCCTCAGATTTTATGTTGTCCTGGAGAGCTTGCAGAGCACTGGGGAAAGGCAGGCAGAGAATTCCCTGCTAGCACCTTCTCTGTGCCTGGGAAGCAGAAGTGTTCACATTGCTTCGCAGAATCGCCTTTGTGCAGAAAACACTAACACTTGTTCAGAACAAAAGAAAGCACAGAGCCCCAGATTTGCTGTTGTTCTGGAGAGCTTGCAGAGCACTGGGGAAAGGCAGGCAGAGAATTCCCTGCTAGCACCTTCTCTGTGCCTGGGAAGCAGAAGTGTTCACATTACTTCGCAGAATCGCTTTTGTGCAGAAAACACTAACACTTGTTCAGAACAAAAGAAAGCACAGAGCCCCAGATTTGCTGTTGTTCTGGAGAGCTTGCAGAGCACTGGGGAAAGGCAGGCAGAGAATTCCCTGCTAGCACCTTCTCTGTGCCTGGGAAGCAGAAGTGTTCACATTGCTTCGCAGAATCGCCTTTCTGCAGAAAACACTAACACTTGTTCAGAACAAAAGAAAGCACAGAGCCCCAGATTTGCTGTTGTTCTGGAGAGCTTGCAGAGCACTGGGGAAAGGCAGGCAGAGAATTCCCTGCTAGCACCTTCTCTGTGCCTGGGAAGCAGAAGTGTTTACGTTGCTTCGCAGAATCGCTTTTGTGCAGAAAACACTAACACTTGTTCAGAACAAAAGAAAGCACAGAGCCCCAGATTTGCTGTTGTCCTGGAGAGCTTGCAGAGCACTGGGGAAAGGCAGGCAGAGAATTCCCTGCTAGCACCTTCTCTGTGCCTGGGAAGCAGAAGTGTTCACATTGCTTCGCAGAATCGCTTTTGTGCAGAAAACACTAACACTTGTTCAGAACGAAAGAAAGCACAGAGCCCCAGATTTGCTGTTGTTCTGGAGAGCTTGCAGAGCACTGGGGAAAGGCAGGCAGAGAATTCCCTGCTAGCACCTTCTCTGTGCCTGGGAAGCAGAAGTGTTCACATTGCTTCGCAGAATCGCCTTTGTGCAGAAAACACTAACACTTGTTCAGAACAAAAGAAAGCACAGAGCCCCAGATTCTATGTTGTCCTGGAGAGCTTGCAGAGCACTGGGGAAAGGCAGGCAGAGAATTCCCTGCTAGCACCTTCTCTGTGCCTGGGAAGCAGAAGTGTTCACATTGCTTCGCAGAATCGCTATTGTGCAGAAAACAGTAACACTTGTTCAGAAGGAAAGAAAGCACAGAGCCCCAGATTCTATGTTGTCCTGGAGAGCTTGCAGAGCACTGGGGAAAGGCAGGCAGAGAATTCCCTGCTAGCACCTTCTCTGTGCCTGGGAAGCAGAAGTGTTCACATTGCTTCGCAGAATCGCCTTTGTGCAGAAAACACTAACACTTGTTCAGAACAAAAGAAAGCACAGAGCCCCAGATTTTATGTTGTTCTGGAGAGCTTGCAGAGCACTGGGGAAAGGCAGGCAGAGAATTCCCTGCTAGCACCTTCTCTGTGCCTGGGAAGCAGAAGTGTTCACATTGCTTCGCAGAATCGCCTTTGTGCAGAAAACACTAACACTTGTTCAGAACAAAAGAAAGCACAGAGCCCCAGATTTGCTGTTGTTCTGGAGAGCTTGCAGAGCACTGGGGAAAGGCAGGCAGAGAATTCCCTGCTAGCACCTTCTCTGTGCCTGGGAAGCAGAAGTGTTCACATTGCTTCGCAGAATTGCCTTTGTGCAGAAAACACTAACACTTGTTCAGAACAAAAGAAAGCACAGAGCCTCAGATTTTATGTTGTCCTGGAGAGCTTGCAGAGCACTGGGGAAAGGCAGGCAGAGAATTCCCTGCTAGCACCTTCTCTGTGCCTGGGAAGCAGAAGTGTTCACATTGCTTCGCAGAATCGCTTTTCTGCAGAAAACACTAACACTTGTTCAGAACAAAAGAAAGCACAGAGCCCCAGATTTGCTGTTGTTCTGGAGAGCTTGCAGAGCACTGGGGAAAGGCAGGCAGAGAATTCCCTGCTAGCACCTTCTCTGTGCCTGGGAAGCAGAAGTGTTCACATTGCTTCGCAGAATCGCTTTTCTGCAGAAAACACTAACACTTGTTCAGAACAAAAGAAAGCACAGAGCCCCAGATTTGCTGTTGTTCTGGAGAGCTTGCAGAGCACTGGGGAAAGGCAGGCAGAGAATTCCCTGCTAGCACCTTCTCTGTGCCTGGGAAGCAGAAGTGTTCACATTGCTTCGCAGAATTGCCTTTGTGCAGAAAACACTAACACTTGTTCAGAACAAAAGAAAGCACAGAGCCTCAGATTTTATGTTGTCCTGGAGAGCTTGCAGAGCACTGGGGAAAGGCAGGCAGAGAATTCCCTGCTAGCACCTTCTCTGTGCCTGGGAAGCAGAAGTGTTCACATTGCTTCGCAGAATCGCTTTTGTGCAGAAAACACTAACACTTGTTCAGAACGAAAGAAAGCACAGAGCCCCAGATTTGCTGTTGTTCTGGAGAGCTTGCAGAGCACTGGGGAAAGGCAGGCAGAGAATTCCCTGCTAGCACCTTCTCTGTGCCTGGGAAGCAGAAGTGTTCACATTGCTTCGCAGAATCGCCTTTGTGCAGAAAACACTAACACTTGTTCAGAACAAAAGAAAGCACAGAGCCCCAGATTCTATGTTGTCCTGGAGAGCTTGCAGAGCACTGGGGAAAGGCAGGCAGAGAATTCCCTGCTAGCACCTTCTCTGTGCCTGGGAAGCAGAAGTGTTCACATTGCTTCGCAGAATCGCTATTGTGCAGAAAACAGTAACACTTGTTCAGAAGGAAAGAAAGCACAGAGCCCCAGATTCTATGTTGTCCTGGAGAGCTTGCAGAGCACTGGGGAAAGGCAGGCAGAGAATTCCTTGCTAGCACCTTCTCTGTGCCTGGGAAGCAGAAGTGTTCACATTGCTTCGCAGAATCGCCTTTGTGCAGAAAACACTAACACTTGTTCAGAACAAAAGAAAGCACAGAGCCCCAGATTTGCTGTTGTTCTGGAGAGCTTGCAGAGCACTGGGGAAAGGCAGGCAGAGAATTCCCTGCTAGCACCTTCTCTGTGCCTGGGAAGCAGAAGTGTTCACATTACTTCGCAGAATCGCTTTTGTGCAGAAAACACTAACACTTGTTCAGAACAAAAGAAAGCACAGAGCCCCAGATTTGCTGTTGTTCTGGAGAGCTTGCAGAGCACTGGGGAAAGGCAGGCAGAGAATTCCCTGCTAGCACCTTCTCTGTGCCTGGGAAGCAGAAGTGTTCACATTGCTTCGCAGAATCGCCTTTGTGCAGAAAACACTAACACTTGTTCAGAACAAAAGAAAGCACAGAGCCCCAGATTTGCTGTTGTTCTGGAGAGCTTGCAGAGCACTGGGGAAAGGCAGGCAGAGAATTCCCTGCTAGCACCTTCTCTGTGCCTGGGAAGCAGAAGTGTTCACATTGCTTCGCAGAATTGCCTTTGTGCAGAAAACACTAACACTTGTTCAGAACAAAAGAAAGCACAGAGCCTCAGATTTTATGTTGTCCTGGAGAGCTTGCAGAGCACTGGGGAAAGGCAGGCAGAGAATTCCCTGCTAGCACCTTCTCTGTGCCTGGGAAGCAGAAGTGTTCACATTGCTTCGCAGAATCGCTTTTCTGCAGAAAACACTAACACTTGTTCAGAACAAAAGAAAGCACAGAGCCCCAGATTTGCTGTTGTTCTGGAGAGCTTGCAGAGCACTGGGGAAAGGCAGGCAGAGAATTCCCTGCTAGCACCTTCTCTGTGCCTGGGAAGCAGAAGTGTTCACATTAGTTCGCAGAATCGCCTTTGTGCAGAAAACACTAACACTTGTTCAGAACAAAAGAAAGCACAGAGCCCCAGATTCTATGTTGTCCTGGAGAGCTTGCAGAGCACTGGGGAAAGGCAGGCAGAGAATTCCCTGCTAGCACCTTCTCTGTGCCTGGGAAGCAGAAGTGTTCACATTACTTCGCAGAATCGCCTTTGTGCAGAAAACACTAACACTTGTTCAGAACGAAAGAAAGCACAGAGCCCCAGATTTGCTGTTGTTCTGGAGAGCTTGCAGAGCACTGGGGAAAGGCAGGCAGAGAATTCCCTGCTAGCACCTTCTCTGTGCCTGGGAAGCAGAAGTGTTCACATTGCTTCGCAGAATCGCCTTTGTGCAGAAAACACTAACACTTGTTCAGAACAAAAGAAAGCACAGAGCCCCAGATTTGCTGTTGTTCTGGAGAGCTTGCAGAGCACTGGGGAAAGGCAGGCAGAGAATTCCCTGCTAGCACTTTCTCTGTGCCTGGGAAGCAGAAGTGTTCACATTGCTTCGCAGAATCGCCTTTGTGCAGAAAACACTAACACTTGTTCAGAACAAAAGAAAGCACAGAGCCCCAGATTTTATGTTGTTCTGGAGAGCTTGCAGAGCACTGGGGAAAGGCAGGCAGAGAATTCCCTGCTAGCACCTTCTCTGTGCCTGGGAAGCAGAAGTGTTCACATTACTTCGCAGAATCGCTTTTGTGCAGAAAACACTAACACTTGTTCAGAACAAAAGAAAGCACAGAGCCCCAGATTTGCTGTTGTCCTGGAGAGCTTGCAGAGCACTGGGGAAAGGCAGGCAGAGAATTCCCTGCTAGCACCTTCTCTGTGCCTGGGAAGCAGAAGTGTTTACGTTGCTTCACAGAATTGCTTTTGTGCAGAAAACACTAACACTTGTTCAGAACGAAAGAAAGCACAGAGCCCCAGATTTGCTGTTGTCCTGGAGAGCTTGCAGAGCACTGGGGAAAGGCAGGCAGAGAATTCCCTGCTAGCACCTTCTCTGTGCCTGGGAAGCAGAAGTGTTCACATTGCTTCGCAGAATCGCCTTTGTGCAGAAAACACTAACACTTGTTCAGAACAAAAGAAAGCACAGAGCCCCAGATTCTATGTTGTCCTGGAGAGCTTGCAGAGCACTGGGGAAAGGCAGGCAGGGAATTCCCTGCTAGCACCTTCTCTGTGCCTGGAAGCAGAAGTGTTCACATTGCTTCGCAGAATCGCTTTTCTGCAGAAAACACTAACACTTGTTCAGAACGAAAGGAAGCACAGAGCCCCAGATTTGCTGTTGTTCTGGAGAGCTTGCAGAGCACTGGGGAAAGGCAGGCAGAGAATTCCCTGCTAGCACCTTCTCTGTGCCTGTTCACATTGCTTCGCAGAATCGCTTTTGTGCAGAAAACAGTAACACTTGTTCAGAAGGAAAGAAAGCACAGAGCCCCAGATTCTATGTTGTCCTGGAGAGCTTGCAGAGCACTGGGGAAAGGCAGGCAGAGAATTCCTTGCTAGCGCCTTCTCTGTGCCTGGGAAGCAGAAGTGTTCACATTGCTTCGCAGAATCGCTTTTGTGCAGAAAACAGTAACACTTGTTCAGAACGAAAGAAAGCACAGAGCCCCAGATTCTATGTTGTCCTGGAGAGCTTGCAGAGCACTGGGGAAAGGCAGGCAGAGAATTCCTTGCTAGCACCTTCTCTGTGCCTGGGAAGCAGAAGTGTTCACATTGCTTCGCAGAATCGCTTTTGTGCAGAAAACAGTAACACTTGTTCAGAACGAAAGAAAGCACAGAGCCCCAGATTCTATGTTGTCCTGGAGAGCTTGCAGAGCACTGGGGAAAGGCAGGCAGAGAATTCCTTGCTAGCACCTTCTCTGTGCCTGGGAAGCAGAAGTGTTCATATTGCTTCGCAGAATCGCTTTTGTGCAGAAAACACTAACACTTGTTCAGAACAAAAGAAAGCACAGAGCCCCAGATTTGCTGTTGTTCTGGAGAGCTTGCAGAGCACTGGGGAAAGGCAGGCAGAGAATTCCCTGCTAGCACCTTCTCTGTGCCTGGGAAGCAGAAGTGTTCACATTGCTTCGCAGAATCGCCTTTGTGCAGAAAACACTAACACTTGTTCAGAACAAAAGAAAGCACAGAGCCCCAGATTTGCTGTTGTTCTGGAGAGCTTGCAGAGCACTGGGGAAAGGCAGGCAGAGAATTCCCTGCTAGCACCTTCTCTGTGCCTGGGAAGCAGAAGTGTTCACATTACTTCGCAGAATCGCTTTTGTGCAGAAAACACTAACACTTGTTCAGAACAAAAGAAAGCACAGAGCCCCAGATTTGCTGTTGTTCTGGAGAGCTTGCAGAGCACTGGGGAAAGGCAGGCAGAGAATTCCCTGCTAGCACCTTCTCTGTGCCTGGGAAGCAGAAGTGTTCACATTGCTTCGCAGAATCGCCTTTGTGCAGAAAACACTAACACTTGTTCAGAACGAAAGAATGCACAGAGCCCCAGATTTGCTGTTGTTCTGGAGAGCTTGCAGAGCACTGGGGAAAGGCAGGCAGAGAATTCCCTGCTAGCACCTTCTCTGTGCCTGGGAAGCAGAAGTGTTCACATTGCTTCGCAGAATCGCCTTTCTGCAGAAAACACTAACACTTGTTCAGAACAAAAGAAAGCACAGAGCCCCAGATTTGCTGTTGTGCTGGAGAGCTTGCAGAGCACTGGGGAAAGGCAGGCAGAGAATTCCCTGCTAGCACCTTCTCTGTGCCTGGGAAGCAGAAGTGTTCACATTGCTTCGCAGAATCGCCTTTGTGCAGAAAGCACTAACACTTGTTCAGAACAAAAGAAAGCACAGAGCCCCAGATTTGCTGTTGTTCTGGAGAGCTTGCAGAGCACTGGGGAAAGGCAGGCAGAGAATTCCCTGCTAGCACCTTCTCTGTGCCTGGGAAGCAGAAGTGTTCACATTACTTCGCAGAATCGCTTTTGTGCAGAAAACACTAACACTTGTTCAGAACGAAAGAAAGCACAGAGCCCCAGATTTGCTGTTGTCCTGGAGAGCTTGCAGAGCACTGGGGAAAGGCAGGCAGAGAATTCCCTGTTAGCACCTTCTCTGTGCCTGGGAAGCAGAAGTGTTCACATTGCTTCGCAGAATCGCCTTTGTGCAGAAAACACTAACACTTGTTCAGAACAAAAGAAAGCACAGAGCCCCAGATTCTATGTTGTCCTGGAGAGCTTGCAGAGCACTGGGGAAAGGCAGGCAGAGAATTCCCTGCTAGCACCTTCTCTGTGCCTGGGAAGCAGAAGTGTTCACATTGCTTCGCAGAATCGCCTTTGTGCAGAAAACACTAACACTTGTTCAGAACGAAAGAAAGCACAGAGCCCCAGATTTGCTGTTGTTCTGGAGAGCTTGCAGAGCACTGGGGAAAGGCAGGCAGAGAATTCCCTGCTAGCACCTTCTCTGTGCCTGGGAAGCAGAAGTGTTCACATTGCTTCGCAGAATCGCCTTTGTGCAGAAAACACTAACACTTGTTCAGAACAAAAGAAAGCACAGAGCCCCAGATTTGATGTTGTTCTGGAGAGCTTGCAGAGCAGTGGGGAAAGGCAGGCAGAGAATTCCCTGCTAGCACCTTCTCTGTGCCTGGGAAGCAGAAGTGTTCACATTGCTTCGCAGAATCGCATTTGTGCAGAAAACACTAACACTTGTTCAGAACAAAAGAAAGCACAGAGCCCCAGATTTGCTGTTGTTCTGGAGAGCGTGCAGAGCACTGGGGAAAGGCAGGCAGAGAATTCCCTGCTAGCACCTTCTCTGTGCCTGGGAAGCAGGAGTGTTCACATTGCTTCGCAGAATCGCCTTTGTGCAGAAAACAGTAACACTTGTTCAGAACAAAAGAAAGCACAGAGCCCCAGATTTGCTGTTGTTCTGGAGAGCTTGCAGAGCACTGGGGAAAGGCAGGCAGAGAATTCCCTGCTAGCACCTTCTCTGTGCCTGGGAAGCAGAAGTGTTCACATTACTTCGCAGAATCGCTTTTGTGCAGAAAACAGTAACACTTGTACAGAACGAAAGGAAGCACAGAGCCCCAGATTTTATGTTGTCCTGGAGAGCTTGCAGAGCACTGGGGAAAGGCAGGCAGAGAATTTCCTGCTAGCGCCTTCTCTGTGCCTGTTCACATTGCTTCGCAGAATCGCTTTTGTGCAGAAAACAGTAACACTTGTTCAGAACGAAAGAAAGCACAGAGCCCCAGATTCTATGTTGTCCTGGAGAGCTTGCAGAGCACTGGGGAAAGGCAGGCAGAGAATTCCTTGCTAGCGCCTTCTCTGTGCCTGGGAAGCAGAAGTGTTCACATTGCTTCGCAGAATCGCTTTTGTGCTGAAAGCACTAACACTTGTTCAGAACAAAAGAAAGCACAGAGCCCCAGATTCTATGTTGTCCTGGAGAGCTTGCAGAGCACTGGGGAAAGGCAGGCAGAGAATTCCTTGCTAGCGCCTTCTCTGTGCCTGGGAAGCAGAAGTGTTCACATTGCTTCGCAGAATCGCTTTTGTACAGAAAACACTAACACTTGTTCAGAACGAAAGGAAGCACAGAGCCCCAGATTTTATGTTGTCCTGGAGAGCTTGCAGAGCACTGGGGAAAGGCAGGCAGAGAATTTCCTGCTAGCACCTTCTCTGTGCCTGTTCACATTGCTTCGCAGAATCGCTTTTGTGCAGAAAACAGTTGCACTTGTTCAGAACGAAAGAAAGCACAGAGCCCCAGATTCTATGCTGTCCTGGAGAGCTTGCAGAGCACTGGGGAAAGGCAGGCAGAGAATTCCCTGCTAGCACCTTCTCTGTGCCTGGGAAGCAGAAGTGTTCACATTGCTTCGCAGAATCGCCTTTGTGCAGAAAACACTAACACTTGTTCAGAACAAAAGAAAGCACAGAGCCCCAGATTTGCTGTTGTTCTGGAGAGCTTGCAGAGCACTGGGGAAAGGCAGGCAGAGAATTCCCTGCTAGCACCTTCTCTGTGCCTGGGAAGCAGAAGTGTTCACATTGCTTCGCAGAATCGCCTTTGTGCAGAAAACACTAACACTTGTTCAGAACAAAAGAAAGCACAGAGCCCCAGATTTGATGTTGTTCTGGAGAGCTTGCAGAGCAGTGGGGAAAGGCAGGCAGAGAATTCCCTGCTAGCACCTTCTCTGTGCCTGGGAAGCAGAAGTGTTCACATAGCTTCGCAGAATCGCTTTTCTGCAGAAAACACTAACACTTGTTCAGAACGAAAGGAAGCACAGAGCCCCAGATTTTATGTTGTCCTGGAGAGCTTGCAGAGCACTGGGGAAAGGCAGGCAGAGAATTTCCTGCTAGCGCCTTCTCTGTGCCTGTTCACATTGCTTCGCAGAATCGCTTTTGTGCAGAGAACAGTAACACTTGTTCAGAACGAAAGAAAGCACAGAGCCCCAGATTCTATGTTGTCCTGGAGAGCTTGCAGAGCACTGGGGAAAGGTAGGCAGAGAATTCCTTGCTAGCGCCTTCTCTGTGCCTGGGAAGCAGAAGTGTTCACATTGCTTCGCAGAATCGCTTTTGTGCAGAAAGCACTAACACTTGTTCAGAACAAAAGAAAGCACAGAGCCCCAGATTCTATGTTGTCCTGGAGAGCTTGCAGAGCACTGGGGAAAGGCAGGCAGAGAATTCCCTGATAGCACCTTCTCTGTGCCTGTTCACATTGCTTCGCAGAATCGCTTTTGTGCAGAAAACAGTAACACTTGTTCAGAACGAAAGAAAGCACAGAGCCCCAGATTCTATGTTGTCCTGGAGAGCTTGCAGAGCACTGGGGAAAGGCAGGCAGAGAATTCCTTGCTAGCACCTTCTCTGTGCCTGGGAAGCAGAAGTGTTCACATTGCTTGGCAGAATCGCTTTTGTGCAGAAAACAGTAACACTTGTTCAGAAGGAAAGAAAGCACAGAGCCCCAGATTTTATGTTGTCCTGGAGAGCTTGCAGAGCACTGGGGAAAGGCAGGCAGAGAATTCCCTGCTAGCACCTTCTCTGTGCCTGGGAAGCAGAAGTGTTCACATTGCTTCGCAGAATCGCCTTTGTGCAGAAAACACTAACACTTGTTCAGAACAAAAGAAAGCACAGAGCCCCAGATTTGCTGTTGTTCTGGAGAGCTTGCAGAGCACTGGGGAAAGGCAGGCAGAGAATTCCCTGCTAGCACCTTCTCTGTGCCTGGGAAGCAGAAGTGTTCACATTGCTTCGCAGAATTGCCTTTGTGCAGAAAACACTAACACTTGTTCAGAACAAAAGAAAGCACAGAGCCTCAGATTTTATGTTGTCCTGGAGAGCTTGCAGAGCACTGGGGAAAGGCAGGCAGAGAATTCCCTGCTAGCACCTTCTCTGTGCCTGGGAAGCAGAAGTGTTCACATTGCTTCGCAGAATCGCTTTTCTGCAGAAAACACTAACACTTGTTCAGAACAAAAGAAAGCACAGAGCCCCAGATTTGCTGTTGTTCTGGAGAGCTTGCAGAGCACTGGGGAAAGGCAGGCAGAGAATTCCCTGCTAGCACCTTCTCTGTGCCTGGGAAGCAGAAGTGTTCACATTAGTTCGCAGAATCGCCTTTGTGCAGAAAACACTAACACTTGTTCAGAACAAAAGAAAGCACAGAGCCCCAGATTCTATGTTGTCCTGGAGAGCTTGCAGAGCACTGGGGAAAGGCAGGCAGAGAATTCCCTGCTAGCACCTTCTCTGTGCCTGGGAAGCAGAAGTGTTCACATTACTTCGCAGAATCGCCTTTGTGCAGAAAACACTAACACTTGTTCAGAACGAAAGAAAGCACAGAGCCCCAGATTTGCTGTTGTTCTGGAGAGCTTGCAGAGCACTGGGGAAAGGCAGGCAGAGAATTCCCTGCTAGCACCTTCTCTGTGCCTGGGAAGCAGAAGTGTTCACATTGCTTCGCAGAATCGCCTTTGTGCAGAAAACACTAACACTTGTTCAGAACAAAAGAAAGCACAGAGCCCCAGATTTGCTGTTGTTCTGGAGAGCTTGCAGAGCACTGGGGAAAGGCAGGCAGAGAATTCCCTGCTAGCACTTTCTCTGTGCCTGGGAAGCAGAAGTGTTCACATTGCTTCGCAGAATCGCCTTTGTGCAGAAAACACTAACACTTGTTCAGAACAAAAGAAAGCACAGAGCCCCAGATTTTATGTTGTTCTGGAGAGCTTGCAGAGCACTGGGGAAAGGCAGGCAGAGAATTCCCTGCTAGCACCTTCTCTGTGCCTGGGAAGCAGAAGTGTTCACATTACTTCGCAGAATCGCTTTTGTGCAGAAAACACTAACACTTGTTCAGAACAAAAGAAAGCACAGAGCCCCAGATTTGCTGTTGTCCTGGAGAGCTTGCAGAGCACTGGGGAAAGGCAGGCAGAGAATTCCCTGCTAGCACCTTCTCTGTGCCTGGGAAGCAGAAGTGTTTACGTTGCTTCACAGAATTGCTTTTGTGCAGAAAACACTAACACTTGTTCAGAACGAAAGAAAGCACAGAGCCCCAGATTTGCTGTTGTCCTGGAGAGCTTGCAGAGCACTGGGGAAAGGCAGGCAGAGAATTCCCTGCTAGCACCTTCTCTGTGCCTGGGAAGCAGAAGTGTTCACATTGCTTCGCAGAATCGCCTTTGTGCAGAAAACACTAACACTTGTTCAGAACAAAAGAAAGCACAGAGCCCCAGATTCTATGTTGTCCTGGAGAGCTTGCAGAGCACTGGGGAAAGGCAGGCAGGGAATTCCCTGCTAGCACCTTCTCTGTGCCTGGAAGCAGAAGTGTTCACATTGCTTCGCAGAATCGCTTTTCTGCAGAAAACACTAACACTTGTTCAGAACGAAAGGAAGCACAGAGCCCCAGATTTGCTGTTGTTCTGGAGAGCTTGCAGAGCACTGGGGAAAGGCAGGCAGAGAATTCCCTGCTAGCACCTTCTCTGTGCCTGTTCACATTGCTTCGCAGAATCGCTTTTGTGCAGAAAACAGTAACACTTGTTCAGAAGGAAAGAAAGCACAGAGCCCCAGATTCTATGTTGTCCTGGAGAGCTTGCAGAGCACTGGGGAAAGGCAGGCAGAGAATTCCTTGCTAGCGCCTTCTCTGTGCCTGGGAAGCAGAAGTGTTCACATTGCTTCGCAGAATCGCTTTTGTGCAGAAAACAGTAACACTTGTTCAGAACGAAAGAAAGCACAGAGCCCCAGATTCTATGTTGTCCTGGAGAGCTTGCAGAGCACTGGGGAAAGGCAGGCAGAGAATTCCTTGCTAGCACCTTCTCTGTGCCTGGGAAGCAGAAGTGTTCACATTGCTTCGCAGAATCGCTTTTGTGCAGAAAACACTAACACTTCTTCAGAACGAAAGAAAGCACAGAGCCCCAGATTCTATGTTGTCCTGGAGAGCTTGCAGAGCACTGGGGAAAGGCAGGCAGAGAATTCCTTGCTAGCACCTTCTCTGTGCCTGGGAAGCAGAAGTGTTCATATTGCTTCGCAGAATCGCTTTTGTGCAGAAAACACTAACACTTGTTCAGAACAAAAGAAAGCACAGAGCCCCAGATTTGCTGTTGTTCTGGAGAGCTTGCAGAGCACTGGGGAAAGGCAGGCAGAGAATTCCCTGCTAGCACCTTCTCTGTGCCTGGGAAGCAGAAGTGTTCACATTGCTTCGCAGAATCGCCTTTGTGCAGAAAACACTAACACTTGTTCAGAACAAAAGAAAGCACAGAGCCCCAGATTTGCTGTTGTTCTGGAGAGCTTGCAGAGCACTGGGGAAAGGCAGGCAGAGAATTCCCTGCTAGCACCTTCTCTGTGCCTGGGAAGCAGAAGTGTTCACATTACTTCGCAGAATCGCTTTTGTGCAGAAAACACTAACACTTGTTCAGAACAAAAGAAAGCACAGAGCCCCAGATTTGCTGTTGTTCTGGAGAGCTTGCAGAGCACTGGGGAAAGGCAGGCAGAGAATTCCCTGCTAGCACCTTCTCTGTGCCTGGGAAGCAGAAGTGTTCACATTGCTTCGCAGAATCGCCTTTGTGCAGAAAACACTAACACTTGTTCAGAACGAAAGAATGCACAGAGCCCCAGATTTGCTGTTGTTCTGGAGAGCTTGCAGAGCACTGGGGAAAGGCAGGCAGAGAATTCCCTGCTAGCACCTTCTCTGTGCCTGGGAAGCAGAAGTGTTCACATTGCTTCGCAGAATCGCCTTTCTGCAGAAAACACTAACACTTGTTCAGAACAAAAGAAAGCACAGAGCCCCAGATTTGCTGTTGTGCTGGAGAGCTTGCAGAGCACTGGGGAAAGGCAGGCAGAGAATTCCCTGCTAGCACCTTCTCTGTGCCTGGGAAGCAGAAGTGTTCACATTGCTTCGCAGAATCGCCTTTGTGCAGAAAGCACTAACACTTGTTCAGAACAAAAGAAAGCACAGAGCCCCAGATTTGCTGTTGTTCTGGAGAGCTTGCAGAGCACTGGGGAAAGGCAGGCAGAGAATTCCCTGCTAGCACCTTCTCTGTGCCTGGGAAGCAGAAGTGTTCACATTACTTCGCAGAATCGCTTTTGTGCAGAAAACACTAACACTTGTTCAGAACGAAAGAAAGCACAGAGCCCCAGATTTGCTGTTGTCCTGGAGAGCTTGCAGAGCACTGGGGAAAGGCAGGCAGAGAATTCCCTGTTAGCACCTTCTCTGTGCCTGGGAAGCAGAAGTGTTCACATTGCTTCGCAGAATCGCCTTTGTGCAGAAAACACTAACACTTGTTCAGAACAAAAGAAAGCACAGAGCCCCAGATTCTATGTTGTCCTGGAGAGCTTGCAGAGCACTGGGGAAAGGCAGGCAGAGAATTCCCTGCTAGCACCTTCTCTGTGCCTGGGAAGCAGAAGTGTTCACATTGCTTCGCAGAATCGCCTTTGTGCAGAAAACACTAACACTTGTTCAGAACAAAAGAAAGCACAGAGCCCCAGATTTGCTGTTGTTCTGGAGAGCTTGCAGAGCACTGGGGAAAGGCAGGCAGAGAATTCCCTGCTAGCACCTTCTCTGTGCCTGGGAAGCAGAAGTGTTCACATTGCTTCGCAGAATCGCCTTTGTGCAGAAAACACTAACACTTGTTCAGAACAAAAGAAAGCACAGAGCCCCAGATTTGATGTTGTTCTGGAGAGCTTGCAGAGCAGTGGGGAAAGGCAGGCAGAGAATTCCCTGCTAGCACCTTCTCTGTGCCTGGGAAGCAGAAGTGTTCACATTGCTTCGCAGAATCGCATTTGTGCAGAAAACACTAACACTTGTTCAGAACAAAAGAAAGCACAGAGCCCCAGATTTGCTGTTGTTCTGGAGAGCGTGCAGAGCACTGGGGAAAGGCAGGCAGAGAATTCCCTGCTAGCACCTTCTCTGTGCCTGGGAAGCAGGAGTGTTCACATTGCTTCGCAGAATCGCCTTTGTGCAGAAAACAGTAACACTTGTTCAGAACAAAAGAAAGCACAGAGCCCCAGATTTGCTGTTGTTCTGGAGAGCTTGCAGAGCACTGGGGAAAGGCAGGCAGAGAATTCCCTGCTAGCACCTTCTCTGTGCCTGGGAAGCAGAAGTGTTCACATTGCTTCGCAGAATCGCCTTTGTGCAGAAAACACTAACACTTGTTCAGAACAAAAGAAAGCACAGAGCCCCAGATTTGATGTTGTTCTGGAGAGCTTGCAGAGCAGTGGGGAAAGGCAGGCAGAGAATTCCCTGCTAGCACCTTCTCTGTGCCTGGGAAGCAGAAGTGTTCACATTGCTTCGCAGAATCGCATTTGTGCAGAAAACACTAACACTTGTTCAGAACAAAAGAAAGCACAGAGCCCCAGATTTGCTGTTGTTCTGGAGAGCTTGCAGAGCACTGGGGAAAGGCAGGCAGAGAATTCCCTGCTAGCACCTTCTCTGTGCCTGGGAAGCAGGAGTGTTCACATTGCTTCGCAGAATCGCCTTTGTGCAGAAAACAGTAACACTTGTTCAGAACAAAAGAAAGCACAGAGCCCCAGATTTGCTGTTGTTCTGGAGAGCTTGCAGAGCACTGGGGAAAGGCAGGCAGAGAATTCCCTGCTAGCACCTTCTCTGTGCCTGGGAAGCAGAAGTGTTCACATTACTTCGCAGAATCGCTTTTGTGCAGAAAACAGTAACACTTGTACAGAACGAAAGGAAGCACAGAGCCCCAGATTTTATGTTGTCCTGGAGAGCTTGCAGAGCACTGGGGAAAGGCAGGCAGAGAATTTCCTGCTAGCGCCTTCTCTGTGCCTGTTCACATTGCTTCGCAGAATCGCTTTTGTGCAGAAAACAGTAACACTTGTTCAGAACGAAAGAAAGCACAGAGCCCCAGATTCTATGTTGTCCTGGAGAGCTTGCAGAGCACTGGGGAAAGGCAGGCAGAGAATTCCTTGCTAGCGCCTTCTCTGTGCCTGGGAAGCAGAAGTGTTCACATTGCTTCGCAGAATCGCTTTTGTGCTGAAAGCACTAACACTTGTTCAGAACAAAAGAAAGCACAGAGCCCCAGATTCTATGTTGTCCTGGAGAGCTTGCAGAGCACTGGGGAAAGGCAGGCAGAGAATTCCTTGCTAGCGCCTTCTCTGTGCCTGGGAAGCAGAAGTGTTCACATTGCTTCGCAGAATCGCTTTTGTACAGAAAACACTAACACTTGTTCAGAACGAAAGGAAGCACAGAGCCCCAGATTTGCTGTTGTCCTGGAGAGCTTGCAGAGCACTGGGGAAAGGCAGGCAGAGAATTTCCTGCTAGCACCTTCTCTGTGCCTGTTCACATTGCTTCGCAGAATCGCTTTTGTGCAGAAAACAGTAACACTTGTTCAGAACGAAAGAAAGCACAGAGCCCCAGATTCTATGTTGTCCTGGAGAGCTTGCAGAGCACTGGGGAAAGGCAGGCAGAGAATTCCCTGCTAGCACCTTCTCTGTGCCTGGGAAGCAGAAGTGTTCACATTGCTTCGCAGAATCGCCTTTGTGCAGAAAACACTAACACTTGTTCAGAACAAAAGAAAGCACAGAGCCCCAGATTTGCTGTTGTTCTGGAGAGCTTGCAGAGCACTGGGGAAAGGCAGGCAGAGAATTCCCTGCTAGCACCTTCTCTGTGCCTGGGAAGCAGAAGTGTTCACATTGCTTCGCAGAATCGCCTTTGTGCAGAAAACACTAACACTTGTTCAGAACAAAAGAAAGCACAGAGCCCCAGATTTGATGTTGTTCTGGAGAGCTTGCAGAGCAGTGGGGAAAGGCAGGCAGAGAATTCCCTGCTAGCACCTTCTCTGTGCCTGGGAAGCAGAAGTGTTCACATTGCTTCGCAGAATCGCTTTTCTGCAGAAAACACTAACACTTGTTCAGAACGAAAGGAAGCACAGAGCCCCAGATTTTATGTTGTCCTGGAGAGCTTGCAGAGCACTGGGGAAAGGCAGGCAGAGAATTTCCTGCTAGCGCCTTCTCTGTGCCTGTTCACATTGCTTCGCAGAATCGCTTTTGTGCAGAGAACAGTAACACTTGTTCAGAACGAAAGAAAGCACAGAGCCCCAGATTCTATGTTGTCCTGGAGAGCTTGCAGAGCACTGGGGAAAGGTAGGCAGAGAATTCCTTGCTAGCGCCTTCTCTGTGCCTGGGAAGCAGAAGTGTTCACATTGCTTCGCAGAATCGCTTTTGTGCAGAAAGCACTAACACTTGTTCAGAACAAAAGAAAGCACAGAGCCCCAGATTCTATGTTGTCCTGGAGAGCTTGCAGAGCACTGGGGAAAGGCAGGCAGAGAATTCCCTGATAGCACCTTCTCTGTGCCTGTTCACATTGCTTCGCAGAATCGCTTTTGTGCAGAAAACAGTAACACTTGTTCAGAACGAAAGAAAGCACAGAGCCCCAGATTCTATGTTGTCCTGGAGAGCTTGCAGAGCACTGGGGAAAGGCAGGCAGAGAATTCCTTGCTAGCACCTTCTCTGTGCCTGGGAAGCAGAAGTGTTCACATTGCTTGGCAGAATCGCTTTTGTGCAGAAAACAGTAACACTTGTTCAGAAGGAAAGAAAGCACAGAGCCCCAGATTTGATGTTGTCCTGGAGAGCTTGCAGAGCACTGGGGAAAGGCAGGCAGAGAATTCCCTGCTAGCACCTTCTCTGTGCCTGTTCACATTGCTTCGCTGTATCGCTTTTGTGCAGAAAACAGTAACGCTTGTTCAGAACGAAAGAAAGCACAGAGCCCCAGATTCTATGTTGTCCTGGAGAGCTTGCAGAGCACTGGGGAAAGGCAGGCAGAGAATTCCCTGCTAGCACCTTCTCTGTGCCTGGGAAGCAGAAGTGTTCACATTGCTTCGCAGAATTGCCTTTGTGCAGAAAACACTAACACTTGTTCAGAACAAAAGAAAGCACAGAGCCTCAGATTTTATGTTGTCCTGGAGAGCTTGCAGAGCACTGGGGAAAGGCAGGCAGAGAATTCCCTGCTAGCACCTTCTCTGTGCCTGGGAAGCAGAAGTGTTCACATTGCTTCGCAGAATCGCCTTTGTGCAGAAAACACTAACACTTGTTCAGAACAAAAGAAAGCACAGAGCCCCAGATTTGCTGTTGTTCTGGAGAGCTTGCAGAGCACTGGGGAAAGGCAGGCAGAGAATTCCCTGCTAGCACCTTCTCTGTGCCTGGGAAGCAGAAGTGTTCACATTACTTCGCAGAATCGCTTTTGTGCAGAAAACACTAACACTTGTTCAGAACAAAAGAAAGCACAGAGCCCCAGATTTGCTGTTGTTCTGGAGAGCTTGCAGAGCACTGGGGAAAGGCAGGCAGAGAATTCCCTGCTAGCACCTTCTCTGTGCCTGGGAAGCAGAAGTGTTCACATTGCTTCGCAGAATCGCCTTTCTGCAGAAAACACTAACACTTGTTCAGAACAAAAGAAAGCACAGAGCCCCAGATTTGCTGTTGTTCTGGAGAGCTTGCAGAGCAGTGGGGAAAGGCAGGCAGAGAATTCCCTGCTAGCACCTTCTCTGTGCCTGGGAAGCAGAAGTGTTTACGTTGCTTCGCAGAATCGCTTTTGTGCAGAAAACACTAACACTTGTTCAGAACAAAAGAAAGCACAGAGCCCCAGATTTGCTGTTGTCCTGGAGAGCTTGCAGAGCACTGGGGAAAGGCAGGCAGAGAATTCCCTGCTAGCACCTTCTCTGTGCCTGGGAAGCAGAAGTGTTCACATTGCTTCGCAGAATCGCTTTTGTGCAGAAAACACTAACACTTGTTCAGAACGAAAGAAAGCACAGAGCCCCAGATTTGCTGTTGTTCTGGAGAGCTTGCAGAGCACTGGGGAAAGGCAGGCAGAGAATTCCCTGCTAGCACCTTCTCTGTGCCTGGGAAGCAGAAGTGTTCACATTGCTTCGCAGAATCGCCTTTGTGCAGAAAACACTAACACTTGTTCAGAACAAAAGAAAGCACAGAGCCCCAGATTCTATGTTGTCCTGGAGAGCTTGCAGAGCACTGGGGAAAGGCAGGCAGAGAATTCCCTGCTAGCACCTTCTCTGTGCCTGGGAAGCAGAAGTGTTCACATTGCTTCGCAGAATTGCCTTTGTGCAGAAAACACTAACACTTGTTCAGAACAAAAGAAAGCACAGAGCCTCAGATTTTATGTTGTCCTGGAGAGCTTGCAGAGCACTGGGGAAAGGCAGGCAGAGAATTCCCTGCTAGCACCTTCTCTGTGCCTGGGAAGCAGAAGTGTTCACATTGCTTCGCAGAATCGCTTTTCTGCAGAAAACACTAACACTTGTTCAGAACAAAAGAAAGCACAGAGCCCCAGATTTGCTGTTGTTCTGGAGAGCTTGCAGAGCACTGGGGAAAGGCAGGCAGAGAATTCCCTGCTAGCACCTTCTCTGTGCCTGGGAAGCAGAAGTGTTCACATTGCTTCGCAGAATCGCTTTTCTGCAGAAAACACTAACACTTGTTCAGAACAAAAGAAAGCACAGAGCCCCAGATTTGCTGTTGTTCTGGAGAGCTTGCAGAGCACTGGGGAAAGGCAGGCAGAGAATTCCCTGCTAGCACCTTCTCTGTGCCTGGGAAGCAGAAGTGTTCACATTGCTTCGCAGAATTGCCTTTGTGCAGAAAACACTAACACTTGTTCAGAACAAAAGAAAGCACAGAGCCTCAGATTTTATGTTGTCCTGGAGAGCTTGCAGAGCACTGGGGAAAGGCAGGCAGAGAATTCCCTGCTAGCACCTTCTCTGTGCCTGGGAAGCAGAAGTGTTCACATTGCTTCGCAGAATCGCTTTTGTGCAGAAAACACTAACACTTGTTCAGAACGAAAGAAAGCACAGAGCCCCAGATTTGCTGTTGTTCTGGAGAGCTTGCAGAGCACTGGGGAAAGGCAGGCAGAGAATTCCCTGCTAGCACCTTCTCTGTGCCTGGGAAGCAGAAGTGTTCACATTGCTTCGCAGAATCGCCTTTGTGCAGAAAACACTAACACTTGTTCAGAACAAAAGAAAGCACAGAGCCCCAGATTCTATGTTGTCCTGGAGAGCTTGCAGAGCACTGGGGAAAGGCAGGCAGAGAATTCCCTGCTAGCACCTTCTCTGTGCCTGGGAAGCAGAAGTGTTCACATTGCTTCGCAGAATCGCTATTGTGCAGAAAACAGTAACACTTGTTCAGAAGGAAAGAAAGCACAGAGCCCCAGATTCTATGTTGTCCTGGAGAGCTTGCAGAGCACTGGGGAAAGGCAGGCAGAGAATTCCTTGCTAGCACCTTCTCTGTGCCTGGGAAGCAGAAGTGTTCACATTGCTTCGCAGAATCGCCTTTGTGCAGAAAACACTAACACTTGTTCAGAACAAAAGAAAGCACAGAGCCCCAGATTTGCTGTTGTTCTGGAGAGCTTGCAGAGCACTGGGGAAAGGCAGGCAGAGAATTCCCTGCTAGCACCTTCTCTGTGCCTGGGAAGCAGAAGTGTTCACATTACTTCGCAGAATCGCTTTTGTGCAGAAAACACTAACACTTGTTCAGAACAAAAGAAAGCACAGAGCCCCAGATTTGCTGTTGTTCTGGAGAGCTTGCAGAGCACTGGGGAAAGGCAGGCAGAGAATTCCCTGCTAGCACCTTCTCTGTGCCTGGGAAGCAGAAGTGTTCACATTGCTTCGCAGAATCGCCTTTGTGCAGAAAACACTAACACTTGTTCAGAACAAAAGAAAGCACAGAGCCCCAGATTTGCTGTTGTTCTGGAGAGCTTGCAGAGCACTGGGGAAAGGCAGGCAGAGAATTCCCTGCTAGCACCTTCTCTGTGCCTGGGAAGCAGAAGTGTTCACATTGCTTCGCAGAATTGCCTTTGTGCAGAAAACACTAACACTTGTTCAGAACAAAAGAAAGCACAGAGCCCCAGATTTGCTGTTGTTCTGGAGAGCTTGCAGAGCACTGGGGAAAGGCAGGCAGAGAATTCCCTGCTAGCACCTTCTCTGTGCCTGGGAAGCAGAAGTGTTCACATTGCTTCGCAGAATCGCTTTTCTGCAGAAAACACTAACACTTGTTCAGAACAAAAGAAAGCACAGAGCCCCAGATTTGCTGTTGTTCTGGAGAGCTTGCAGAGCACTGGGGAAAGGCAGGCAGAGAATTCCCTGCTAGCACCTTCTCTGTGCCTGGGAAGCAGAAGTGTTCACATTAGTTCGCAGAATCGCCTTTGTGCAGAAAACACTAACACTTGTTCAGAACAAAAGAAAGCACAGAGCCCCAGATTCTATGTTGTCCTGGAGAGCTTGCAGAGCACTGGGGAAAGGCAGGCAGAGAATTCCCTGCTAGCACCTTCTCTGTGCCTGGGAAGCAGAAGTGTTCACATTACTTCGCAGAATCGCTTTTGTGCAGAAAACACTAACACTTGTTCAGAACAAAAGAAAGCACAGAGCCCCAGATTTGCTGTTGTTCTGGAGAGCTTGCAGAGCACTGGGGAAAGGCAGGCAGAGAATTCCCTGCTAGCACCTTCTCTGTGCCTGGGAAGCAGAAGTGTTCACATTGCTTCGCAGAATCGCTTTTCTGCAGAAAACACTAACACTTGTTCAGAACAAAAGAAAGCACAGAGCCCCAGATTTGCTGTTGTTCTGGAGAGCTTGCAGAGCACTGGGGAAAGGCAGGCAGAGAATTCCCTGCTAGCACTTTCTCTGTGCCTGGGAAGCAGAAGTGTTCACATTGCTTCGCAGAATCGCCTTTGTGCAGAAAACACTAACACTTGTTCAGAACAAAAGAAAGCACAGAGCCCCAGATTTTATGTTGTTCTGGAGAGCTTGCAGAGCACTGGGGAAAGGCAGGCAGAGAATTCCCTGCTAGCACCTTCTCTGTGCCTGGGAAGCAGAAGTGTTCACATTACTTCGCAGAATCGCTTTTGTGCAGAAAACACTAACACTTGTTCAGAACAAAAGAAAGCACAGAGCCCCAGATTTGCTGTT
Organism: Strix aluco; assembly: GCF_031877795.1. Classification (NCBI taxonomy): domain Eukaryota; kingdom Metazoa; phylum Chordata; class Aves; order Strigiformes; family Strigidae; genus Strix; species Strix aluco. The sequence goes on from NW_027436653.1 coordinate 1,922,470, forward strand.
GTCCTGGAGAGCTTGCAGAGCACTGGGGAAAGGCAGGCAGAGAATTCCCTGCTAGCACCTTCTCTGTGCCTGGGAAGCAGAAGTGTTTACGTTGCTTCACAGAATTGCTTTTGTGCAGAAAACACTAACACTTGTTCAGAACGAAAGAAAGCACAGAGCCCCAGATTTGCTGTTGTCCTGGAGAGCTTGCAGAGCACTGGGGAAAGGCAGGCAGAGAATTCCCTGCTAGCACCTTCTCTGTGCCTGGGAAGCAGAAGTGTTCACATTGCTTCGCAGAATCGCCTTTGTGCAGAAAACACTAACACTTGTTCAGAACAAAAGAAAGCACAGAGCCCCAGATTCTATGTTGTCCTGGAGAGCTTGCAGAGCACTGGGGAAAGGCAGGCAGGGAATTCCCTGCTAGCACCTTCTCTGTGCCTGGAAGCAGAAGTGTTCACATTGCTTCGCAGAATCGCTTTTCTGCAGAAAACACTAACACTTGTTCAGAACGAAAGGAAGCACAGAGCCCCAGATTTGCTGTTGTTCTGGAGAGCTTGCAGAGCACTGGGGAAAGGCAGGCAGAGAATTCCCTGCTAGCACCTTCTCTGTGCCTGTTCACATTGCTTCGCAGAATCGCTTTTGTGCAGAAAACAGTAACACTTGTTCAGAAGGAAAGAAAGCACAGAGCCCCAGATTCTATGTTGTCCTGGAGAGCTTGCAGAGCACTGGGGAAAGGCAGGCAGAGAATTCCTTGCTAGCGCCTTCTCTGTGCCTGGGAAGCAGAAGTGTTCACATTGCTTCGCAGAATCGCTTTTGTGCAGAAAACAGTAACACTTGTTCAGAACGAAAGAAAGCACAGAGCCCCAGATTCTATGTTGTCCTGGAGAGCTTGCAGAGCACTGGGGAAAGGCAGGCAGAGAATTCCTTGCTAGCACCTTCTCTGTGCCTGGGAAGCAGAAGTGTTCACATTGCTTCGCAGAATCGCTTTTGTGCAGAAAACAGTAACACTTCTTCAGAACGAAAGAAAGCACAGAGCCCCAGATTCTATGTTGTCCTGGAGAGCTTGCAGAGCACTGGGGAAAGGCAGGCAGAGAATTCCTTGCTAGCACCTTCTCTGTGCCTGGGAAGCAGAAGTGTTCATATTGCTTCGCAGAATCGCTTTTGTGCAGAAAACACTAACACTTGTTCAGAACAAAAGAAAGCACAGAGCCCCAGATTTGCTGTTGTTCTGGAGAGCTTGCAGAGCACTGGGGAAAGGCAGGCAGAGAATTCCCTGCTAGCACCTTCTCTGTGCCTGGGAAGCAGAAGTGTTCACATTGCTTCGCAGAATCGCCTTTGTGCAGAAAACACTAACACTTGTTCAGAACAAAAGAAAGCACAGAGCCCCAGATTTGCTGTTGTTCTGGAGAGCTTGCAGAGCACTGGGGAAAGGCAGGCAGAGAATTCCCTGCTAGCACCTTCTCTGTGCCTGGGAAGCAGAAGTGTTCACATTACTTCGCAGAATCGCTTTTGTGCAGAAAACACTAACACTTGTTCAGAACAAAAGAAAGCACAGAGCCCCAGATTTGCTGTTGTTCTGGAGAGCTTGCAGAGCACTGGGGAAAGGCAGGCAGAGAATTCCCTGCTAGCACCTTCTCTGTGCCTGGGAAGCAGAAGTGTTCACATTGCTTCGCAGAATCGCCTTTGTGCAGAAAACACTAACACTTGTTCAGAACGAAAGAATGCACAGAGCCCCAGATTTGCTGTTGTTCTGGAGAGCTTGCAGAGCACTGGGGAAAGGCAGGCAGAGAATTCCCTGCTAGCACCTTCTCTGTGCCTGGGAAGCAGAAGTGTTCACATTGCTTCGCAGAATCGCCTTTCTGCAGAAAACACTAACACTTGTTCAGAACAAAAGAAAGCACAGAGCCCCAGATTTGCTGTTGTGCTGGAGAGCTTGCAGAGCACTGGGGAAAGGCAGGCAGAGAATTCCCTGCTAGCACCTTCTCTGTGCCTGGGAAGCAGAAGTGTTCACATTGCTTCGCAGAATCGCCTTTGTGCAGAAAGCACTAACACTTGTTCAGAACAAAAGAAAGCACAGAGCCCCAGATTTGCTGTTGTTCTGGAGAGCTTGCAGAGCACTGGGGAAAGGCAGGCAGAGAATTCCCTGCTAGCACCTTCTCTGTGCCTGGGAAGCAGAAGTGTTCACATTACTTCGCAGAATCGCTTTTGTGCAGAAAACACTAACACTTGTTCAGAACGAAAGAAAGCACAGAGCCCCAGATTTGCTGTTGTCCTGGAGAGCTTGCAGAGCACTGGGGAAAGGCAGGCAGAGAATTCCCTGTTAGCACCTTCTCTGTGCCTGGGAAGCAGAAGTGTTCACATTGCTTCGCAGAATCGCCTTTGTGCAGAAAACACTAACACTTGTTCAGAACAAAAGAAAGCACAGAGCCCCAGATTCTATGTTGTCCTGGAGAGCTTGCAGAGCACTGGGGAAAGGCAGGCAGAGAATTCCCTGCTAGCACCTTCTCTGTGCCTGGGAAGCAGAAGTGTTCACATTGCTTCGCAGAATCGCCTTTGTGCAGAAAACACTAACACTTGTTCAGAACAAAAGAAAGCACAGAGCCCCAGATTTGCTGTTGTTCTGGAGAGCTTGCAGAGCACTGGGGAAAGGCAGGCAGAGAATTCCCTGCTAGCACCTTCTCTGTGCCTGGGAAGCAGAAGTGTTCACATTGCTTCGCAGAATCGCCTTTGTGCAGAAAACACTAACACTTGTTCAGAACAAAAGAAAGCACAGAGCCCCAGATTTGATGTTGTTCTGGAGAGCTTGCAGAGCACTGGGGAAAGGCAGGCAGAGAATTCCCTGCTAGCACCTTCTCTGTGCCTGGGAAGCAGAAGTGTTCACATTGCTTCGCAGAATCGCATTTGTGCAGAAAACACTAACACTTGTTCAGAACAAAAGAAAGCACAGAGCCCCAGATTTGCTGTTGTTCTGGAGAGCGTGCAGAGCACTGGGGAAAGGCAGGCAGAGAATTCCCTGCTAGCACCTTCTCTGTGCCTGGGAAGCAGGAGTGTTCACATTGCTTCGCAGAATCGCCTTTGTGCAGAAAACAGTAACACTTGTTCAGAACAAAAGAAAGCACAGAGCCCCAGATTTGCTGTTGTTCTGGAGAGCTTGCAGAGCACTGGGGAAAGGCAGGCAGAGAATTCCCTGCTAGCACCTTCTCTGTGCCTGGGAAGCAGAAGTGTTCACATTACTTCGCAGAATCGCTTTTGTGCAGAAAACAGTAACACTTGTACAGAACGAAAGGAAGCACAGAGCCCCAGATTTTATGTTGTCCTGGAGAGCTTGCAGAGCACTGGGGAAAGGCAGGCAGAGAATTTCCTGCTAGCGCCTTCTCTGTGCCTGTTCACATTGCTTCGCAGAATCGCTTTTGTGCAGAAAACAGTAACACTTGTTCAGAACGAAAGAAAGCACAGAGCCCCAGATTCTATGTTGTCCTGGAGAGCTTGCAGAGCACTGGGGAAAGGCAGGCAGAGAATTCCTTGCTAGCGCCTTCTCTGTGCCTGGGAAGCAGAAGTGTTCACATTGCTTCGCAGAATCGCTTTTGTGCTGAAAGCACTAACACTTGTTCAGAACAAAAGAAAGCACAGAGCCCCAGATTCTATGTTGTCCTGGAGAGCTTGCAGAGCACTGGGGAAAGGCAGGCAGAGAATTCCTTGCTAGCGCCTTCTCTGTGCCTGGGAAGCAGAAGTGTTCACATTGCTTCGCAGAATCGCTTTTGTGCAGAAAACAGTAACACTTGTACAGAACGAAAGGAAGCACAGAGCCCCAGATTTTATGTTGTCCTGGAGAGCTTGCAGAGCACTGGGGAAAGGCAGGCAGAGAATTTCCTGCTAGCACCTTCTCTGTGCCTGTTCACATTGCTTCGCAGAATCGCTTTTGTGCAGAAAACAGTTGCACTTGTTCAGAACGAAAGAAAGCACAGAGCCCCAGATTCTATGCTGTCCTGGAGAGCTTGCAGAGCACTGGGGAAAGGCAGGCAGAGAATTCCCTGCTAGCACCTTCTCTGTGCCTGGGAAGCAGAAGTGTTCACATTGCTTCGCAGAATCGCCTTTGTGCAGAAAACACTAACACTTGTTCAGAACAAAAGAAAGCACAGAGCCCCAGATTTGCTGTTGTTCTGGAGAGCTTGCAGAGCACTGGGGAAAGGCAGGCAGAGAATTCCCTGCTAGCACCTTCTCTGTGCCTGGGAAGCAGAAGTGTTCACATTGCTTCGCAGAATCGCCTTTGTGCAGAAAACACTAACACTTGTTCAGAACAAAAGAAAGCACAGAGCCCCAGATTTGATGTTGTTCTGGAGAGCTTGCAGAGCAGTGGGGAAAGGCAGGCAGAGAATTCCCTGCTAGCACCTTCTCTGTGCCTGGGAAGCAGAAGTGTTCACATTGCTTCGCAGAATCGCTTTTCTGCAGAAAACACTAACACTTGTTCAGAACGAAAGGAAGCACAGAGCCCCAGATTTTATGTTGTCCTGGAGAGCTTGCAGAGCACTGGGGAAAGGCAGGCAGAGAATTTCCTGCTAGCGCCTTCTCTGTGCCTGTTCACATTGCTTCGCAGAATCGCTTTTGTGCAGAGAACAGTAACACTTGTTCAGAACGAAAGAAAGCACAGAGCCCCAGATTCTATGTTGTCCTGGAGAGCTTGCAGAGCACTGGGGAAAGGTAGGCAGAGAATTCCTTGCTAGCGCCTTCTCTGTGCCTGGGAAGCAGAAGTGTTCACATTGCTTCGCAGAATCGCTTTTGTGCAGAAAGCACTAACACTTGTTCAGAACAAAAGAAAGCACAGAGCCCCAGATTCTATGTTGTCCTGGAGAGCTTGCAGAGCACTGGGGAAAGGCAGGCAGAGAATTCCCTGATAGCACCTTCTCTGTGCCTGTTCACATTGCTTCGCAGAATCGCTTTTGTGCAGAAAACAGTAACACTTGTTCAGAACGAAAGAAAGCACAGAGCCCCAGATTCTATGTTGTCCTGGAGAGCTTGCAGAGCACTGGGGAAAGGCAGGCAGAGAATTCCTTGCTAGCACCTTCTCTGTGCCTGGGAAGCAGAAGTGTTCACATTGCTTGGCAGAATCGCTTTTGTGCAGAAAACAGTAACACTTGTTCAGAAGGAAAGAAAGCACAGAGCCCCAGATTTTATGTTGTCCTGGAGAGCTTGCAGAGCACTGGGGAAAGGCAGGCAGAGAATTCCCTGCTAGCACCTTCTCTGTGCCTGGGAAGCAGAAGTGTTCACATTGCTTCGCAGAATCGCCTTTGTGCAGAAAACACTAACACTTGTTCAGAACAAAAGAAAGCACAGAGCCCCAGATTTGCTGTTGTTCTGGAGAGCTTGCAGAGCACTGGGGAAAGGCAGGCAGAGAATTCCCTGCTAGCACCTTCTCTGTGCCTGGGAAGCAGAAGTGTTCACATTGCTTCGCAGAATTGCCTTTGTGCAGAAAACACTAACACTTGTTCAGAACAAAAGAAAGCACAGAGCCTCAGATTTTATGTTGTCCTGGAGAGCTTGCAGAGCACTGGGGAAAGGCAGGCAGAGAATTCCCTGCTAGCACCTTCTCTGTGCCTGGGAAGCAGAAGTGTTCACATTGCTTCGCAGAATCGCTTTTCTGCAGAAAACACTAACACTTGTTCAGAACAAAAGAAAGCACAGAGCCCCAGATTTGCTGTTGTTCTGGAGAGCTTGCAGAGCACTGGGGAAAGGCAGGCAGAGAATTCCCTGCTAGCACCTTCTCTGTGCCTGGGAAGCAGAAGTGTTCACATTAGTTCGCAGAATCGCCTTTGTGCAGAAAACACTAACACTTGTTCAGAACAAAAGAAAGCACAGAGCCCCAGATTCTATGTTGTCCTGGAGAGCTTGCAGAGCACTGGGGAAAGGCAGGCAGAGAATTCCCTGCTAGCACCTTCTCTGTGCCTGGGAAGCAGAAGTGTTCACATTACTTCGCAGAATCGCCTTTGTGCAGAAAACACTAACACTTGTTCAGAACGAAAGAAAGCACAGAGCCCCAGATTTGCTGTTGTTCTGGAGAGCTTGCAGAGCACTGGGGAAAGGCAGGCAGAGAATTCCCTGCTAGCACCTTCTCTGTGCCTGGGAAGCAGAAGTGTTCACATTGCTTCGCAGAATCGCCTTTGTGCAGAAAACACTAACACTTGTTCAGAACAAAAGAAAGCACAGAGCCCCAGATTTGCTGTTGTTCTGGAGAGCTTGCAGAGCACTGGGGAAAGGCAGGCAGAGAATTCCCTGCTAGCACTTTCTCTGTGCCTGGGAAGCAGAAGTGTTCACATTGCTTCGCAGAATCGCCTTTGTGCAGAAAACACTAACACTTGTTCAGAACAAAAGAAAGCACAGAGCCCCAGATTTTATGTTGTTCTGGAGAGCTTGCAGAGCACTGGGGAAAGGCAGGCAGAGAATTCCCTGCTAGCACCTTCTCTGTGCCTGGGAAGCAGAAGTGTTCACATTACTTCGCAGAATCGCTTTTGTGCAGAAAACACTAACACTTGTTCAGAACAAAAGAAAGCACAGAGCCCCAGATTTGCTGTTGTCCTGGAGAGCTTGCAGAGCACTGGGGAAAGGCAGGCAGAGAATTCCCTGCTAGCACCTTCTCTGTGCCTGGGAAGCAGAAGTGTTTACGTTGCTTCACAGAATTGCTTTTGTGCAGAAAACACTAACACTTGTTCAGAACGAAAGAAAGCACAGAGCCCCAGATTTGCTGTTGTCCTGGAGAGCTTGCAGAGCACTGGGGAAAGGCAGGCAGAGAATTCCCTGCTAGCACCTTCTCTGTGCCTGGGAAGCAGAAGTGTTCACATTGCTTCGCAGAATCGCCTTTGTGCAGAAAACACTAACACTTGTTCAGAACAAAAGAAAGCACAGAGCCCCAGATTCTATGTTGTCCTGGAGAGCTTGCAGAGCACTGGGGAAAGGCAGGCAGGGAATTCCCTGCTAGCACCTTCTCTGTGCCTGGAAGCAGAAGTGTTCACATTGCTTCGCAGAATCGCTTTTCTGCAGAAAACACTAACACTTGTTCAGAACGAAAGGAAGCACAGAGCCCCAGATTTGCTGTTGTTCTGGAGAGCTTGCAGAGCACTGGGGAAAGGCAGGCAGAGAATTCCCTGCTAGCACCTTCTCTGTGCCTGTTCACATTGCTTCGCAGAATCGCTTTTGTGCAGAAAACAGTAACACTTGTTCAGAAGGAAAGAAAGCACAGAGCCCCAGATTCTATGTTGTCCTGGAGAGCTTGCAGAGCACTGGGGAAAGGCAGGCAGAGAATTCCTTGCTAGCGCCTTCTCTGTGCCTGGGAAGCAGAAGTGTTCACATTGCTTCGCAGAATCGCTTTTGTGCAGAAAACAGTAACACTTGTTCAGAACGAAAGAAAGCACAGAGCCCCAGATTCTATGTTGTCCTGGAGAGCTTGCAGAGCACTGGGGAAAGGCAGGCAGAGAATTCCTTGCTAGCACCTTCTCTGTGCCTGGGAAGCAGAAGTGTTCACATTGCTTCGCAGAATCGCTTTTGTGCAGAAAACAGTAACACTTCTTCAGAACGAAAGAAAGCACAGAGCCCCAGATTCTATGTTGTCCTGGAGAGCTTGCAGAGCACTGGGGAAAGGCAGGCAGAGAATTCCCTGCTAGCACCTTCTCTGTGCCTGGGAAGCAGAAGTGTTCACATTACTTCGCAGAATCGCTTTTGTGCAGAAAACACTAACACTTGTTCAGAACAAAAGAAAGCACAGAGCCCCAGATTTGCTGTTGTTCTGGAGAGCTTGCAGAGCACTGGGGAAAGGCAGGCAGAGAATTCCCTGCTAGCACCTTCTCTGTGCCTGGGAAGCAGAAGTGTTCACATTGCTTCGCAGAATCGCCTTTGTGCAGAAAACACTAACACTTGTTCAGAACAAAAGAAAGCACAGAGCCCCAGATTTGCTGTTGTTCTGGAGAGCTTGCAGAGCACTGGGGAAAGGCAGGCAGAGAATTCCCTGCTAGCACCTTCTCTGTGCCTGGGAAGCAGAAGTGTTCACATTACTTCGCAGAATCGCTTTTGTGCAGAAAACACTAACACTTGTTCAGAACAAAAGAAAGCACAGAGCCCCAGATTTGCTGTTGTTCTGGAGAGCTTGCAGAGCACTGGGGAAAGGCAGGCAGAGAATTCCCTGCTAGCACCTTCTCTGTGCCTGGGAAGCAGAAGTGTTCACATTGCTTCGCAGAATCGCCTTTGTGCAGAAAACACTAACACTTGTTCAGAACGAAAGAATGCACAGAGCCCCAGATTTGCTGTTGTTCTGGAGAGCTTGCAGAGCACTGGGGAAAGGCAGGCAGAGAATTCCCTGCTAGCACCTTCTCTGTGCCTGGGAAGCAGAAGTGTTCACATTGCTTCGCAGAATCGCCTTTCTGCAGAAAACACTAACACTTGTTCAGAACAAAAGAAAGCACAGAGCCCCAGATTTGCTGTTGTGCTGGAGAGCTTGCAGAGCACTGGGGAAAGGCAGGCAGAGAATTCCCTGCTAGCACCTTCTCTGTGCCTGGGAAGCAGAAGTGTTCACATTGCTTCGCAGAATCGCCTTTGTGCAGAAAGCACTAACACTTGTTCAGAACAAAAGAAAGCACAGAGCCCCAGATTTGCTGTTGTTCTGGAGAGCTTGCAGAGCACTGGGGAAAGGCAGGCAGAGAATTCCCTGCTAGCACCTTCTCTGTGCCTGGGAAGCAGAAGTGTTCACATTACTTCGCAGAATCGCTTTTGTGCAGAAAACACTAACACTTGTTCAGAACGAAAGAAAGCACAGAGCCCCAGATTTGCTGTTGTCCTGGAGAGCTTGCAGAGCACTGGGGAAAGGCAGGCAGAGAATTCCCTGTTAGCACCTTCTCTGTGCCTGGGAAGCAGAAGTGTTCACATTGCTTCGCAGAATCGCCTTTGTGCAGAAAACACTAACACTTGTTCAGAACAAAAGAAAGCACAGAGCCCCAGATTCTATGTTGTCCTGGAGAGCTTGCAGAGCACTGGGGAAAGGCAGGCAGAGAATTCCCTGCTAGCACCTTCTCTGTGCCTGGGAAGCAGAAGTGTTCACATTGCTTCGCAGAATCGCCTTTGTGCAGAAAACACTAACACTTGTTCAGAACAAAAGAAAGCACAGAGCCCCAGATTTGCTGTTGTTCTGGAGAGCTTGCAGAGCACTGGGGAAAGGCAGGCAGAGAATTCCCTGCTAGCACCTTCTCTGTGCCTGGGAAGCAGAAGTGTTCACATTGCTTCGCAGAATCGCCTTTGTGCAGAAAACACTAACACTTGTTCAGAACAAAAGAAAGCACAGAGCCCCAGATTTGATGTTGTTCTGGAGAGCTTGCAGAGCAGTGGGGAAAGGCAGGCAGAGAATTCCCTGCTAGCACCTTCTCTGTGCCTGGGAAGCAGAAGTGTTCACATTGCTTCGCAGAATCGCATTTGTGCAGAAAACACTAACACTTGTTCAGAACAAAAGAAAGCACAGAGCCCCAGATTTGCTGTTGTTCTGGAGAGCGTGCAGAGCACTGGGGAAAGGCAGGCAGAGAATTCCCTGCTAGCACCTTCTCTGTGCCTGGGAAGCAGGAGTGTTCACATTGCTTCGCAGAATCGCCTTTGTGCAGAAAACAGTAACACTTGTTCAGAACAAAAGAAAGCACAGAGCCCCAGATTTGCTGTTGTTCTGGAGAGCTTGCAGAGCACTGGGGAAAGGCAGGCAGAGAATTCCCTGCTAGCACCTTCTCTGTGCCTGGGAAGCAGAAGTGTTCACATTACTTCGCAGAATCGCTTTTGTGCAGAAAACAGTAACACTTGTACAGAACGAAAGGAAGCACAGAGCCCCAGATTTTATGTTGTCCTGGAGAGCTTGCAGAGCACTGGGGAAAGGCAGGCAGAGAATTTCCTGCTAGCGCCTTCTCTGTGCCTGTTCACATTGCTTCGCAGAATCGCTTTTGTGCAGAAAACAGTAACACTTGTTCAGAACGAAAGAAAGCACAGAGCCCCAGATTCTATGTTGTCCTGGAGAGCTTGCAGAGCACTGGGGAAAGGCAGGCAGAGAATTCCTTGCTAGCGCCTTCTCTGTGCCTGGGAAGCAGAAGTGTTCACATTGCTTCGCAGAATCGCTTTTGTGCTGAAAGCACTAACACTTGTTCAGAACAAAAGAAAGCACAGAGCCCCAGATTCTATGTTGTCCTGGAGAGCTTGCAGAGCACTGGGGAAAGGCAGGCAGAGAATTCCTTGCTAGCGCCTTCTCTGTGCCTGGGAAGCAGAAGTGTTCACATTGCTTCGCAGAATCGCTTTTGTACAGAAAACACTAACACTTGTTCAGAACGAAAGGAAGCACAGAGCCCCAGATTTTATGTTGTCCTGGAGAGCTTGCAGAGCACTGGGGAAAGGCAGGCAGAGAATTTCCTGCTAGCACCTTCTCTGTGCCTGTTCACATTGCTTCGCAGAATCGCTTTTGTGCAGAAAACAGTTGCACTTGTTCAGAACGAAAGAAAGCACAGAGCCCCAGATTCTATGCTGTCCTGGAGAGCTTGCAGAGCACTGGGGAAAGGCAGGCAGAGAATTCCCTGCTAGCACCTTCTCTGTGCCTGGGAAGCAGAAGTGTTCACATTGCTTCGCAGAATCGCCTTTGTGCAGAAAACACTAACACTTGTTCAGAACAAAAGAAAGCACAGAGCCCCAGATTTGCTGTTGTTCTGGAGAGCTTGCAGAGCACTGGGGAAAGGCAGGCAGAGAATTCCCTGCTAGCACCTTCTCTGTGCCTGGGAAGCAGAAGTGTTCACATTGCTTCGCAGAATCGCCTTTGTGCAGAAAACACTAACACTTGTTCAGAACAAAAGAAAGCACAGAGCCCCAGATTTGATGTTGTTCTGGAGAGCTTGCAGAGCAGTGGGGAAAGGCAGGCAGAGAATTCCCTGCTAGCACCTTCTCTGTGCCTGGGAAGCAGAAGTGTTCACATTGCTTCGCAGAATCGCTTTTCTGCAGAAAACACTAACACTTGTTCAGAACGAAAGGAAGCACAGAGCCCCAGATTTTATGTTGTCCTGGAGAGCTTGCAGAGCACTGGGGAAAGGCAGGCAGAGAATTTCCTGCTAGCGCCTTCTCTGTGCCTGTTCACATTGCTTCGCTGAATCGCTTTTGTGCAGAGAACAGTAACACTTGTTCAGAACGAAAGAAAGCACAGAGCCCCAGATTCTATGTTGTCCTGGAGAGCTTGCAGAGCACTGGGGAAAGGTAGGCAGAGAATTCCTTGCTAGCGCCTTCTCTGTGCCTGGGAAGCAGAAGTGTTCACATTGCTTCGCAGAATCGCTTTTGTGCAGAAAGCACTAACACTTGTTCAGAACAAAAGAAAGCACAGAGCCCCAGATTCTATGTTGTCCTGGAGAGCTTGCAGAGCACTGGGGAAAGGCAGGCAGAGAATTCCCTGATAGCACCTTCTCTGTGCCTGTTCACATTGCTTCGCAGAATCGCTTTTGTGCAGAAAACAGTAACACTTGTTCAGAACGAAAGAAAGCACAGAGCCCCAGATTCTATGTTGTCCTGGAGAGCTTGCAGAGCACTGGGGAAAGGCAGGCAGAGAATTCCTTGCTAGCACCTTCTCTGTGCCTGGGAAGCAGAAGTGTTCACATTGCTTGGCAGAATCGCTTTTGTGCAGAAAACAGTAACACTTGTTCAGAAGGAAAGAAAGCACAGAGCCCCAGATTTTATGTTGTCCTGGAGAGCTTGCAGAGCACTGGGGAAAGGCAGGCAGAGAATTCCCTGCTAGCACCTTCTCTGTGCCTGGGAAGCAGAAGTGTTCACATTGCTTCGCAGAATCGCCTTTGTGCAGAAAACACTAACACTTGTTCAGAACAAAAGAAAGCACAGAGCCCCAGATTTGCTGTTGTTCTGGAGAGCTTGCAGAGCACTGGGGAAAGGCAGGCAGAGAATTCCCTGCTAGCACCTTCTCTGTGCCTGGGAAGCAGAAGTGTTCACATTGCTTCGCAGAATTGCCTTTGTGCAGAAAACACTAACACTTGTTCAGAACAAAAGAAAGCACAGAGCCTCAGATTTTATGTTGTCCTGGAGAGCTTGCAGAGCACTGGGGAAAGGCAGGCAGAGAATTCCCTGCTAGCACCTTCTCTGTGCCTGGGAAGCAGAAGTGTTCACATTGCTTCGCAGAATCGCTTTTCTGCAGAAAACACTAACACTTGTTCAGAACAAAAGAAAGCACAGAGCCCCAGATTTGCTGTTGTTCTGGAGAGCTTGCAGAGCACTGGGGAAAGGCAGGCAGAGAATTCCCTGCTAGCACCTTCTCTGTGCCTGGGAAGCAGAAGTGTTCACATTGCTTCGCAGAATCGCTTTTCTGCAGAAAACACTAACACTTGTTCAGAACAAAAGAAAGCACAGAGCCCCAGATTTGCTGTTGTTCTGGAGAGCTTGCAGAGCACTGGGGAAAGGCAGGCAGAGAATTCCCTGCTAGCACCTTCTCTGTGCCTGGGAAGCAGAAGTGTTCACATTGCTTCGCAGAATTGCCTTTGTGCAGAAAACACTAACACTTGTTCAGAACAAAAGAAAGCACAGAGCCTCAGATTTTATGTTGTCCTGGAGAGCTTGCAGAGCACTGGGGAAAGGCAGGCAGAGAATTCCCTGCTAGCACCTTCTCTGTGCCTGGGAAGCAGAAGTGTTCACATTGCTTCGCAGAATCGCTTTTGTGCAGAAAACACTAACACTTGTTCAGAACAAAAGAAAGCACAGAGCCCCAGATTTGCTGTTGTTCTGGAGAGCTTGCAGAGCACTGGGGAAAGGCAGGCAGAGAATTCCCTGCTAGCACCTTCTCTGTGCCTGGGAAGCAGAAGTGTTCACATTGCTTCGCAGAATCGCCTTTGTGCAGAAAACACTAACACTTGTTCAGAACAAAAGAAAGCACAGAGCCCCAGATTCTATGTTGTCCTGGAGAGCTTGCAGAGCACTGGGGAAAGGCAGGCAGAGAATTCCCTGCTAGCACCTTCTCTGTGCCTGGGAAGCAGAAGTGTTCACATTGCTTCGCAGAATCGCTATTGTGCAGAAAACAGTAACACTTGTTCAGAAGGAAAGAAAGCACAGAGCCCCAGATTCTATGTTGTCCTGGAGAGCTTGCAGAGCACTGGGGAAAGGCAGGCAGAGAATTCCTTGCTAGCACCTTCTCTGTGCCTGGGAAGCAGAAGTGTTCACATTGCTTCGCAGAATCGCCTTTGTGCAGAAAACACTAACACTTGTTCAGAACAAAAGAAAGCACAGAGCCCCAGATTTGCTGTTGTTCTGGAGAGCTTGCAGAGCACTGGGGAAAGGCAGGCAGAGAATTCCCTGCTAGCACCTTCTCTGTGCCTGGGAAGCAGAAGTGTTCACATTACTTCGCAGAATCGCTTTTGTGCAGAAAACACTAACACTTGTTCAGAACAAAAGAAAGCACAGAGCCCCAGATTTGCTGTTGTTCTGGAGAGCTTGCAGAGCACTGGGGAAAGGCAGGCAGAGAATTCCCTGCTAGCACCTTCTCTGTGCCTGGGAAGCAGAAGTGTTCACATTGCTTCGCAGAATCGCCTTTGTGCAGAAAACACTAACACTTGTTCAGAACAAAAGAAAGCACAGAGCCCCAGATTTGCTGTTGTTCTGGAGAGCTTGCAGAGCACTGGGGAAAGGCAGGCAGAGAATTCCCTGCTAGCACCTTCTCTGTGCCTGGGAAGCAGAAGTGTTCACATTGCTTCGCAGAATTGCCTTTGTGCAGAAAACACTAACACTTGTTCAGAACAAAAGAAAGCACAGAGCCTCAGATTTTATGTTGTCCTGGAGAGCTTGCAGAGCACTGGGGAAAGGCAGGCAGAGAATTCCCTGCTAGCACCTTCTCTGTGCCTGGGAAGCAGAAGTGTTCACATTGCTTCGCAGAATCGCTTTTCTGCAGAAAACACTAACACTTGTTCAGAACAAAAGAAAGCACAGAGCCCCAGATTTGCTGTTGTTCTGGAGAGCTTGCAGAGCACTGGGGAAAGGCAGGCAGAGAATTCCCTGCTAGCACCTTCTCTGTGCCTGGGAAGCAGAAGTGTTCACATTAGTTCGCAGAATCGCCTTTGTGCAGAAAACACTAACACTTGTTCAGAACAAAAGAAAGCACAGAGCCCCAGATTCTATGTTGTCCTGGAGAGCTTGCAGAGCACTGGGGAAAGGCAGGCAGAGAATTCCCTGCTAGCACCTTCTCTGTGCCTGGGAAGCAGAAGTGTTCACATTACTTCGCAGAATCGCCTTTGTGCAGAAAACACTAACACTTGTTCAGAACGAAAGAAAGCACAGAGCCCCAGATTTGCTGTTGTTCTGGAGAGCTTGCAGAGCACTGGGGAAAGGCAGGCAGAGAATTCCCTGCTAGCACCTTCTCTGTGCCTGGGAAGCAGAAGTGTTCACATTGCTTCGCAGAATCGCCTTTGTGCAGAAAACACTAACACTTGTTCAGAACAAAAGAAAGCACAGAGCCCCAGATTTGCTGTTGTTCTGGAGAGCTTGCAGAGCACTGGGGAAAGGCAGGCAGAGAATTCCCTGCTAGCACCTTCTCTGTGCCTGGGAAGCAGAAGTGTTCACATTGCTTCGCAGAATTGCCTTTGTGCAGAAAACACTAACACTTGTTCAGAACAAAAGAAAGCACAGAGCCTCAGATTTTATGTTGTCCTGGAGAGCTTGCAGAGCACTGGGGAAAGGCAGGCAGAGAATTCCCTGCTAGCACCTTCTCTGTGCCTGGGAAGCAGAAGTGTTCACATTGCTTCGCAGAATCGCTTTTCTGCAGAAAACACTAACACTTGTTCAGAACAAAAGAAAGCACAGAGCCCCAGATTTGCTGTTGTTCTGGAGAGCTTGCAGAGCACTGGGGAAAGGCAGGCAGAGAATTCCCTGCTAGCACCTTCTCTGTGCCTGGGAAGCAGAAGTGTTCACATTGCTTCGCAGAATCGCTTTTCTGCAGAAAACACTAACACTTGTTCAGAACAAAAGAAAGCACAGAGCCCCAGATTTGCTGTTGTTCTGGAGAGCTTGCAGAGCACTGGGGAAAGGCAGGCAGAGAATTCCCTGCTAGCACCTTCTCTGTGCCTGGGAAGCAGAAGTGTTCACATTGCTTCGCAGAATTGCCTTTGTGCAGAAAACACTAACACTTGTTCAGAACAAAAGAAAGCACAGAGCCTCAGATTTTATGTTGTCCTGGAGAGCTTGCAGAGCACTGGGGAAAGGCAGGCAGAGAATTCCCTGCTAGCACCTTCTCTGTGCCTGGGAAGCAGAAGTGTTCACATTGCTTCGCAGAATCGCTTTTGTGCAGAAAACACTAACACTTGTTCAGAACAAAAGAAAGCACAGAGCCCCAGATTTGCTGTTGTTCTGGAGAGCTTGCAGAGCACTGGGGAAAGGCAGGCAGAGAATTCCCTGCTAGCACCTTCTCTGTGCCTGGGAAGCAGAAGTGTTCACATTGCTTCGCAGAATCGCCTTTGTGCAGAAAACACTAACACTTGTTCAGAACAAAAGAAAGCACAGAGCCCCAGATTCTATGTTGTCCTGGAGAGCTTGCAGAGCACTGGGGAAAGGCAGGCAGAGAATTCCCTGCTAGCACCTTCTCTGTGCCTGGGAAGCAGAAGTGTTCACATTGCTTCGCAGAATCGCTATTGTGCAGAAAACAGTAACACTTGTTCAGAAGGAAAGAAAGCACAGAGCCCCAGATTCTATGTTGTCCTGGAGAGCTTGCAGAGCACTGGGGAAAGGCAGGCAGAGAATTCCTTGCTAGCACCTTCTCTGTGCCTGGGAAGCAGAAGTGTTCACATTGCTTCGCAGAATCGCCTTTGTGCAGAAAACACTAACACTTGTTCAGAACAAAAGAAAGCACAGAGCCCCAGATTTGCTGTTGTTCTGGAGAGCTTGCAGAGCACTGGGGAAAGGCAGGCAGAGAATTCCCTGCTAGCACCTTCTCTGTGCCTGGGAAGCAGAAGTGTTCACATTACTTCGCAGAATCGCTTTTGTGCAGAAAACACTAACACTTGTTCAGAACAAAAGAAAGCACAGAGCCCCAGATTTGCTGTTGTTCTGGAGAGCTTGCAGAGCACTGGGGAAAGGCAGGCAGAGAATTCCCTGCTAGCACCTTCTCTGTGCCTGGGAAGCAGAAGTGTTCACATTGCTTCGCAGAATCGCCTTTGTGCAGAAAACACTAACACTTGTTCAGAACAAAAGAAAGCACAGAGCCCCAGATTTGCTGTTGTTCTGGAGAGCTTGCAGAGCACTGGGGAAAGGCAGGCAGAGAATTCCCTGCTAGCACCTTCTCTGTGCCTGGGAAGCAGAAGTGTTCACATTGCTTCGCAGAATTGCCTTTGTGCAGAAAACACTAACACTTGTTCAGAACAAAAGAAAGCACAGAGCCTCAGATTTTATGTTGTCCTGGAGAGCTTGCAGAGCACTGGGGAAAGGCAGGCAGAGAATTCCCTGCTAGCACCTTCTCTGTGCCTGGGAAGCAGAAGTGTTCACATTGCTTCGCAGAATCGCTTTTCTGCAGAAAACACTAACACTTGTTCAGAACAAAAGAAAGCACAGAGCCCCAGATTTGCTGTTGTTCTGGAGAGCTTGCAGAGCACTGGGGAAAGGCAGGCAGAGAATTCCCTGCTAGCACCTTCTCTGTGCCTGGGAAGCAGAAGTGTTCACATTAGTTCGCAGAATCGCCTTTGTGCAGAAAACACTAACACTTGTTCAGAACAAAAGAAAGCACAGAGCCCCAGATTCTATGTTGTCCTGGAGAGCTTGCAGAGCACTGGGGAAAGGCAGGCAGAGAATTCCCTGCTAGCACCTTCTCTGTGCCTGGGAAGCAGAAGTGTTCACATTACTTCGCAGAATCGCCTTTGTGCAGAAAACACTAACACTTGTTCAGAACGAAAGAAAGCACAGAGCCCCAGATTTGCTGTTGTTCTGGAGAGCTTGCAGAGCACTGGGGAAAGGCAGGCAGAGAATTCCCTGCTAGCACCTTCTCTGTGCCTGGGAAGCAGAAGTGTTCACATTGCTTCGCAGAATCGCCTTTGTGCAGAAAACACTAACACTTGTTCAGAACAAAAGAAAGCACAGAGCCCCAGATTTGCTGTTGTTCTGGAGAGCTTGCAGAGCACTGGGGAAAGGCAGGCAGAGAATTCCCTGCTAGCACTTTCTCTGTGCCTGGGAAGCAGAAGTGTTCACATTGCTTCGCAGAATCGCCTTTGTGCAGAAAACACTAACACTTGTTCAGAACAAAAGAAAGCACAGAGCCCCAGATTTTATGTTGTTCTGGAGAGCTTGCAGAGCACTGGGGAAAGGCAGGCAGAGAATTCCCTGCTAGCACCTTCTCTGTGCCTGGGAAGCAGAAGTGTTCACATTACTTCGCAGAATCGCTTTTGTGCAGAAAACACTAACACTTGTTCAGAACAAAAGAAAGCACAGAGCCCCAGATTTGCTGTTGTCCTGGAGAGCTTGCAGAGCACTGGGGAAAGGCAGGCAGAGAATTCCCTGCTAGCACCTTCTCTGTGCCTGGGAAGCAGAAGTGTTTACGTTGCTTCACAGAATTGCTTTTGTGCAGAAAACACTAACACTTGTTCAGAACGAAAGAAAGCACAGAGCCCCAGATTTGCTGTTGTCCTGGAGAGCTTGCAGAGCACTGGGGAAAGGCAGGCAGAGAATTCCCTGCTAGCACCTTCTCTGTGCCTGGGAAGCAGAAGTGTTCACATTGCTTCGCAGAATCGCCTTTGTGCAGAAAACACTAACACTTGTTCAGAACAAAAGAAAGCACAGAGCCCCAGATTCTATGTTGTCCTGGAGAGCTTGCAGAGCACTGGGGAAAGGCAGGCAGGGAATTCCCTGCTAGCACCTTCTCTGTGCCTGGAAGCAGAAGTGTTCACATTGCTTCGCAGAAGCGCTTTTCTGCAGAAAACACTAACACTTGTTCAGAACGAAAGGAAGCACAGAGCCCCAGATTTGCTGTTGTTCTGGAGAGCTTGCAGAGCACTGGGGAAAGGCAGGCAGAGAATTCCCTGCTAGCACCTTCTCTGTGCCTGTTCACATTGCTTCGCAGAATCGCTTTTGTGCAGAAAACAGTAACACTTGTTCAGAAGGAAAGAAAGCACAGAGCCCCAGATTCTATGTTGTCCTGGAGAGCTTGCAGAGCACTGGGGAAAGGCAGGCAGAGAATTCCTTGCTAGCGCCTTCTCTGTGCCTGGGAAGCAGAAGTGTTCACATTGCTTCGCAGAATCGCTTTTGTGCAGAAAACAGTAACACTTGTTCAGAACGAAAGAAAGCACAGAGCCCCAGATTCTATGTTGTCCTGGAGAGCTTGCAGAGCACTGGGGAAAGGCAGGCAGAGAATTCCTTGCTAGCACCTTCTCTGTGCCTGGGAAGCAGAAGTGTTCACATTGCTTCGCAGAATCGCTTTTGTGCAGAAAACAGTAACACTTGTTCAGAAGGAAAGAAAGCACAGAGCCCCAGATTTGATGTTGTCCTGGAGAGCTTGCAGAGCACTGGGGAAAGGCAGGCAGAGAATTCCCTGCTAGCACCTTCTCTGTGCCTGTTCACATTGCTTCGCTGTATCGCTTTTGTGCAGAAAACAGTAACACTTGTTCAGAACGAAAGAAAGCACAGAGCCCCAGATTCTATGTTGTCCTGGAGAGCTTGCAGAGCACTGGGGAAAGGCAGGCAGAGAATTCCCTGCTAGCACCTTCTCTGTGCCTGGGAAGCAGAAGTGTTCACATTGCTTCGCAGAATCGCTTTTGTGCAGAAAACAGTAACACTTCTTCAGAACGAAAGAAAGCACAGAGCCCCAGATTCTATGTTGTCCTGGAGAGCTTGCAGAGCACTGGGGAAAGGCAGGCAGAGAATTCCTTGCTAGCACCTTCTCTGTGCCTGGGAAGCAGAAGTGTTCATATTGCTTCGCAGAATCGCTTTTGTGCAGAAAACACTAACACTTGTTCAGAACAAAAGAAAGCACAGAGCCCCAGATTTGCTGTTGTTCTGGAGAGCTTGCAGAGCACTGGGGAAAGGCAGGCAGAGAATTCCCTGCTAGCACCTTCTCTGTGCCTGGGAAGCAGAAGTGTTCACATTGCTTCGCAGAATCGCCTTTGTGCAGAAAACACTAACACTTGTTCAGAACAAAAGAAAGCACAGAGCCCCAGATTTGCTGTTGTTCTGGAGAGCTTGCAGAGCACTGGGGAAAGGCAGGCAGAGAATTCCCTGCTAGCACCTTCTCTGTGCCTGGGAAGCAGAAGTGTTCACATTACTTCGCAGAATCGCTTTTGTGCAGAAAACACTAACACTTGTTCAGAACAAAAGAAAGCACAGAGCCCCAGATTTGCTGTTGTTCTGGAGAGCTTGCAGAGCACTGGGGAAAGGCAGGCAGAGAATTCCCTGCTAGCACCTTCTCTGTGCCTGGGAAGCAGAAGTGTTCACATTGCTTCGCAGAATCGCCTTTGTGCAGAAAACACTAACACTTGTTCAGAACGAAAGAATGCACAGAGCCCCAGATTTGCTGTTGTTCTGGAGAGCTTGCAGAGCACTGGGGAAAGGCAGGCAGAGAATTCCCTGCTAGCACCTTCTCTGTGCCTGGGAAGCAGAAGTGTTCACATTGCTTCGCAGAATCGCCTTTCTGCAGAAAACACTAACACTTGTTCAGAACAAAAGAAAGCACAGAGCCCCAGATTTGCTGTTGTGCTGGAGAGCTTGCAGAGCACTGGGGAAAGGCAGGCAGAGAATTCCCTGCTAGCACCTTCTCTGTGCCTGGGAAGCAGAAGTGTTCACATTGCTTCGCAGAATCGCCTTTGTGCAGAAAGCACTAACACTTGTTCAGAACAAAAGAAAGCACAGAGCCCCAGATTTGCTGTTGTTCTGGAGAGCTTGCAGAGCACTGGGGAAAGGCAGGCAGAGAATTCCCTGCTAGCACCTTCTCTGTGCCTGGGAAGCAGAAGTGTTCACATTACTTCGCAGAATCGCTTTTGTGCAGAAAACACTAACACTTGTTCAGAACGAAAGAAAGCACAGAGCCCCAGATTTGCTGTTGTCCTGGAGAGCTTGCAGAGCACTGGGGAAAGGCAGGCAGAGAATTCCCTGTTAGCACCTTCTCTGTGCCTGGGAAGCAGAAGTGTTCACATTGCTTCGCAGAATCGCCTTTGTGCAGAAAACACTAACACTTGTTCAGAACAAAAGAAAGCACAGAGCCCCAGATTCTATGTTGTCCTGGAGAGCTTGCAGAGCACTGGGGAAAGGCAGGCAGAGAATTCCCTGCTAGCACCTTCTCTGTGCCTGGGAAGCAGAAGTGTTCACATTGCTTCGCAGAATCGCCTTTGTGCAGAAAACACTAACACTTGTTCAGAACAAAAGAAAGCACAGAGCCCCAGATTTGCTGTTGTTCTGGAGAGCTTGCAGAGCACTGGGGAAAGGCAGGCAGAGAATTCCCTGCTAGCACCTTCTCTGTGCCTGGGAAGCAGAAGTGTTCACATTGCTTCGCAGAATCGCCTTTGTGCAGAAAACACTAACACTTGTTCAGAACAAAAGAAAGCACAGAGCCCCAGATTTGATGTTGTTCTGGAGAGCTTGCAGAGCAGTGGGGAAAGGCAGGCAGAGAATTCCCTGCTAGCACCTTCTCTGTGCCTGGGAAGCAGAAGTGTTCACATTGCTTCGCAGAATCGCATTTGTGCAGAAAACACTAACACTTGTTCAGAACAAAAGAAAGCACAGAGCCCCAGATTTGCTGTTGTTCTGGAGAGCGTGCAGAGCACTGGGGAAAGGCAGGCAGAGAATTCCCTGCTAGCACCTTCTCTGTGCCTGGGAAGCAGGAGTGTTCACATTGCTTCGCAGAATCGCCTTTGTGCAGAAAACAGTAACACTTGTTCAGAACAAAAGAAAGCACAGAGCCCCAGATTTGCTGTTGTTCTGGAGAGCTTGCAGAGCACTGGGGAAAGGCAGGCAGAGAATTCCCTGCTAGCACCTTCTCTGTGCCTGGGAAGCAGAAGTGTTCACATTACTTCGCAGAATCGCTTTTGTGCTGAAAGCACTAACACTTGTTCAGAACGAAAGGAAGCACAGAGCCCCAGATTTTATGTTGTCCTGGAGAGCTTGCAGAGCACTGGGGAAAGGCAGGCAGAGAATTTCCTGCTAGCACCTTCTCTGTGCCTGTTCACATTGCTTCGCAGAATCGCTTTTGTGCAGAAAACAGTAGCACTTGTTCAGAACGAAAGAAAGCACAGAGCCCCAGATTCTATGCTGTCCTGGAGAGCTTGCAGAGCACTGGGGAAAGGCAGGCAGAGAATTCCCTGCTAGCACCTTCTCTGTGCCTGGGAAGCAGAAGTGTTCACATTGCTTCGCAGAATCGCCTTTGTGCAGAAAACACTAACACTTGTTCAGAACAAAAGAAAGCACAGAGCCCCAGATTTGCTGTTGTTCTGGAGAGCTTGCAGAGCACTGGGGAAAGGCAGGCAGAGAATTCCCTGCTAGCACCTTCTCTGTGCCTGGGAAGCAGAAGTGTTCACATTGCTTCGCAGAATCGCCTTTGTGCAGAAAACACTAACACTTGTTCAGAACAAAAGAAAGCACAGAGCCCCAGATTTGATGTTGTTCTGGAGAGCTTGCAGAGCAGTGGGGAAAGGCAGGCAGAGAATTCCCTGCTAGCACCTTCTCTGTGCCTGGGAAGCAGAAGTGTTCACATTGCTTCGCAGAATCGCTTTTCTGCAGAAAACACTAACACTTGTTCAGAACGAAAGGAAGCACAGAGCCCCAGATTTGCTGTTGTCCTGGAGAGCTTGCAGAGCACTGGGGAAAGGCAGGCAGAGAATTTCCTGCTAGCGCCTTCTCTGTGCCTGTTCACATTGCTTCGCAGAATCGCTTTTGTGCAGAGAACAGTAACACTTGTTCAGAACGAAAGAAAGCACAGAGCCCCAGATTCTATGTTGTCCTGGAGAGCTTGCAGAGCACTGGGGAAAGGTAGGCAGAGAATTCCTTGCTAGCGCCTTCTCTGTGCCTGGGAAGCAGAAGTGTTCACATTGCTTCGCAGAATCGCTTTTGTGCAGAAAGCACTAACACTTGTTCAGAACAAAAGAAAGCACAGAGCCCCAGATTCTATGTTGTCCTGGAGAGCTTGCAGAGCACTGGGGAAAGGCAGGCAGAGAATTCCCTGATAGCACCTTCTCTGTGCCTGTTCACATTGCTTCGCAGAATCGCTTTTGTGCAGAAAACAGTAACACTTGTTCAGAACGAAAGAAAGCACAGAGCCCCAGATTCTATGTTGTCCTGGAGAGCTTGCAGAGCACTGGGGAAAGGCAGGCAGAGAATTCCTTGCTAGCACCTTCTCTGTGCCTGGGAAGCAGAAGTGTTCACATTGCTTGGCAGAATCGCTTTTGTGCAGAAAACAGTAACACTTGTTCAGAAGGAAAGAAAGCACAGAGCCCCAGATTTTATGTTGTCCTGGAGAGCTTGCAGAGCACTGGGGAAAGGCAGGCAGAGAATTCCCTGCTAGCACCTTCTCTGTGCCTGTTCACATTGCTTCGCTGTATCACTTTTGTGCAGAAAACAGTAACGCTTGTTCAGAACGAAAGAAAGCACAGAGCCCCAGATTCTATGTTGTCCTGGAGAGCTTGCAGAGCACTGGGGAAAGGCAGGCAGAGAATTCCCTGCTAGCACCTTCTCTGTGCCTGGGAAGCAGAAGTGTTCACATTGCTTCGCAGAATTGCCTTTGTGCAGAAAACACTAACACTTGTTCAGAACAAAAGAAAGCACAGAGCCTCAGATTTTATGTTGTCCTGGAGAGCTTGCAGAGCACTGGGGAAAGGCAGGCAGAGAATTCCCTGCTAGCACCTTCTCTGTGCCTGGGAAGCAGAAGTGTTCACATTGCTTCGCAGAATCGCTTTTCTGCAGAAAACACTAACACTTGTTCAGAACAAAAGAAAGCACAGAGCCCCAGATTCTATGTTGTCCTGGAGAGCTTGCAGAGCACTGGGGAAAGGCAGGCAGAGAATTCCCTGCTAGCACCTTCTCTGTGCCTGGGAAGCAGAAGTGTTCACATTGCTTCGCAGAATCGCTATTGTGCAGAAAACAGTAACACTTGTTCAGAAGGAAAGAAAGCACAGAGCCCCAGATTCTATGTTGTCCTGGAGAGCTTGCAGAGCACTGGGGAAAGGCAGGCAGAGAATTCCTTGCTAGCAGCTTCTCTGTGCCTGGGAAGCAGAAGTGTTCACATTGCTTCGCAGAATCGCCTTTGTGCAGAAAACACTAACACTTGTTCAGAACAAAAGAAAGCACAGAGCCCCAGATTTGCTGTTGTTCTGGAGAGCTTGCAGAGCACTGGGGAAAGGCAGGCAGAGAATTCCCTGCTAGCACCTTCTCTGTGCCTGGGAAGCAGAAGTGTTCACATTGCTTCGCAGAATCGCCTTTGTGCAGAAAACACTAACACTTGTTCAGAACAAAAGAAAGCACAGAGCCCCAGATTTGCTGTTGTTCTGGAGAGCTTGCAGAGCACTGGGGAAAGGCAGGCAGAGAATTCCCTGCTAGCACCTTCTCTGTGCCTGGGAAGCAGAAGTGTTCACATTACTTCGCAGAATCGCCTTTGTGCAGAAAACACTAACACTTGTTCAGAACAAAAGAAAGCACAGAGCCCCAGATTTGCTGTTGTTCTGGAGAGCTTGCAGAGCACTGGGGAAAGGCAGGCAGAGAATTCCCTGTTAGCACCTTCTCTGTGCCTGGGAAGCAGAAGTGTTCACATTGCTTCGCAGAATTGCCTTTGTGCAGAAAACACTAACACTTGTTCAGAACAAAAGAAAGCACAGAGCCCCAGATTTGCTGTTGTTCTGGAGAGCTTGCAGAGCACTGGGGAAAGGCAGGCAGAGAATTCCCTGCTAGCACTTTCTCTGTGCCTGGGAAGCAGAAGTGTTCACATTGCTTCGCAGAATCGCCTTTGTGCAGAAAACACTAACACTTGTTCAGAACAAAAGAAAGCACAGAGCCCCAGATTCTATGTTGTCCTGGAGAGCTTGCAGAGCACTGGGGAAAGGCAGGCAGAGAATTCCCTGCTAGCACCTTCTCTGTGCCTGGGAAGCAGAAGTGTTCACATTGCTTCGCAGAATCGCCTTTGTGCAGAAAACACTAACACTTGTTCAGAACAAAAGAAAGCACAGAGCCCCAGATTTGCTGTTGTTCTGGAGAGCTTGCAGAGCACTGGGGAAAGGCAGGCAGAGAATTCCCTGCTAGCACTTTCTCTGTGCCTGGGAAGCAGAAGTGTTCACATTGCTTCGCAGAATCGCCTTTGTTCAGAAAACACTAACACTTGTTCAGAACAAAAGAAAGCACAGAGCCCCAGATTTGCTGTTGTTCTGGAGAGCTTGCAGAGCACTGGGGAAAGGCAGGCAGAGAATTCCCTGCTAGCACCTTCTCTGTGCCTGGGAAGCAGAAGTGTTCACATTGCTTCGCAGAATCGCCTTTGTGCAGAAAACACTAACACTTGTTCAGAACAAAAGAAAGCACAGAGCCCCAGATTTTATGTTGTTCTGGAGAGCTTGCAGAGCACTGGGGAAAGGCAGGCAGAGAATTCCCTGCTAGCACCTTCTCTGTGCCTGGGAAGCAGAAGTGTTCACATTACTTCGCAGAATCGCTTTTGTGCAGAAAACACTAACACTTGTTCAGAACAAAAGGAAGCACAGAGCCCCAGATTTGCTGTTGTCCTGGAGAGCTTGCAGAGCACTGGGGAAAGGCAGGCAGAGAATTCCCTGCTAGCACCTTCTCTGTGCCTGGGAAGCAGAAGTGTTTACGTTGCTTCGCAGAATCGCTTTTGTGCAGAAAACACTAACACTTGTTCAGAACGAAAGAAAGCACAGAGCCCCAGATTTGCTGTTGTCCTGGAGAGCTTGCAGAGCACTGGGGAAAGGCAGGCAGAGAATTCCCTGCTAGCACCTTCTCTGTGCCTGGGAAGCAGAAGTGTTCACATTGCTTCGCAGAATCGCCTTTGTGCAGAAAACACTAACACTTGTTCAGAACAAAAGAAAGCACAGAGCCCCAGATTCTATGTTGTCCTGGAGAGCTTGCAGAGCACTGGGGAAAGGCAGGCAGGGAATTCCCTGCTAGCACCTTCTCTGTGCCTGGAAGCAGAAGTGTTCACATTGCTTCGCAGAATCGCTTTTCTGCAGAAAACACTAACACTTGTTCAGAACGAAAGGAAGCACAGAGCCCCAGATTTGCTGTTGTTCTGGAGAGCTTGCAGAGCACTGGGGAAAGGCAGGCAGAGAATTCCCTGCTAGCACCTTCTCTGTGCCTGTTCACATTGCTTCGCAGAATCGCTTTTGTGCAGAAAACAGTAACACTTGTTCAGAAGGAAAGAAAGCACAGAGCCCCAGATTCTATGTTGTCCTGGAGAGCTTGCAGAGCACTGGGGAAAGGCAGGCAGAGAATTCCTTGCTAGCGCCTTCTCTGTGCCTGGGAAGCAGAAGTGTTCACATTGCTTCGCAGAATCGCTTTTGTGCAGAAAACAGTAACACTTGTTCAGAAGGAAAGAAAGCACAGAGCCCCAGATTCTATGTTGTCCTGGAGAGCTTGCAGAGCACTGGGGAAAGGCAGGCAGAGAATTCCTTGCTAGCACCTTCTCTGTGCCTGGGAAGCAGAAGTGTTCATATTGCTTCGCAGAATCGCTTTTGTGCAGAAAACACTAACACTTGTTCAGAACGAAAGAAAGCACAGAGCCCCAGATTTGCTGTTGTTCTGGAGAGCTTGCAGAGCACTGGGGAAAGGCAGGCAGAGAATTCCCTGCTAGCACCTTCTCTGTGCCTGGGAAGCAGAAGTGTTCACATTGCTTCGCAGAATCGCCTTTGTGCAGAAAACACTAACACTTGTTCAGAACAAAAGAAAGCACAGAGCCCCAGATTTGCTGTTGTTCTGGAGAGCTTGCAGAGCACTGGGGAAAGGCAGGCAGAGAATTCCCTGCTAGCACCTTCTCTGTGCCTGGGAAGCAGAAGTGTTCACATTACTTCGCAGAATCGCTTTTGTGCATAAAACTCTAACACTTGTTCAGAACAAAAGAAAGCACAGAGCCCCAGATTTGCTGTTGTTCTGGAGAGCTTGCAGAGCACTGGGGAAAGGCAGGCAGAGAATTCCCTGCTAGCACCTTCTCTGTGCCTGGGAAGCAGAAGTGTTCACATTGCTTCGCAGAATCGCCTTTCTGCAGAAAACACTAACACTTGTTCAGAACAAAAGAAAGCACAGAGCCTCAGATTTGCTGTTGTTCTGGAGAGCTTGCAGAGCACTGGGGAAAGGCAGGCAGAGAATTCCCTGCTAGCACCTTCTCTGTGCCTGGGAAGCAGAAGTGTTCACATTGCTTCGCAGAATCGCCTTTGTGCAGAAAACACTAACACTTGTTCAGAACAAAAGAAAGCACAGAGCCCCAGATTTGCTGTTGTTCTGGAGAGCTTGCAGAGCACTGGGGAAAGGCAGGCGGAGAATTCCCTGCTAGCACCTTCTCTGTGCCTGGGAAGCAGAAGTGTTCACATTACTTCGCAGAATCGCTTTTGTGCAGAAAACACTAACACTTGTTCAGAACGAAAGAAAGCACAGAGCCCCAGATTTGCTGTTGTCCTGGAGAGCTTGCAGAGCACTGGGGAAAGGCAGGCAGAGAATTCCCTGTTAGCACCTTCTCTGTGCCTGGGAAGCAGAAGTGTTCACATTGCTTCGCAGAATCGCCTTTGTGCAGAAAACACTAACACTTGTTCAGAACAAAAGAAAGCACAGAGCCCCAGATTCTATGTTGTCCTGGAGAGCTTGCAGAGCACTGGGGAAAGGCAGGCAGAGAATTCCCTGCTAGCACCTTCTCTGTGCCTGGGAAGCAGAAGTGTTCACATTGCTTCGCAGAATCGCCTTTGTGCAGAAAACACTAACACTTGTTCAGAACAAAAGAAAGCACAGAGCCCCAGATTTGCTGTTGTTCTGGAGAGCTTGCAGAGCACTGGGGAAAGGCAGGCAGAGAATTCCCTGCTAGCACCTTCTCTGTGCCTGGGAAGCAGAAGTGTTCACATTACTTCGCAGAATCGCTTTTGTGCAGAAAACAGTAACACTTGTTCAGAACGAAAGGAAGCACAGAGCCCCAGATTTTATGTTGTCCTGGAGAGCTTGCAGAGCACTGGGGAAAGGCAGGCAGAGAATTTCCTGCTAGCGCCTTCTCTGTGCCTGTTCACATTGCTTCGCAGAATCGCCTTTGTGCAGAAAACACTAACACTTGTTCAGAACAAAAGAAAGCACAGAGCCCCAGATTTGCTGTTGTTCTGGAGAGCTTGCAGAGCACTGGGGAAAGGCAGGCAGAGAATTCCCTGCTAGCACCTTCTCTGTGCCTGGGAAGCAGAAGTGTTCACATTACTTCGCAGAATCGCTTTTGTGCAGAAAACAGTAACACTTGTTCAGAACGAAAGGAAGCACAGAGCCCCAGATTTTATGTTGTCCTGGAGAGCTTGCAGAGCACTGGGGAAAGGCAGGCAGAGAATTTCCTGCTAGCGCCTTCTCTGTGCCTGTTCACATTGCTTCGCAGAATCGCCTTTGTGCAGAAAACACTAACACTTGTTCAGAACAAAAGAAAGCACAGAGCCCCAGATTCTATGTTGTCCTGGAGAGCTTGCAGAGCACTGGGGAAAGGCAGGCAGAGAATTCCCTGCTAGCACCTTCTCTGTGCCTGGGAAGCAGAAGTGTTCACATTGCTTCGCAGAATCGCCTTTGTGCAGAAAACACTAACACTTGTTCAGAACAAAAGAAAGCACAGAGCCCCAGATTTTATGTTGTTCTGGAGAGCTTGCAGAGCACTGGGGAAAGGCAGGCAGAGAATTCCCTGCTAGCACCTTCTCTGTGCCTGGGAAGCAGAAGTGTTCACATTACTTCGCAGAATCGCTTTTGTGCAGAAAACACTAACACTTGTTCAGAACAAAAGGAAGCACAGAGCCCCAGATTTGCTGTTGTCCTGGAGAGCTTGCAGAGCACTGGGGAAAGGCAGGCAGAGAATTCCCTGCTAGCACCTTCTCTGTGCCTGGGAAGCAGAAGTGTTTACGTTGCTTCGCAGAATCGCTTTTGTGCAGAAAACACTAACACTTGTTCAGAACGAAAGAAAGCACAGAGCCCCAGATTTGCTGTTGTCCTGGAGAGCTTGCAGAGCACTGGGGAAAGGCAGGCAGAGAATTCCCTGCTAGCACCTTCTCTGTGCCTGTTCACATTGCTTCGCAGAATCGCTTTTGTGCAGAAAACAGTAACACTTGTTCAGAAGGAAAGAAAGCACAGAGCCCCAGATTCTATGTTGTCCTGGAGAGCTTGCAGAGCACTGGGGAAAGGCAGGCAGAGAATTCCTTGCTAGCACCTTCTCTGTGCCTGGGAAGCAGAAGTGTTCACATTGCTTCGCAGAATCGCTTTTGTGCAGAAAACAGTAACACTTGTTCAGAAGGAAAGAAAGCACAGAGCCCCAGATTCTATGTTGTCCTGGAGAGCTTGCAGAGCACTGGGGAAAGGCAGGCAGAGAATTCCTTGCTAGCACCTTCTCTGTGCCTGGGAAGCAGAAGTGTTCATATTGCTTCGCAGAATCGCTTTTGTGCAGAAAACACTAACACTTGTTCAGAACGAAAGAAAGCACAGAGCCCCAGATTTGCTGTTGTTCTGGAGAGCTTGCAGAGCACTGGGGAAAGGCAGGCAGAGAATTCCCTGCTAGCACCTTCTCTGTGCCTGGGAAGCAGAAGTGTTCACATTGCTTCGCAGAATCGCCTTTGTGCAGAAAACACTAACACTTGTTCAGAACAAAAGAAAGCACAGAGCCCCAGATTTGCTGTTGTTCTGGAGAGCTTGCAGAGCACTGGGGAAAGGCAGGCAGAGAATTCCCTGCTAGCACCTTCTCTGTGCCTGGGAAGCAGAAGTGTTCACATTGCTTCGCAGAATCGCCTTTGTGCAGAAAACACTAACACTTGTTCAGAACAAAAGAAAGCACAGAGCCCCAGATTTGCTGTTGTTCTGGAGAGCTTGCAGAGCACTGGGGAAAGGCAGGCGGAGAATTCCCTGCTAGCACCTTCTCTGTGCCTGGGAAGCAGAAGTGTTCACATTACTTCGCAGAATCGCTTTTGTGCAGAAAACACTAACACTTGTTCAGAACGAAAGAAAGCACAGAGCCCCAGATTTGCTGTTGTCCTGGAGAGCTTGCAGAGCACTGGGGAAAGGCAGGCAGAGAATTCCCTGTTAGCACCTTCTCTGTGCCTGGGAAGCAGAAGTGTTCACATTGCTTCGCAGAATCGCCTTTGTGCAGAAAACACTAACACTTGTTCAGAACAAAAGAAAGCACAGAGCCCCAGATTCTATGTTGTCCTGGAGAGCTTGCAGAGCACTGGGGAAAGGCAGGCAGAGAATTCCCTGCTAGCACCTTCTCTGTGCCTGGGAAGCAGAAGTGTTCACATTGCTTCGCAGAATCGCCTTTGTGCAGAAAACACTAACACTTGTTCAGAACAAAAGAAAGCACAGAGCCCCAGATTTGCTGTTGTTCTGGAGAGCTTGCAGAGCACTGGGGAAAGGCAGGCAGAGAATTCCCTGCTAGCACCTTCTCTGTGCCTGGGAAGCAGAAGTGTTCACATTACTTCGCAGAATCGCTTTTGTGCAGAAAACAGTAACACTTGTTCAGAACGAAAGGAAGCACAGAGCCCCAGATTTTATGTTGTCCTGGAGAGCTTGCAGAGCACTGGGGAAAGGCAGGCAGAGAATTTCCTGCTAGCGCCTTCTCTGTGCCTGTTCACATTGCTTCGCAGAATCGCCTTTGTGCAGAAAACACTAACACTTGTTCAGAACAAAAGAAAGCACAGAGCCCCAGATTCTATGTTGTCCTGGAGAGCTTGCAGAGCACTGGGGAAAGGCAGGCAGAGAATTCCCTGCTAGCACCTTCTCTGTGCCTGGGAAGCAGAAGTGTTCACATTGCTTCGCAGAATCGCCTTTGTGCAGAAAACACTAACACTTGTTCAGAACAAAAGAAAGCACAGAGCCCCAGATTTGCTGTTGTTCTGGAGAGCTTGCAGAGCACTGGGGAAAGGCAGGCAGAGAATTCCCTGCTAGCACCTTCTCTGTGCCTGGGAAGCAGAAGTGTTCACATTACTTCGCAGAATCGCTTTTGTGCAGAAAACAGTAACACTTGTTCAGAACGAAAGGAAGCACAGAGCCCCAGATTTTATGTTGTCCTGGAGAGCTTGCAGAGCACTGGGGAAAGGCAGGCAGAGAATTTCCTGCTAGCGCCTTCTCTGTGCCTGTTCACATTGCTTCGCAGAATCGCCTTTGTGCAGAAAACACTAACACTTGTTCAGAACAAAAGAAAGCACAGAGCCCCAGATTCTATGTTGTCCTGGAGAGCTTGCAGAGCACTGGGGAAAGGCAGGCAGAGAATTCCCTGCTAGCACCTTCTCTGTGCCTGGGAAGCAGAAGTGTTCACATTGCTTCGCAGAATCGCTTTTGTGCAGAAAACACTAACACTTGTTCAGAACAAAAGAAAGCACAGAGCCCCAGATTTGCTGTTGTTCTGGAGAGCTTGCAGAGCACTGGGGAAAGGCAGGCAGAGAATTCCCTGCTAGCACTTTCTCTGTGCCTGGGAAGCAGAAGTGTTCACATTGCTTCGCAGAATCGCCTTTGTGCAGAAAACACTAACACTTGTTCAGAACAAAAGAAAGCACAGAGCCCCAGATTTGCTGTTGTTCTGGAGAGCTTGCAGAGCACTGGGGAAAGGCAGGCAGAGAATTCCCTGCTAGCACCTTCTCTGTGCCTGGGAAGCAGAAGTGTTCACATTGCTTCGCAGAATCGCCTTTGTGCAGAAAACACTAACACTTGTTCAGAACAAAAGAAAGCACAGAGCCCCAGATTTTATGTTGTTCTGGAGAGCTTGCAGAGCACTGGGGAAAGGCAGGCAGAGAATTCCCTGCTAGCACCTTCTCTGTGCCTGGGAAGCAGAAGTGTTCACATTACTTCGCAGAATCGCTTTTGTGCAGAAAACACTAACACTTGTTCAGAACAAAAGGAAGCACAGAGCCCCAGATTTGCTGTTGTCCTGGAGAGCTTGCAGAGCACTGGGGAAAGGCAGGCAGAGAATTCCCTGCTAGCACCTTCTCTGTGCCTGGGAAGCAGAAGTGTTTACGTTGCTTCGCAGAATCGCTTTTGTGCAGAAAACACTAACACTTGTTCAGAACGAAAGAAAGCACAGAGCCCCAGATTTGCTGTTGTCCTGGAGAGCTTGCAGAGCACTGGGGAAAGGCAGGCAGAGAATTCCCTGCTAGCACCTTCTCTGTGCCTGTTCACATTGCTTCGCAGAATCGCTTTTGTGCAGAAAACAGTAACACTTGTTCAGAAGGAAAGAAAGCACAGAGCCCCAGATTCTATGTTGTCCTGGAGAGCTTGCAGAGCACTGGGGAAAGGCAGGCAGAGAATTCCTTGCTAGCGCCTTCTCTGTGCCTGGGAAGCAGAAGTGTTCACATTGCTTCGCAGAATCGCTTTTGTGCAGAAAACAGTAACACTTGTTCAGAAGGAAAGAAAGCACAGAGCCCCAGATTCTATGTTGTCCTGGAGAGCTTGCAGAGCACTGGGGAAAGGCAGGCAGAGAATTCCTTGCTAGCACCTTCTCTGTGCCTGGGAAGCAGAAGTGTTCATATTGCTTCGCAGAATCGCTTTTGTGCAGAAAACACTAACACTTGTTCAGAACGAAAGAAAGCACAGAGCCCCAGATTTGCTGTTGTTCTGGAGAGCTTGCAGAGCACTGGGGAAAGGCAGGCAGAGAATTCCCTGCTAGCACCTTCTCTGTGCCTGGGAAGCAGAAGTGTTCACATTGCTTCGCAGAATCGCCTTTGTGCAGAAAACACTAACACTTGTTCAGAACAAAAGAAAGCACAGAGCCCCAGATTTGCTGTTGTTCTGGAGAGCTTGCAGAGCACTGGGGAAAGGCAGGCAGAGAATTCCCTGCTAGCACCTTCTCTGTGCCTGGGAAGCAGAAGTGTTCACATTACTTCGCAGAATCGCTTTTGTGCAGAAAACACTAACACTTGTTCAGAACAAAAGAAAGCACAGAGCCCCAGATTTGCTGTTGTTCTGGAGAGCTTGCAGAGCACTGGGGAAAGGCAGGCAGAGAATTCCCTGCTAGCACCTTCTCTGTGCCTGGGAAGCAGAAGTGTTCACATTGCTTCGCAGAATCGCCTTTCTGCAGAAAACACTAACACTTGTTCAGAACAAAAGAAAGCACAGAGCCTCAGATTTGCTGTTGTTCTGGAGAGCTTGCAGAGCACTGGGGAAAGGCAGGCAGAGAATTCCCTGCTAGCACCTTCTCTGTGCCTGGGAAGCAGAAGTGTTCACATTGCTTCGCAGAATCGCCTTTGTGCAGAAAACACTAACACTTGTTCAGAACAAAAGAAAGCACAGAGCCCCAGATTTGCTGTTGTTCTGGAGAGCTTGCAGAGCACTGGGGAAAGGCAGGCAGAGAATTCCCTGCTAGCACCTTCTCTGTGCCTGGGAAGCAGAAGTGTTCACATTACTTCGCAGAATCGCTTTTGTGCAGAAAACACTAACACTTGTTCAGAACGAAAGAAAGCACAGAGCCCCAGATTTGCTGTTGTCCTGGAGAGCTTGCAGAGCACTGGGGAAAGGCAGGCAGAGAATTCCCTGTTAGCACCTTCTCTGTGCCTGGGAAGCAGAAGTGTTCACATTGCTTCGCAGAATCGCCTTTGTGCAGAAAACACTAACACTTGTTCAGAACAAAAGAAAGCACAGAGCCCCAGATTCTATGTTGTCCTGGAGAGCTTGCAGAGCACTGGGGAAAGGCAGGCAGAGAATTCCCTGCTAGCACCTTCTCTGTGCCTGGGAAGCAGAAGTGTTCACATTGCTTCGCAGAATCGCCTTTGTGCAGAAAACACTAACACTTGTTCAGAACAAAAGAAAGCACAGAGCCCCAGATTTGCTGTTGTTCTGGAGAGCTTGCAGAGCACTGGGGAAAGGCAGGCAGAGAATTCCCTGCTAGCACCTTCTCTGTGCCTGGGAAGCAGAAGTGTTCACATTACTTCGCAGAATCGCTTTTGTGCAGAAAACAGTAACACTTGTTCAGAACGAAAGGAAGCACAGAGCCCCAGATTTTATGTTGTCCTGGAGAGCTTGCAGAGCACTGGGGAAAGGCAGGCAGAGAATTTCCTGCTAGCGCCTTCTCTGTGCCTTTTCACATTGCTTCGCAGAATCGCTTTTGTGCAGAAAACATTAACACTTGTTCAGAACAAAAGAAAGCACAGAGCCCCAGATTCTATGTTGTCCTGGAGAGCTTGCAGAGCACTGGGGAAAGGCAGGCAGAGAATTCCTTGCTAGCGCCTTCTCTGTGCCTGGGAAGCAGAAGTGTTCACATTGCTTCGCAGAATCGCTTTTGTGCAGAAAGCACTAACACTTGTTCAGAACAAAAGAAAGCACAGAGCCCCAGATTCTATGTTGTCCTGGAGAGCTTGCAGAGCACTGGGGAAAGGCAGGCAGAGAATTCCTTGCTAGCGCCTTCTCTGTGCCTGGGAAGCAGAAGTGTTCACATTGCTTCGCAGAATCGCTTTTGTACAGAAAACACTAACACTTGTTCAGAACGAAAGGAAGCACAGAGCCCCAGATTTTATGTTGTCCTGGAGAGCTTGCAGAGCACTGGGGAAAGGCAGGCAGAGAATTTCCTGCTAGCACCTTCTCTGTGCCTGTTCACATTGCTTCGCAGAATCGCTTTTGTGCAGAAAACAGTAACACTTGTTCAGAACGAAAGAAAGCACAGAGCCCCAGATTCTATGTTGTTCTGGAGAGCTTGCAGAGCACTGGGGAAAGGCAGGCAGAGAATTCCTTGCTAGCACCTTCTCTGTGCCTGGGAAGCAGAAGTGTTCACATTGCTTCGCAGAATCGCCTTTGTGCAGAAAACACTAACACTTGTTCAGAACAAAAGAAAGCACAGAGCCCCAGATTCTATGTTGTCCTGGAGAGCTTGCAGAGCACTGGGGAAAGGCAGGCAGAGAATTCCCTGCTAGCACCTTCTCTGTGCCTGGGAAGCAGAAGTGTTCACATTGCTTCGCAGAATCGCCTTTGTGCAGAAAACACTAACACTTGTTCAGAACAAAAGAAAGCACAGAGCCCCAGATTCTATGTTGTCCTGGAGAGCTTGCAGAGCACTGGGGAAAGGCAGGCAGAGAATTCCCTGCTAGCACCTTCTCTGTGCCTGGGAAGCAGAAGTGTTCACATTGCTTCGCAGAATCGCCTTTGTGCAGAAAACACTAACACTTGTTCAGAACAAAAGAAAGCACAGAGCCCCAGATTTGCTGTTGTTCTGGAGAGCTTGCAGAGCACTGGGGAAAGGCAGGCAGAGAATTCCCTGCTAGCACCTTCTCTGTGCCTGGGAAGCAGAAGTGTTCACATTGCTTCGCAGAATCGCCTTTGTGCAGAAAACACTAACACTTGTTCAGAACAAAAGAAAGCACAGAGCCCCAGATTTGATGTTGTTCTGGAGAGCTTGCAGAGCACTGGGGAAAGGCAGGCAGAGAATTCCCTGCTAGCACCTTCTCTGTGCCTGGGAAGCAGAAGTGTTCACATTGCTTCGCAGAATCGCCTTTGTGCAGAAAACACTAACACTTGTTCAGAACGAAAGAAAGCACAGAGCCCCAGATTCTATGTTGTCCTGGAGAGCTTGCAGAGCACTGGGGAAAGGCAGGCAGAGAATTCCTTGCTAGCACCTTCTCTGTGCCTGGGAAGCAGAAGTGTTCACATTGCTTGGCAGAATCGCTTTTGTGCAGAAAACAGTAACACTTGTTCAGAAGGAAAGAAAGCACAGAGCCCCAGATTTGATGTTGTCCTGGAGAGCTTGCAGAGCACTGGGGAAAGGCAGGCAGAGAATTCCCTGCTAGCACCTTCTCTGTGCCTGTTCACATTGCTTCGCTGTATCGCTTTTGTGCAGAAAACAGTAACACTTGTTCAGAACGAAAGAAAGCACAGAGCCCCAGATTCTATGTTGTCCTGGAGAGCTTGCAGAGCACTGGGGAAAGGCAGGCAGAGAATTCCCTGCTAGCACCTTCTCTGTGCCTGGGAAGCAGAAGTGTTCACATTGCTTCGCAGAATCGCTATTGTGCAGAAAACAGTAACACTTGTTCAGAAGGAAAGAAAGCACAGAGCCCCAGATTCTATGTTGTCCTGGAGAGCTTGCAGAGCACTGGGGAAAGGCAGGCAGAGAATTCCCTGCTAGCACCTTCTCTGTGCCTGGGAAGCAGAAGTGTTCACATTGCTTCGCAGAATCGCCTTTGTGCAGAAAACACTAACACTTGTTCAGAACAAAAGAAAGCACAGAGCCCCAGATTTGCTGTTGTTCTGGAGAGCTTGCAGAGCACTGGGGAAAGGCAGGCAGAGAATTCCCTGCTAGCACCTTCTCTGTGCCTGGGAAGCAGAAGTGTTCACATTGCTTCGCAGAATCGCCTTTGTGCAGAAAACACTAACACTTGTTCAGAACAAAAGAAAGCACAGAGCCCCAGATTTGCTGTTGTTCTGGAGAGCTTGCAGAGCACTGGGGAAAGGCAGGCAGAGAATTCCCTGCTAGCACCTTCTCTGTGCCTGGGAAGCAGAAGTGTTCACATTGCTTCGCAGAATTGCCTTTGTGCAGAAAACACTAACACTTGTTCAGAACAAAAGAAAGCACAGAGCCTCAGATTTTATGTTGTCCTGGAGAGCTTGCAGAGCACTGGGGAAAGGCAGGCAGAGAATTCCCTGCTAGCACCTTCTCTGTGCCTGGGAAGCAGAAGTGTTCACATTGCTTCGCAGAATCGCTTTTCTGCAGAAAACACTAACACTTGTTCAGAACAAAAGAAAGCACAGAGCCCCAGATTTGCTGTTGTTCTGGAGAGCTTGCAGAGCACTGGGGAAAGGCAGGCAGAGAATTCCCTGCTAGCACCTTCTCTGTGCCTGGGAAGCAGAAGTGTTCACATTGCTTTGCAGAATCGCATTTGTGCAGAAAACACTAACACTTGTTCAGAACAAAAGAAAGCACAGAGCCCCAGATTTGCTGTTGTTCTGGAGAGCTTGCAGAGCACTGGGGAAAGGCAGGCAGAGAATTCCCTGCTAGCACCTTCTCTGTGCCTGGGAAGCAGAAGTGTTCACATTGCTTCGCAGAATCGCATTTGTGCAGAAAACACTAACACTTGTTCAGAACAAAAGAAAGCACAGAGCCCCAGATTTGCTGTTGTTCTGGAGAGCTTGCAGAGCACTGGGGAAAGGCAGGCAGAGAATTCCCTGCTAGCACCTTCTCTGTGCCTGGGAAGCAGGAGTGTTCACATTGCTTCGCAGAATCGCCTTTGTGCAGAAAACACTAACACTTGTTCAGAACAAAAGAAAGCACAGAGCCCCAGATTTGCTGTTGTTCTGGAGAGCTTGCAGAGCACTGGGGAAAGGCAGGCAGAGAATTCCCTGCTAGCACCTTCTCTGTGCCTGGGAAGCAGAAGTGTTCACATTACTTCGCAGAATCGCTTTTGTGCAGAAAACACTAACACTTGTTCAGAACGAAAGGAAGCACAGAGCCCCAGATTTTATGTTGTCCTGGAGAGCTTGCAGAGCACTGGGGAAAGGCAGGCAGAGAATTTCCTGCTAGCACCTTCTCTGTGCCTGTTCACATTGCTTCGCAGAATCGCTTTTGTGCAGAAAACAGTAACACTTGTTCAGAACGAAAGAAAGCACAGAGCCCCAGATTCTATGTTGTCCTGGAGAGCTTGCAGTGCACTGGGGAAAGGCAGGCAGAGAATTCCTTGCTAGCGCCTTCTCTGTGCCTGGGAAGCAGAAGTGTTCACATTGCTTGGCAGAATCGCTTTTGTCCAGAAAACAGTAACACTTGTTCAGAACGAAAGAAAGCACAGAGCCCCAGATTCTATGTTGTCCTGGAGAGCTTGCAGAGCACTGGGGAAAGGCAGGCAGAGAATTCCCTGCTAGCACCTTCTCTGTGCCTGTTCACATTGCTTCGCTGTATCGCTTTTGTGCAGAAAACAGTAACACTTGTTCAGAACGAAAGAAAGCACAGAGCCCCAGATTCTATGTTGTCCTGGAGAGCTTGCAGAGCACTGGGGAAAGGCAGGCAGAGAATTCCCTGCTAGCACCTTCTCTGTGCCTGGGAAGCAGAAGTGTTCACATTGCTTCGCAGAATCGCTATTGTGCAGAAAACAGTAACACTTGTTCAGAAGGAAAGAAAGCACAGAGCCCCAGATTTGCTGTTGTTCTGGAGAGCTTGCAGAGCACTGGGGAAAGGCAGGCAGAGAATTCCTTGCTAGCACCTTCTCTGTGCCTGGGAAGCAGAAGTGTTCATATTGCTTCGCAGAATCGCTTTTGTGCAGAAAACACTAACACTTGTTCAGAACGAAAGAAAGCACAGAGCCCCAGATTTGCTGTTGTTCTGGAGAGCTTGCAGAGCACTGGGGAAAGGCAGGCAGAGAATTCCCTGCTAGCACCTTCTCTGTGCCTGGGAAGCAGAAGTGTTCACATTGCTTCGCAGAATCGCCTTTGTGCAGAAAACACTAACACTTGTTCAGAACAAAAGAAAGCACAGAGCCCCAGATTTGCTGTTGTTCTGGAGAGCTTGCAGAGCACTGGGGAAAGGCAGGCAGAGAATTCCCTGCTAGCACCTTCTCTGTGCCTGGGAAGCAGAAGTGTTCACATTACTTCGCAGAATCGCTTTTGTGCAGAAAACACTAACACTTGTTCAGAACAAAAGAAAGCACAGAGCCCCAGATTTGCTGTTGTTCTGGAGAGCTTGCAGAGCACTGGGGAAAGGCAGGCAGAGAATTCCCTGCTAGCACCTTCTCTGTGCCTGGGAAGCAGAAGTGTTCACATTGCTTCGCAGAATCGCCTTTGTGCAGAAAACACTAACACTTGTTCAGAACAAAAGAAAGCACAGAGCCCCAGATTTGCTGTTGTTCTGGAGAGCTTGCAGAGCACTGGGGAAAGGCAGGCAGAGAATTCCCTGCTAGCACCTTCTCTGTGCCTGGGAAGCAGAAGTGTTCACATTACTTCGCAGAATCGCTTTTGTGCAGAAAACACTAACACTTGTTCAGAACGAAAGGAAGCACAGAGCCCCAGATTTTATGTTGTCCTGGAGAGCTTGCAGAGCACTGGGGAAAGGCAGGCAGAGAATTTCCTGCTAGCACCTTCTCTGTGCCTGGGAAGCAGAAGTGTTCACATTGCTTCGCAGAATCGCCTTTGTGCAGAAAACACTAACACTTGTTCAGAACAAAAGAAAGCACAGAGCCCCAGATTCTATGTTGTCCTGGAGAGCTTGCAGAGCACTGGGGAAAGGCAGGCAGAGAATTCCCTGCTAGCACCTTCTCTGTGCCTGGGAAGCAGAAGTGTTCACATTGCTTCGCAGAATCGCTTTTCTGCAGAAAACACTAACACTTGTTCAGAACAAAAGAAAGCACAGAGCCCCAGATTTGCTGTTGTTCTGGAGAGCTTGCAGAGCACTGGGGAAAGGCAGGCAGAGAATTCCCTGCTAGCACCTTCTCTGTGCCTGGGAAGCAGAAGTGTTCACATTGCTTCGCAGAATCGCCTTTGTGCAGAAAACACTAACACTTGTTCAGAACAAAAGAAAGCACAGAGCCCCAGATTCTATGTTGTCCTGGAGAGCTTGCAGAGCACTGGGGAAAGGCAGGCAGAGAATTCCCTGCTAGCACCTTCTCTGTGCCTGGGAAGCAGAAGTGTTCACATTACTTCGCAGAATCGCTTTTGTGCAGAAAACACTAACACTTGTTCAGAACGAAAGAAAGCACAGAGCCCCAGATTCTATGTTGTCCTGGAGAGCTTGCAGAGCACTGGGGAAAGGCAGGCAGAGAATTCCCTGCTAGCACCTTCTCTGTGCCTGTTCACATTGCTTCGCAGAATCGCTTTTGTGCAGAAAACAGTAACACTTGTTCAGAACGAAAGAAAGCACAGAGCCCCAGATTCTATGTTGTCCTGGAGAGCTTGCAGAGCACTGGGGAAAGGCAGGCAGAGAATTCCCTGCTAGCACCTTCTCTGTGCCTGGGAAGCAGAAGTGTTCACATTGCTTCGCAGAATCGCTATTGTGCAGAAAACAGTAAGACTTGTTCAGAAGGAAAGAAAGCACAGAGCCCCAGATTCTATGTTGTCCTGGAGAGCTTGCAGAGCACTGGGGAAAGGCAGGCAGAGAATTCCTTGCTAGCACCTTCTCTGTGCCTGGGAAGCAGAAGTGTTCATATTGCTTCGCAGAATCGCTTTTGTGCAGAAAACACTAACACTTGTTCAGAACGAAAGAAAGCACAGAGCCCCAGATTTGCTGTTGTTCTGGAGAGCTTGCAGAGCACTGGGGAAAGGCAGGCAGAGAATTCCCTGCTAGCACCTTCTCTGTGCCTGGGAAGCAGAAGTGTTCACATTGCTTCGCAGAATCGCCTTTGTGCAGAAAACACTAACACTTGTTCAGAACAAAAGAAAGCACAGAGCCCCAGATTTGCTGTTGTTCTGGAGAGCTTGCAGAGCACTGGGGAAAGGCAGGCAGAGAATTCCCTGCTAGCACCTTCTCTGTGCCTGGGAAGCAGAAGTGTTCACATTGCTTCGCAGAATCGCTATTGTGCAGAAAACACTAACACTTGTTCAGAACAAAAGAAAGCACAGAGCCCCAGATTCTATGTTGTCCTGGAGAGCTTGCAGAGCACTGGGGAAAGGCAGGCAGAGAATTCCTTGCTAGCACCTTCTCTGTGCCTGGGAAGCAGAAGTGTTCACATTGCTTCGCAGAATCGCCTTTGTGCAGAAAACACTAACACTTGTTCAGAACAAAAGAAAGCACAGAGCCCCAGATTTGCTGTTGTTCTGGAGAGCTTGCAGAGCAGTGGGGAAAGGCAGGCAGAGAATTCCCTGCTAGCACCTTCTCTGTGCCTGGGAAGCAGAAGTGTTCACATTGCTTCGCAGAATTGCCTTTGTGCAGAAAACACTAACACTTGTTCAGAACAAAAGAAAGCACAGAGCCTCAGATTTTATGTTGTCCTGGAGAGCTTGCACAGCACTGGGGAAAGGCAGGCAGAGAATTCCCTGCTAGCACCTTCTCTGTGCCTGGGAAGCAGAAGTGTTCACATTGCTTCGCAGAATCGCTTTTCTGCAGAAAACACTAACACTTGTTCAGAACAAAAGAAAGCACAGAGCCCCAGATTTGCTGTTGTTCTGGAGAGCTTGCAGAGCACTGGGGAAAGGCAGGCAGAGAATTCCCTGCTAGCACCTTCTCTGTGCCTGGGAAGCAGAAGTGTTCACATTGCTTCGCAGAATCGCTATTGTGAAGAAAACAGTAACACTTGTTCAGAAGGAAAGAAAGCACAGAGCCCCAGATTCTATGTTGTCCTGGAGAGCTTGCAGAGCACTGGGGAAAGGCAGGCAGAGAATTCCTTGCTAGCACCTTCTCTGTGCCTGGGAAGCAGAAGTGTTCACATTGCTTCGCAGAATCGCCTTTGTGCAGAAAACACTAACACTTGTTCAGAACAAAAGAAAGCACAGAGCCCCAGATTTGCTGTTGTTCTGGAGAGCTTGCAGAGCACTGGGGAAAGGCAGGCAGAGAATTCCCTGCTAGCACCTTCTCTGTGCCTGGGAAGCAGAAGTGTTCACATTGCTTCGCAGAATTGCCTTTGTGCAGAAAACACTAACACTTGTTCAGAACAAAAGAAAGCACAGAGCCTCAGATTTTATGTTGTCCTGGAGAGCTTGCACAGCACTGGGGAAAGGCAGGCAGAGAATTCCCTGCTAGCACCTTCTCTGTGCCTGGGAAGCAGAAGTGTTCACATTGCTTCGCAGAATCGCTTTTCTGCAGAAAACACTAACACTTGTTCAGAACAAAAGAAAGCACAGAGCCCCAGATTTGCTGTTGTTCTGGAGAGCTTGCAGAGCACTGGGGAAAGGCAGGCAGAGAATTCCCTGCTAGCACCTTCTCTGTGCCTGGGAAGCAGAAGTGTTCACATTGCTTCGCAGAATCGCCTTTGTGCAGAAAACACTAACACTTGTTCAGAACGAAAGGAAGCACAGAGCCCCAGATTTTATGTTGTCCTGGAGAGCTTGCAGAGCACTGGGGAAAGGCAGGCAGAGAATTTCCTGCTAGCACCTTCTCTGTGCCTGTTCACATTGCTTCGCAGAATCGCTTTTGTGCAGAAAACAGTAACACTTGTTCAGAACGAAAGAAAGCACAGAGCCCCAGATTCTATGTTGTCCTGGAGAGCTTGCAGAGCACTGGGGAAAGGCAGGCAGAGAATTCCTTGCTAGCACCTTCTCTGTGCCTGGGAAGCAGAAGTGTTCACATTGCTTCGCAGAATCGCCTTTGTGCAGAAAACACTAACACTTGTTCAGAACAAAAGAAAGCACAGAGCCCCAGATTCTATGTTGTCCTGGAGAGCTTGCAGAGCACTGGGGAAAGGCAGGCAGAGAATTCCCTGCTAGCACCTTCTCTGTGCCTGGGAAGCAGAAGTGTTCACATTGCTTCGCAGAATCGCCTTTGTGCAGAAAACACTAACACTTGTTCAGAACAAAAGAAAGCACAGAGCCCCAGATTCTATGTTGTCCTGGAGAGCTTGCAGAGCACTGGGGAAAGGCAGGCAGAGAATTCCCTGCTAGCACCTTCTCTGTGCCTGGGAAGCAGAAGTGTTCACATTGCTTCGCAGAATCGCCTTTGTGCAGAAAACACTAACACTTGTTCAGAACAAAAGAAAGCACAGAGCCCCAGATTTGCTGTTGTTCTGGAGAGCTTGCAGAGCACTGGGGAAAGGCAGGCAGAGAATTCCCTGCTAGCACCTTCTCTGTGCCTGGGAAGCAGAAGTGTTCACATTGCTTCGCAGAATCGCCTTTGTGCAGAAAACACTAACACTTGTTCAGAACAAAAGAAAGCACAGAGCCCCAGATTTGATGTTGTTCTGGAGAGCTTGCAGAGCAGTGGGGAAAGGCAGGCAGAGAATTCCCTGCTAGCACCTTCTCTGTGCCTGGGAAGCAGAAGTGTTCACATTGCTTCGCAGAATCGCCTTTGTGCAGAAAACACTAACACTTGTTCAGAACAAAAGAAAGCACAGAGCCCCAGATTTGCTGTTGTTCTGGAGAGCTTGCAGAGCACTGGGGAAAGGCAGGCAGAGAATTCCCTGCTAGCACCTTCTCTGTGCCTGGGAAGCAGGAGTGTTCACATTGCTTCGCAGAATCGCCTTTGTGCAGAAAACACTAACACTTGTTCAGAACAAAAGAAAGCACAGAGCCCCAGATTTGCTGTTGTTCTGGAGAGCTTGCAGAGCACTGGGGAAAGGCAGGCAGAGAATTCCCTGCTAGCACCTTCTCTGTGCCTGGGAAGCAGAAGTGTTCACATTACTTCGCAGAATCGCTTTTGTGCAGAAAACAGTAACACTTGTTCAGAACGAAAGGAAGCACAGAGCCCCAGATTTTATGTTGTCCTGGAGAGCTTGCAGAGCACTGGGGAAAGGCAGGCAGAGATTTTCCTGCTAGCGCCTTCTCTGTGCCTGTTCACATTGCTTCGCAGAATCGCTTTTGTGCAGAGAACAGTAACACTTGTTCAGAACGAAAGAAAGCACAGAGCCCCAGATTCTATGTTGTCCTGGAGAGCTTGCAGAGCACTGGGGAAAGGCAGGCAGAGAATTCCTTGCTAGCGCCTTCTCTGTGCCTGGGAAGCAGAAGTGTTCACATTGCTTCGCAGAATCGCTTTTGTGCAGAAAGCACTAACACTTGTTCAGAACAAAAGAAAGCACAGAGCCCCAGATTCTATGTTGTCCTGGAGAGCTTGCAGAGCACTGGGGAAAGGCAGGCAGAGAATTTCCTGCTAGCACCTTCTCTGTGCCTGTTCACATTGCTTCGCAGAATCGCTTTTGTGCAGAAAACAGTAACACTTGTTCAGAACGAAAGAAAGCACAGAGCCCCAGATTCTATGTTGTCCTGGAGAGCTTGCAGAGCACTGGGGAAAGGCAGGCAGAGAATTCCTTGCTAGCACCTTCTCTGTGCCTGGGAAGCAGAAGTGTTCACATTGCTTGGCAGAATCGCTTTTGTGCAGAAAACAGTAACACTTGTTCAGAAGGAAAGAAAGCACAGAGCCCCAGATTTGATGTTGTCCTGGAGAGCTTGCAGAGCACTGGGGAAAGGCAGGCAGAGAATTCCCTGCTAGCACCTTCTCTGTGCCTGTTCACATTGCTTCGCTGTATCGCTTTTGTGCAGAAAACAGTAACACTTGTTCAGAACGAAAGAAAGCACAGAGCCCCAGATTCTATGTTGTCCTGGAGAGCTTGCAGAGCACTGGGGAAAGGCAGGCAGAGAATTCCCTGCTAGCACCTTCTCTGTGCCTGGGAAGCAGAAGTGTTCACATTGCTTCGCAGAATCGCTATTGTGCAGAAAACAGTAAGACTTGTTCAGAAGGAAAGAAAGCACAGAGCCCCAGATTCTATGTTGTCCTGGAGAGCTTGCAGAGCACTGGGGAAAGGCAGGCAGAGAATTCCTTGCTAGCACCTTCTCTGTGCCTGGGAAGCAGAAGTGTTCATATTGCTTCGCAGAACCGCTTTTGTGCAGAAAACACTAACACTTGTTCAGAACGAAAGAAAGCACAGAGCCCCAGATTTGCTGTTGTTCTGGAGAGCTTGCAGAGCACTGGGGAAATGCAGGCAGAGAATTCCCTGCTAGCACCTTCTCTGTGCCTGGGAAGCAGAAGTGTTCACATTGCTTCGCAGAATCGCCTTTGTGCAGAAAACACTAACACTTGTTCAGAACAAAAGAAAGCACAGAGCCCCAGATTTGCTGTTGTTCTGGAGAGCTTGCAGAGCACTGGGGAAAGGCAGGCAGAGAATTCCCTGCTAGCACCTTCTCTGTGCCTGGGAAGCAGAAGTGTTCACATTGCTTCGCAGAATCGCTATTGTGAAGAAAACAGTAACACTTGTTCAGAAGGAAAGAAAGCACAGAGCCCCAGATTCTATGTTGTCCTGGAGAGCTTGCAGAGCACTGGGGAAAGGCAGGCAGAGAATTCCTTGCTAGCACCTTCTCTGTGCCTGGGAAGCAGAAGTGTTCACATTGCTTCGCAGAATCGCCTTTGTGCAGAAAACACTAACACTTGTTCAGAACAAAAGAAAGCACAGAGCCCCAGATTTGCTGTTGTTCTGGAGA
The DNA here is from genome assembly GCF_031877795.1 of Strix aluco. Lineage (NCBI taxonomy): Eukaryota > Metazoa > Chordata > Aves > Strigiformes > Strigidae > Strix > Strix aluco. Next base: position 1,966,591 of record NW_027436653.1, read on the forward strand.
GCTTGCAGAGCACTGGGGAAAGGCAGGCAGAGAATTCCCTGCTAGCACCTTCTCTGTGCCTGGGAAGCAGAAGTGTTCACATTGCTTCGCAGAATTGCCTTTGTGCAGAAAACACTAACACTTGTTCAGAACAAAAGAAAGCACAGAGCCTCAGATTTTATGTTGTCCTGGAGAGCTTGCACAGCACTGGGGAAAGGCAGGCAGAGAATTCCCTGCTAGCACCTTCTCTGTGCCTGGGAAGCAGAAGTGTTCACATTGCTTCGCAGAATCGCTTTTCTGCAGAAAACACTAACACTTGTTCAGAACAAAAGAAAGCACAGAGCCCCAGATTTGCTGTTGTTCTGGAGAGCTTGCAGAGCACTGGGGAAAGGCAGGCAGAGAATTCCCTGCTAGCACCTTCTCTGTGCCTGGGAAGCAGAAGTGTTCACATTGCTTCGCAGAATCGCCTTTGTGCAGAAAACACTAACACTTGTTCAGAACGAAAGGAAGCACAGAGCCCCAGATTTTATGTTGTCCTGGAGAGCTTGCAGAGCACTGGGGAAAGGCAGGCAGAGAATTTCCTGCTAGCACCTTCTCTGTGCCTGTTCACATTGCTTCGCAGAATCGCTTTTGTGCAGAAAACAGTAACACTTGTTCAGAACGAAAGAAAGCACAGAGCCCCAGATTCTATGTTGTCCTGGAGAGCTTGCAGAGCACTGGGGAAAGGCAGGCAGAGAATTCCTTGCTAGCACCTTCTCTGTGCCTGGGAAGCAGAAGTGTTCACATTGCTTCGCAGAATCGCCTTTGTGCAGAAAACACTAACACTTGTTCAGAACAAAAGAAAGCACAGAGCCCCAGATTCTATGTTGTCCTGGAGAGCTTGCAGAGCACTGGGGAAAGGCAGGCAGAGAATTCCCTGCTAGCACCTTCTCTGTGCCTGGGAAGCAGAAGTGTTCACATTGCTTCGCAGAATCGCCTTTGTGCAGAAAACACTAACACTTGTTCAGAACAAAAGAAAGCACAGAGCCCCAGATTCTATGTTGTCCTGGAGAGCTTGCAGAGCACTGGGGAAAGGCAGGCAGAGAATTCCCTGCTAGCACCTTCTCTGTGCCTGGGAAGCAGAAGTGTTCACATTGCTTCGCAGAATCGCCTTTGTGCAGAAAACACTAACACTTGTTCAGAACAAAAGAAAGCACAGAGCCCCAGATTTGCTGTTGTTCTGGAGAGCTTGCAGAGCACTGGGGAAAGGCAGGCAGAGAATTCCCTGCTAGCACCTTCTCTGTGCCTGGGAAGCAGAAGTGTTCACATTGCTTCGCAGAATCGCCTTTGTGCAGAAAACACTAACACTTGTTCAGAACAAAAGAAAGCACAGAGCCCCAGATTTGATGTTGTTCTGGAGAGCTTGCAGAGCAGTGGGGAAAGGCAGGCAGAGAATTCCCTGCTAGCACCTTCTCTGTGCCTGGGAAGCAGAAGTGTTCACATTGCTTCGCAGAATCGCCTTTGTGCAGAAAACACTAACACTTGTTCAGAACAAAAGAAAGCACAGAGCCCCAGATTTGCTGTTGTTCTGGAGAGCTTGCAGAGCACTGGGGAAAGGCAGGCAGAGAATTCCCTGCTAGCACCTTCTCTGTGCCTGGGAAGCAGGAGTGTTCACATTGCTTCGCAGAATCGCCTTTGTGCAGAAAACACTAACACTTGTTCAGAACAAAAGAAAGCACAGAGCCCCAGATTTGCTGTTGTTCTGGAGAGCTTGCAGAGCACTGGGGAAAGGCAGGCAGAGAATTCCCTGCTAGCACCTTCTCTGTGCCTGGGAAGCAGAAGTGTTCACATTACTTCGCAGAATCGCTTTTGTGCAGAAAACAGTAACACTTGTTCAGAACGAAAGGAAGCACAGAGCCCCAGATTTTATGTTGTCCTGGAGAGCTTGCAGAGCACTGGGGAAAGGCAGGCAGAGAATTTCCTGCTAGCGCCTTCTCTGTGCCTGTTCACATTGCTTCGCAGAATCGCTTTTGTGCAGAGAACAGTAACACTTGTTCAGAACGAAAGAAAGCACAGAGCCCCAGATTCTATGTTGTCCTGGAGAGCTTGCAGAGCACTGGGGAAAGGCAGGCAGAGAATTCCTTGCTAGCGCCTTCTCTGTGCCTGGGAAGCAGAAGTGTTCACATTGCTTCGCAGAATCGCTTTTGTGCAGAAAGCACTAACACTTGTTCAGAACAAAAGAAAGCACAGAGCCCCAGATTCTATGTTGTCCTGGAGAGCTTGCAGAGCACTGGGGAAAGGCAGGCAGAGAATTTCCTGCTAGCACCTTCTCTGTGCCTGTTCACATTGCTTCGCAGAATCGCTTTTGTGCAGAAAACAGTAACACTTGTTCAGAACGAAAGAAAGCACAGAGCCCCAGATTCTATGTTGTCCTGGAGAGCTTGCAGAGCACTGGGGAAAGGCAGGCAGAGAATTCCTTGCTAGCACCTTCTCTGTGCCTGGGAAGCAGAAGTGTTCACATTGCTTGGCAGAATCGCTTTTGTGCAGAAAACAGTAACACTTGTTCAGAAGGAAAGAAAGCACAGAGCCCCAGATTTGATGTTGTCCTGGAGAGCTTGCAGAGCACTGGGGAAAGGCAGGCAGAGAATTCCCTGCTAGCACCTTCTCTGTGCCTGTTCACATTGCTTCGCTGTATCGCTTTTGTGCAGAAAACAGTAACACTTGTTCAGAACGAAAGAAAGCACAGAGCCCCAGATTCTATGTTGTCCTGGAGAGCTTGCAGAGCACTGGGGAAAGGCAGGCAGAGAATTCCCTGCTAGCACCTTCTCTGTGCCTGGGAAGCAGAAGTGTTCACATTGCTTCGCAGAATCGCTATTGTGCAGAAAACAGTAAGACTTGTTCAGAAGGAAAGAAAGCACAGAGCCCCAGATTCTATGTTGTCCTGGAGAGCTTGCAGAGCACTGGGGAAAGGCAGGCAGAGAATTCCTTGCTAGCACCTTCTCTGTGCCTGGGAAGCAGAAGTGTTCATATTGCTTCGCAGAACCGCTTTTGTGCAGAAAACACTAACACTTGTTCAGAACGAAAGAAAGCACAGAGCCCCAGATTTGCTGTTGTTCTGGAGAGCTTGCAGAGCACTGGGGAAAGGCAGGCAGAGAATTCCCTGCTAGCACCTTCTCTGTGCCTGGGAAGCAGAAGTGTTCACATTGCTTCGCAGAATCGCCTTTGTGCAGAAAACACTAACACTTGTTCAGAACAAAAGAAAGCACAGAGCCCCAGATTTGCTGTTGTTCTGGAGAGCTTGCAGAGCACTGGGGAAAGGCAGGCAGAGAATTCCCTGCTAGCACCTTCTCTGTGCCTGGGAAGCAGAAGTGTTCACATTGCTTCGCAGAATCGCCTTTGTGCAGAAAACACTAACACTTGTTCAGAACAAAAGAAAGCACAGAGCCCCAGATTTGCTGTTGTTCTGGAGAGCTTGCAGAGCACTGGGGAAAGGCAGGCAGAGAATTCCCTGCTAGCACCTTCTCTGTGCCTGGGAAGCAGAAGTGTTCACATTGCTTCGCAGAATTGCCTTTGTGCAGAAAACACTAACACTTGTTCAGAACAAAAGAAAGCACAGAGCCTCAGATTTTATGTTGTCCTGGAGAGCTTGCAGAGCACTGGGGAAAGGCAGGCAGAGAATTCCCTGCTAGCACCTTCTCTGTGCCTGGGAAGCAGAAGTGTTCACATTGCTTCGCAGAATCGCTTTTCTGCAGAAAACACTAACACTTGTTCAGAACAAAAGAAAGCACAGAGCCCCAGATTTGCTGTTGTTCTGGAGAGCTTGCAGAGCACTGGGGAAAGGCAGGCAGAGAATTCCCTGCTAGCACCTTCTCTGTGCCTGGGAAGCAGAAGTGTTCACATTGCTTCGCAGAATCGCATTTGTGCAGAAAACACTAACACTTGTTCAGAACAAAAGAAAGCACAGAGCCCCAGATTTGCTGTTGTTCTGGAGAGCTTGCAGAGCACTGGGGAAAGGCAGGCAGAGAATTCCCTGCTAGCACCTTCTCTGTGCCTGGGAAGCAGAAGTGTTCACATTGCTTCGCAGAATCGCATTTGTGCAGAAAACACTAACACTTGTTCAGAACAAAAGAAAGCACAGAGCCCCAGATTTGCTGTTGTTCTGGAGAGCTTGCAGAGCACTGGGGAGAGGCAGGCAGAGAATTCCCTGCTAGCACCTTCTCTGTGCCTGGGAAGCAGGAGTGTTCACATTGCTTCGCAGAATCGCCTTTGTGCAGAAAACACTAACACTTGTTCAGAACAAAAGAAAGCACAGAGCCCCAGATTTGCTGTTGTTCTGGAGAGCTTGCAGAGCACTGGGGAAAGGCAGGCAGAGAATTCCCTGCTAGCACCTTCTCTGTGCCTGGGAAGCAGAAGTGTTCACATTACTTCGCAGAATCGCTTTTGTGCAGAAAACACTAACACTTGTTCAGAACGAAAGGAAGCACAGAGCCCCAGATTTTATGTTGTCCTGGAGAGCTTGCAGAGCACTGGGGAAAGGCAGGCAGAGAATTTCCTGCTAGCACCTTCTCTGTGCCTGTTCACATTGCTTCGCAGAATCGCTTTTGTGCAGAAAACAGTAACACTTGTTCAGAACGAAAGAAAGCACAGAGCCCCAGATTCTATGTTGTCCTGGAGAGCTTGCAGAGCACTGGGGAAAGGCAGGCAGAGAATTCCTTGCTAGCGCCTTCTCTGTGCCTGGGAAGCAGAAGTGTTCACATTGCTTGGCAGAATCGCTTTTGTCCAGAAAACAGTAACACTTGTTCAGAACGAAAGAAAGCACAGAGCCCCAGATTCTATGTTGTCCTCGAGAGCTTGCAGAGCACTGGGGAAAGGCAGGCAGAGAATTCCCTGCTAGCACCTTCTCTGTGCCTGTTCACATTGCTTCGCTGTATCGCTTTTGTGCAGAAAACAGTAACACTTGTTCAGAACGAAAGAAAGCACAGAGCCCCAGATTCTATGTTGTCCTGGAGAGCTTGCAGAGCACTGGGGAAAGGCAGGCAGAGAATTCCCTGCTAGCACCTTCTCTGTGCCTGGGAAGCAGAAGTGTTCACATTGCTTCGCAGAATCGCTATTGTGCAGAAAACAGTAACACTTGTTCAGAAGGAAAGAAAGCACAGAGCCCCAGATTTGCTGTTGTTCTGGAGAGCTTGCAGAGCACTGGGGAAAGGCAGGCAGAGAATTCCTTGCTAGCACCTTCTCTGTGCCTGGGAAGCAGAAGTGTTCATATTGCTTCGCAGAATCGCTTTTGTGCAGAAAACACTAACACTTGTTCAGAACGAAAGAAAGCACAGAGCCCCAGATTTGCTGTTGTTCTGGAGAGCTTGCAGAGCACTGGGGAAAGGCAGGCAGAGAATTCCCTGCTAGCACCTTCTCTGTGCCTGGGAAGCAGAAGTGTTCACATTGCTTCGCAGAATCGCCTTTGTGCAGAAAACACTAACACTTGTTCAGAACAAAAGAAAGCACAGAGCCCCAGATTTGCTGTTGTTCTGGAGAGCTTGCAGAGCACTGGGGAAAGGCAGGCAGAGAATTCCCTGCTAGCACCTTCTCTGTGCCTGGGAAGCAGAAGTGTTCACATTACTTCGCAGAATCGCTTTTGTGCAGAAAACACTAACACTTGTTCAGAACAAAAGAAAGCACAGAGCCCCAGATTTGCTGTTGTTCTGGAGAGCTTGCAGAGCACTGGGGAAAGGCAGGCAGAGAATTCCCTGCTAGCACCTTCTCTGTGCCTGGGAAGCAGAAGTGTTCACATTGCTTCGCAGAATCGCCTTTGTGCAGAAAACACTAACACTTGTTCAGAACAAAAGAAAGCACAGAGCCCCAGATTTGCTGTTGTTCTGGAGAGCTTGCAGAGCACTGGGGAAAGGCAGGCAGAGAATTCCCTGCTAGCACCTTCTCTGTGCCTGGGAAGCAGAAGTGTTCACATTACTTCGCAGAATCGCTTTTGTGCAGAAAACACTAACACTTGTTCAGAACAAAAGAAAGCACAGAGCCCCAGATTTGCTGTTGTTCTGGAGAGCTTGCAGAGCACTGGGGAAAGGCAGGCAGAGAATTCCCTGCTAGCACCTTCTCTGTGCCTGGGAAGCAGAAGTGTTCACATTGCTTCGCAGAATCGCCTTTGTGCAGTAAACACTAACACTTGTTCAGAACAAAAGAAAGCACAGAGCCTCAGATTTTATGTTGTCCTGGAGAGCTTGCAGAGCACTGGGGAAAGGCAGGCAGAGAATTCCCTGCTAGCACCTTCTCTGTGCCTGGGAAGCAGAAGTGTTCACATTGCTTCGCAGAATCGCTTTTCTGCAGAAAACACTAACACTTGTTCAGAACAAAAGAAAGCACAGAGCCCCAGATTTGCTGTTGTTCTGGAGAGCTTGCAGAGCACTGGGGAAAGGCAGGCAGAGAATTCCCTGCTAGCACCTTCTCTGTGCCTGGGAAGCAGAAGTGTTCACATTGCTTCGCAGAATCGCCTTTGTGCAGAAAACACTAACACTTGTTCAGAACAAAAGAAAGCACAGAGCCCCAGATTCTATGTTGTCCTGGAGAGCTTGCAGAGCACTGGGGAAAGGCAGGCAGGGAATTCCCTGCTAGCACCTTCTCTGTGCCTGGGAAGCAGAAGTGTTCACATTGCTTCGCAGAATCGCTATTGTGCAGAAAACAGTAAGACTTGTTCAGAAGGAAAGAAAGCACAGAGCCCCAGATTCTATGTTGTCCTGGAGAGCTTGCAGAGCACTGGGGAAAGGCAGGCAGAGAATTCCTTGCTAGCACCTTCTCTGTGCCTGGGAAGCAGAAGTGTTCATATTGCTTCGCAGAATCGCTTTTGTGCAGAAAACACTAACACTTGTTCAGAACGAAAGAAAGCACAGAGCCCCAGATTTGCTGTTGTTCTGGAGAGCTTGCAGAGCACTGGGGAAAGGCAGGCAGAGAATTCCCTGCTAGCACCTTCTCTGTGCCTGGGAAGCAGAAGTGTTCACATTACTTCGCAGAATCGCTTTTGTGCAGAAAACAGTAACACTTGTTCAGAACGAAAGGAAGCACAGAGCCCCAGATTTTATGTTGTCCTGGAGAGCTTGCAGAGCACTGGGGAAAGGCAGGCAGAGAATTTCCTGCTAGCGCCTTCTCTGTGCCTGTTCACATTGCTTCGCAGAATCGCTTTTGTGCAGAGAACAGTAACACTTGTTCAGAACGAAAGAAAGCACAGAGCCCCAGATTCTATGTTGTCCTGGAGAGCTTGCAGAGCACTGGGGAAAGGTAGGCAGAGAATTCCTTGCTAGCGCCTTCTCTGTGCCTGGGAAGCAGAAGTGTTCACATTGCTTCGCAGAATCGCTTTTGTGCAGAAAGCACTAACACTTGTTCAGAACAAAAGAAAGCACAGAGCCCCAGATTCTATGTTGTCCTGGAGAGCTTGCAGAGCACTGGGGAAAGGCAGGCAGAGAATTTCCTGCTAGCACCTTCTCTGTGCCTGTTCACATTGCTTCGCAGAATCGCTTTTGTGCAGAAAACAGTAACACTTGTTCAGAACGAAAGAAAGCACAGAGCCCCAGATTCTATGTTGTCCTGGAGAGCTTGCAGAGCACTGGGGAAAGGCAGGCAGAGAATTCCTTGCTAGCACCTTCTCTGTGCCTGGGAAGCAGAAGTGTTCACATTGCTTGGCAGAATCGCTTTTGTGCAGAAAACAGTAACACTTGTTCAGAAGGAAAGAAAGCACAGAGCCCCAGATTTGATGTTGTCCTGGAGAGCTTGCAGAGCACTGGGGAAAGGCAGGCAGAGAATTCCCTGCTAGCACCTTCTCTGTGCCTGTTCACATTGCTTCGCTGTATCGCTTTTGTGCAGAAAACAGTAACACTTGTTCAGAACGAAAGAAAGCACAGAGCCCCAGATTCTATGTTGTCCTGGAGAGCTTGCAGAGCACTGGGGAAAGGCAGGCAGAGAATTCCCTGCTAGCACCTTCTCTGTGCCTGGGAAGCAGAAGTGTTCACATTGCTTCGCAGAATCGCTATTGTGCAGAAAACAGTAAGACTTGTTCAGAAGGAAAGAAAGCACAGAGCCCCAGATTCTATGTTGTCCTGGAGAGCTTGCAGAGCACTGGGGAAAGGCAGGCAGAGAATTCCCTGCTAGCACCTTCTCTGTGCCTGGGAAGCAGAAGTGTTCACATTGCTTCGCAGAATCGCCTTTGTGCAGAAAACACTAACACTTGTTCAGAACAAAAGAAAGCACAGAGCCCCAGATTTGCTGTTGTTCTGGAGAGCTTGCAGAGCACTGGGGAAAGGCAGGCAGAGAATTCCCTGCTAGCACCTTCTCTGTGCCTGGGAAGCAGAAGTGTTCACATTACTTCGCAGAATCGCTTTTGTGCAGAAAACACTAACACTTGTTCAGAACAAAAGAAAGCACAGAGCCCCAGATTTGCTGTTGTTCTGGAGAGCTTGCAGAGCACTGGGGAAAGGCAGGCAGAGAATTCCCTGCTAGCACCTTCTCTGTGCCTGGGAAGCAGAAGTGTTCACATTGCTTCGCAGAATCGCCTTTGTGCAGAAAACACTAACACTTGTTCAGAACAAAAGAAAGCACAGAGCCCCAGATTTGCTGTTGTCCTGGAGAGCTTGCAGAGCACTGGGGAAAGGCAGGCAGAGAATTCCCTGCTAGCACCTTCTCTGTGCCTGGGAAGCAGAAGTGTTCACATTGCTTCGCAGAATCGCCTTTGTGCAGAAAACACTAACACTTGTTCAGAACAAAAGAAAGCACAGAGCCCCAGATTTGCTGTTGTTCTGGAGAGCTTGCAGAGCACTGGGGAAAGGCAGGCAGAGAATTCCCTGCTAGCACCTTCTCTGTGCCTGGGAAGCAGAAGTGTTCACATTACTTCGCAGAATCGCTTTTGTGCAGAAAACACTAACACTTGTTCAGAACAAAAGAAAGCACAGAGCCCCAGATTTGCTGTTGTTCTGGAGAGCTTGCAGAGCACTGGGGAAAGGCAGGCAGAGAATTCCCTGCTAGCACCTTCTCTGTGCCTGGGAAGCAGAAGTGTTCACATTGCTTCGCAGAATCGCCTTTGTGCAGAAAACACTAACACTTGTTCAGAACAAAAGAAAGCACAGAGCCCCAGATTTGCTGTTGTTCTGGAGAGCTTGCAGAGCACTGGGGAAAGGCAGGCAGAGAATTCCCTGCTAGCACCTTCTCTGTGCCTGGGAAGCAGAAGTGTTCACATTACTTCGCAGAATCGCTTTTGTGCAGAAAACACTAACACTTGTTCAGAACAAAAGAAAGCACAGAGCCCCAGATTTGCTGTTGTTCTGGAGAGCTTGCAGAGCACTGGGGAAAGGCAGGCAGAGAATTCCCTGCTAGCACCTTCTCTGTGCCTGGGAAGCAGAAGTGTTCACATTGCTTCGCAGAATCGCCTTTGTGCAGTAAACACTAACACTTGTTCAGAACAAAAGAAAGCACAGAGCCTCAGATTTTATGTTGTCCTGGAGAGCTTGCAGAGCACTGGGGAAAGGCAGGCAGAGAATTCCCTGCTAGCACCTTCTCTGTGCCTGGGAAGCAGAAGTGTTCACATTGCTTCGCAGAATCGCTTTTCTGCAGAAAACACTAACACTTGTTCAGAACGAAAGAAAGCACAGAGCCCCAGATTCTATGTTGTCCTGGAGAGCTTGCAGAGCACTGGGGAAAGGCAGGCAGAGAATTCCCTGCTAGCACCTTCTCTGTGCCTGTTCACATTGCTTCGCTGTATCGCTTTTGTGCAGAAAACAGTAACACTTGTTCAGAACGAAAGAAAGCACAGAGCCCCAGATTCTATGTTGTCCTGGAGAGCTTGCAGAGCACTGGGGAAAGGCAGGCAGAGAATTCCCTGCTAGCACCTTCTCTGTGCCTGGGAAGCAGAAGTGTTCACATTGCTTCGCAGAATCGCTATTGTGCAGAAAACAGTAAGACTTGTTCAGAAGGAAAGAAAGCACAGAGCCCCAGATTCTATGTTGTCCTGGAGAGCTTGCAGAGCACTGGGGAAAGGCAGGCAGAGAATTCCTTGCTAGCACCTTCTCTGTGCCTGGGAAGCAGAAGTGTTCATATTGCTTCGCAGAATCGCTTTTGTGCAGAAAACACTAACACTTGTTCAGAACGAAAGAAAGCACAGAGCCCCAGATTTGCTGTTGTTCTGGAGAGCTTGCAGAGCACTGGGGAAAGGCAGGCAGAGAATTCCCTGCTAGCACCTTCTCTGTGCCTGGGAAGCAGAAGTGTTCACATTACTTCGCAGAATCGCTTTTGTGCAGAAAACAGTAACACTTGTTCAGAACGAAAGGAAGCACAGAGCCCCAGATTTTATGTTGTCCTGGAGAGCTTGCAGAGCACTGGGGAAAGGCAGGCAGAGAATTTCCTGCTAGCGCCTTCTCTGTGCCTGTTCACATTGCTTCGCAGAATCGCTTTTGTGCAGAGAACAGTAACACTTGTTCAGAACGAAAGAAAGCACAGAGCCCCAGATTCTATGTTGTCCTGGAGAGCTTGCAGAGCACTGGGGAAAGGTAGGCAGAGAATTCCTTGCTAGCGCCTTCTCTGTGCCTGGGAAGCAGAAGTGTTCACATTGCTTCGCAGAATCGCTTTTGTGCAGAAAGCACTAACACTTGTTCAGAACAAAAGAAAGCACAGAGCCCCAGATTCTATGTTGTCCTGGAGAGCTTGCAGAGCACTGGGGAAAGGCAGGCAGAGAATTTCCTGCTAGCACCTTCTCTGTGCCTGTTCACATTGCTTCGCAGAATCGCTTTTGTGCAGAAAACAGTAACACTTGTTCAGAACGAAAGAAAGCACAGAGCCCCAGATTCTATGTTGTCCTGGAGAGCTTGCAGAGCACTGGGGAAAGGCAGGCAGAGAATTCCTTGCTAGCACCTTCTCTGTGCCTGGGAAGCAGAAGTGTTCACATTGCTTGGCAGAATCGCTTTTGTGCAGAAAACAGTAACACTTGTTCAGAAGGAAAGAAAGCACAGAGCCCCAGATTTGATGTTGTCCTGGAGAGCTTGCAGAGCACTGGGGAAAGGCAGGCAGAGAATTCCCTGCTAGCACCTTCTCTGTGCCTGTTCACATTGCTTCGCTGTATCGCTTTTGTGCAGAAAACAGTAACACTTGTTCAGAACGAAAGAAAGCACAGAGCCCCAGATTCTATGTTGTCCTGGAGAGCTTGCAGAGCACTGGGGAAAGGCAGGCAGAGAATTCCCTGCTAGCACCTTCTCTGTGCCTGGGAAGCAGAAGTGTTCACATTGCTTCGCAGAATCGCTATTGTGCAGAAAACAGTAAGACTTGTTCAGAAGGAAAGAAAGCACAGAGCCCCAGATTCTATGTTGTCCTGGAGAGCTTGCAGAGCACTGGGGAAAGGCAGGCAGAGAATTCCTTGCTAGCACCTTCTCTGTGCCTGGGAAGCAGAAGTGTTCATATTGCTTCGCAGAACCGCTTTTGTGCAGAAAACACTAACACTTGTTCAGAACGAAAGAAAGCACAGAGCCCCAGATTTGCTGTTGTTCTGGAGAGCTTGCAGAGCACTGGGGAAAGGCAGGCAGAGAATTCCCTGCTATCACCTTCTCTGTGCCTGGGAAGCAGAAGTGTTCACATTGCTTCGCAGAATCGCCTTTGTGCAGAAAACACTAACACTTGTTCAGAACAAAAGAAAGCACAGAGCCCCAGATTTGCTGTTGTTCTGGAGAGCTTGCAGAGCACTGGGGAAAGGCAGGCAGAGAATTCCCTGCTAGCACCTTCTCTGTGCCTGGGAAGCAGAAGTGTTCACATTGCTTCGCAGAATCGCATTTGTGCAGAAAACACTAACACTTGTTCAGAACAAAAGAAAGCACAGAGCCCCAGATTTGCTGTTGTTCTGGAGAGCTTGCAGAGCACTGGGGAAAGGCAGGCAGAGAATTCCCTGCTAGCACCTTCTCTGTGCCTGGGAAGCAGAAGTGTTCACATTGCTTCGCAGAATCGCATTTGTGCAGAAAACACTAACACTTGTTCAGAACAAAAGAAAGCACAGAGCCCCAGATTTGCTGTTGTTCTGGAGAGCTTGCAGAGCACTGGGGAAAGGCAGGCAGAGAATTCCCTGCTAGCACCTTCTCTGTGCCTGGGAAGCAGGAGTGTTCACATTGCTTCGCAGAATCGCCTTTGTGCAGAAAACACTAACACTTGTTCAGAACAAAAGAAAGCACAGAGCCCCAGATTTGCTGTTGTTCTGGAGAGCTTGCAGAGCACTGGGGAAAGGCAGGCAGAGAATTCCCTGCTAGCACCTTCTCTGTGCCTGGGAAGCAGAAGTGTTCACATTACTTCGCAGAATCGCTTTTGTGCAGAAAACACTAACACTTGTTCAGAACGAAAGGAAGCACAGAGCCCCAGATTTTATGTTGTCCTGGAGAGCTTGCAGAGCACTGGGGAAAGGCAGGCAGAGAATTTCCTGCTAGCACCTTCTCTGTGCCTGTTCACATTGCTTCGCAGAATCGCTTTTGTGCAGAAAACAGTAACACTTGTTCAGAACGAAAGAAAGCACAGAGCCCCAGATTCTATGTTGTCCTGGAGAGCTTGCAGAGCACTGGGGAAAGGCAGGCAGAGAATTCCTTGCTAGCGCCTTCTCTGTGCCTGGGAAGCAGAAGTGTTCACATTGCTTGGCAGAATCGCATTTGTGCAGAAAACACTAACACTTGTTCAGAACAAAAGAAAGCACAGAGCCCCAGATTTGCTGTTGTTCTGGAGAGCTTGCAGAGCACTGGGGAAAGGCAGGCAGAGAATTCCCTGCTAGCACCTTCTCTGTGCCTGGGAAGCAGAAGTGTTCACATTGCTTCGCAGAATCGCATTTGTGCAGAAAACACTAACACTTGTTCAGAACAAAAGAAAGCACAGAGCCCCAGATTTGCTGTTGTTCTGGAGAGCTTGCAGAGCACTGGGGAAAGGCAGGCAGAGAATTCCCTGCTAGCACCTTCTCTGTGCCTGGGAAGCAGGAGTGTTCACATTGCTTCGCAGAATCGCCTTTGTGCAGAAAACACTAACACTTGTTCAGAAGGAAAGAAAGCACAGAGCCCCAGATTTGCTGTTGTTCTGGAGAGCTTGCAGAGCACTGGGGAAAGGCAGGCAGAGAATTCCCTGCTAGCACCTTCTCTGTGCCTGGGAAGCAGAAGTGTTCACATTACTTCGCAGAATCGCTTTTGTGCAGAAAACACTAACACTTGTTCAGAACGAAAGGAAGCACAGAGCCCCAGATTTTATGTTGTCCTGGAGAGCTTGCAGAGCACTGGGGAAAGGCAGGCAGAGAATTTCCTGCTAGCACCTTCTCTGTGCCTGTTCACATTGCTTCGCAGAATCGCTTTTGTGCAGAAAACAGTAACACTTGTTCAGAACGAAAGAAAGCACAGAGGCCCAGATTCTATGTTGTCCTGGAGAGCTTGCAGAGCACTGGGGAAAGGCAGGCAGAGAATTCCTTGCTAGCGCCTTCTCTGTGCCTGGGAAGCAGAAGTGTTCACATTGCTTGGCAGAATCGCTTTTGTCCAGAAAACAGTAACACTTGTTCAGAACGAAAGAAAGCACAGAGCCCCAGATTCTATGTTGTCCTGGAGAGCTTGCAGAGCACTGGGGAAAGGCAGGCAGAGAATTCCCTGCTAGCACCTTCTCTGTGCCTGTTCACATTGCTTCGCTGTATCGCTTTTGTGCAGAAAACAGTAACACTTGTTCAGAACGAAAGAAAGCACAGAGCCCCAGATTCTATGTTGTCCTGGAGAGCTTGCAGAGCACTGGGGAAAGGCAGGCAGAGAATTCCCTGCTAGCACCTTCTCTGTGCCTGGGAAGCAGAAGTGTTCACATTGCTTCGCAGAATCGCTATTGTGCAGAAAACAGTAACACTTGTTCAGAAGGAAAGAAAGCACAGAGCCCCAGATTTGCTGTTGTTCTGGAGAGCTTGCAGAGCACTGGGGAAAGGCAGGCAGAGAATTCCTTGCTAGCACCTTCTCTGTGCCTGGGAAGCAGAAGTGTTCATATTGCTTCGCAGAATCGCTTTTGTGCAGAAAACACTAACACTTGTTCAGAACGAAAGAAAGCACAGAGCCCCAGATTTGCTGTTGTTCTGGAGAGCTTGCAGAGCACTGGGGAAAGGCAGGCAGAGAATTCCCTGCTAGCACCTTCTCTGTGCCTGGGAAGCAGAAGTGTTCACATTGCTTCGCAGAATCGCCTTTGTGCAGAAAACACTAACACTTGTTCAGAACAAAAGAAAGCACAGAGCCCCAGATTTGCTGTTGTTCTGGAGAGCTTGCAGAGCACTGGGGAAAGGCAGGCAGAGAATTCCCTGCTAGCACCTTCTCTGTGCCTGGGAAGCAGAAGTGTTCACATTACTTCGCAGAATCGCTTTTGTGCAGAAAACACTAACACTTGTTCAGAACAAAAGAAAGCACAGAGCCCCAGATTTGCTGTTGTTCTGGAGAGCTTGCAGAGCACTGGGGAAAGGCAGGCAGAGAATTCCCTGCTAGCACCTTCTCTGTGCCTGGGAAGCAGAAGTGTTCACATTGCTTCGCAGAATCGCCTTTGTGCAGAAAACACTAACACTTGTTCAGAACAAAAGAAAGCACAGAGCCCCAGATTTGCTGTTGTTCTGGAGAGCTTGCAGAGCACTGGGGAAAGGCAGGCAGAGAATTCCCTGCTAGCACCTTCTCTGTGCCTGGGAAGCAGAAGTGTTCACATTAGTTCGCAGAATCGCCTTTGTGCAGAAAACACTAACACTTGTTCAGAACAAAAGAAAGCACAGAGCCCCAGATTTGCTGTTGTTCTGGAGAGCTTGCAGAGCACTGGGGAAAGGCAGGCAGAGAATTCCCTGCTAGCACCTTCTCTGTGCCTGGGAAGCAGAAGTGTTCACATTGCTTCGCAGAATCGCCTTTGTGCAGAAAACACTAACACTTGTTCAGAACAAAAGAAAGCACAGAGCCTCAGATTTTATGTTGTCCTGGAGAGCTTGCAGAGCACTGGGGAAAGGCAGGCAGAGAATTCCCTGCTAGCACCTTCTCTGTGCCTGGGAAGCAGAAGTGTTCACATTGCTTCGCAGAATCGCTTTTCTGCAGAAAACACTAACACTTGTTCAGAACAAAAGAAAGCACAGAGCCCCAGATTTGCTGTTGTTCTGGAGAGCTTGCAGAGCACTGGGGAAAGGCAGGCAGAGAATTCCCTGCTAGCACCTTCTCTGTGCCTGGGAAGCAGAAGTGTTCACATTGCTTCGCAGAATCGCCTTTGTGCAGAAAACACTAACACTTGTTCAGAACAAAAGAAAGCACAGAGCCCCAGATTCTATGTTGTCCTGGAGAGCTTGCAGAGCACTGGGGAAAGGCAGGCAGAGAATTCCCTGCTAGCACCTTCTCTGTGCCTGGGAAGCGGAAGTGTTCACATTACTTCGCAGAATCGCTTTTGTGCAGAAAACAGTAACACTTGTTCAGAACGAAAGAAAGCACAGAGCCCCAGATTCTATGTTGTCCTGGAGAGCTTGCAGAGCACTGGGGAAAGGCAGGCAGAGAATTCCCTGCTAGCACCTTCTCTGTGCCTGTTCACATTGCTTCGCTGTATCGCTTTTGTGCAGAAAACAGTAACACTTGTTCAGAACGAAAGAAAGCACAGAGCCCCAGATTCTATGTTGTCCTGGAGAGCTTGCAGAGCACTGGGGAAAGGCAGGCAGAGAATTCCCTGCTAGCACCTTCTCTGTGCCTGGGAAGCAGAAGTGTTCACATTGCTTCGCAGAATCGCTATTGTGCAGAAAACAGTAAGACTTGTTCAGAAGGAAAGAAAGCACAGAGCCCCAGATTCTATGTTGTCCTGGAGAGCTTGCAGAGCACTGGGGAAAGGCAGGCAGAGAATTCCTTGCTAGCACCTTCTCTGTGCCTGGGAAGCAGAAGTGTTCATATTGCTTCGCAGAATCGCTTTTGTGCAGAAAACACTAACACTTCTTCAGAACGAAAGAAAGCACAGAGCCCCAGATTTGCTGTTGTTCTGGAGAGCTTGCAGAGCACTGGGGAAAGGCAGGCAGAGAATTCCCTGCTATCACCTTCTCTGTGCCTGGGAAGCAGAAGTGTTCACATTGCTTCGCAGAATCGCCTTTGTGCAGAAAACACTAACACTTGTTCAGAACAAAAGAAAGCACAGAGCCCCAGATTTGCTGTTGTTCTGGAGAGCTTGCAGAGCACTGGGGAAAGGCAGGCAGAGAATTCCCTGCTAGCACCTTCTCTGTGCCTGGGAAGCAGAAGTGTTCACATTGCTTCGCAGAATCGCTATTGTGCAGAAAACACTAACACTTGTTCAGAAGGAAAGAAAGCACACAGCCCCAGATTCTATGTTGTCCTGGAGAGCTTGCAGAGCACTGGGGAAAGGCAGGCAGAGAATTCCTTGCTAGCACCTTCTCTGTGCCTGGGAAGCAGAAGTGTTCACATTGCTTCGCAGAATCGCCTTTGTGCAGAAAACACTAACACTTGTTCAGAACAAAAGAAAGCACAGAGCCCCAGATTTGCTGTTGTTCTGGAGAGCTTGCAGAGCACTGGGGAAAGGCAGGCAGAGAATTCCCTGCTAGCACCTTCTCTGTGCCTGGGAAGCAGAAGTGTTCACATTGCTTCGCAGAATTGCCTTTGTGCAGAAAACACTAACACTTGTTCAGAACAAAAGAAAGCACAGAGCCTCAGATTTTATGTTGTCCTGGAGAGCTTGCACAGCACTGGGGAAAGGCAGGCAGAGAATTCCCTGCTAGCACCTTCTCTGTGCCTGGGAAGCAGAAGTGTTCACATTGCTTCGCAGAATCGCTTTTCTGCAGAAAACACTAACACTTGTTCAGAACAAAAGAAAGCACAGAGCCCCAGATTTGCTGTTGTTCTGGAGAGCTTGCAGAGCACTGGGGAAAGGCAGGCAGAGAATTCCCTGCTAGCACCTTCTCTGTGCCTGGGAAGCAGAAGTGTTCACATTGCTTCGCAGAATCGCTATTGTGAATAAAACAGTAACACTTGTTCAGAAGGAAAGAAAGCACAGAGCCCCAGATTCTATGTTGTCCTGGAGAGCTTGCAGAGCACTGGGGAAAGGCAGGCAGAGAATTCCTTGCTAGCACCTTCTCTGTGCCTGGGAAGCAGAAGTGTTCACATTGCTTCGCAGAATCGCCTTTGTGCAGAAAACACTAACACTTGTTCAGAACAAAAGAAAGCACAGAGCCCCAGATTTGCTGTTGTTCTGGAGAGCTTGCAGAGCACTGGGGAAAGGCAGGCAGAGAATTCCCTGCTAGCACCTTCTCTGTGCCTGGGAAGCAGAAGTGTTCACATTGCTTCGCAGAATTGCCTTTGTGCAGAAAACACTAACACTTGTTCAGAACAAAAGAAAGCACAGAGCCTCAGATTTTATGTTGTCCTGGAGAGCTTGCACAGCACTGGGGAAAGGCAGGCAGAGAATTCCCTGCTAGCACCTTCTCTGTGCCTGGGAAGCAGAAGTGTTCACATTGCTTCGCAGAATCGCTTTTCTGCAGAAAACACTAACACTTGTTCAGAACAAAAGAAAGCACAGAGCCCCAGATTTGCTGTTGTTCTGGAGAGCTTGCAGAGCACTGGGGAAAGGCAGGCAGAGAATTCCCTGCTAGCACCTTCTCTGTGCCTGGGAAGCAGAAGTGTTCACATTGCTTCGCAGAATCGCCTTTGTGCAGAAAACACTAACACTTGTTCAGAACGAAAGAAAGCACAGAGCCCCAGATTTGCTGTTGTCCTGGAGAGCTTGCAGAGCACTGGGGAAAGGCAGGCAGAGAATTCCCTGCTAGCACCTTCTCTGTGCCTGGGAAGCAGAAGTGTTCACATTACTTCGCAGAATCGCTTTTGTGCAGAAAACAGTAACACTTGTTCAGAACGAAAGGAAGCACAGAGCCCCAGATTTTATGTTGTCCTGGAGAGCTTGCAGAGCACTGGGGAAAGGCAGGCAGAGAATTTCCTGCTAGCGCCTTCTCTGTGCCTGTTCACATTGCTTCGCAGAATCGCTTTTGTGCAGAGAACAGTAACACTTGTTCAGAACGAAAGAAAGCACAGAGCCCCAGATTCTATGTTGTCCTGGAGAGCTTGCAGAGCACTGGGGAAAGGTAGGCAGAGAATTCCTTGCTAGCGCCTTCTCTGTGCCTGGGAAGCAGAAGTGTTCACATTGCTTCGCAGAATCGCTTTTGTGCAGAAAGCACTAACACTTGTTCAGAACAAAAGAAAGCACAGAGCCCCAGATTCTATGTTGTCCTGGAGAGCTTGCAGAGCACTGGGGAAAGGCAGGCAGAGAATTTCCTGCTAGCACCTTCTCTGTGCCTGTTCACATTGCTTCGCAGAATCGCTTTTGTGCAGAAAACAGTAACACTTGTTCAGAACGAAAGAAAGCACAGAGCCCCAGATTCTATGTTGTCCTGGAGAGCTTGCAGAGCACTGGGGAAAGGCAGGCAGAGAATTCCTTGCTAGCACCTTCTCTGTGCCTGGGAAGCAGAAGTGTTCACATTGCTTGGCAGAATCGCTTTTGTGCAGAAAACAGTAACACTTGTTCAGAAGGAAAGAAAGCACAGAGCCCCAGATTTGATGTTGTCCTGGAGAGCTTGCAGAGCACTGGGGAAAGGCAGGCAGAGAATTCCCTGCTAGCACCTTCTCTGTGCCTGTTCACATTGCTTCGCTGTATCGCTTTTGTGCAGAAAACAGTAACACTTGTTCAGAACGAAAGAAAGCACAGAGCCCCAGATTCTATGTTGTCCTGGAGAGCTTGCAGAGCACTGGGGAAAGGCAGGCAGAGAATTCCCTGCTAGCACCTTCTCTGTGCCTGGGAAGCAGAAGTGTTCACATTGCTTCGCAGAATCGCTATTGTGCAGAAAACAGTAACACTTGTTCAGAAGGAAAGAAAGCACAGAGCCCCAGATTCTATGTTGTCCTGGAGAGCTTGCAGAGCACTGGGGAAAGGCAGGCAGAGAATTCCTTGCTAGCACCTTCTCTGTGCCTGGGAAGCAGAAGTGTTCATATTGCTTCGCAGAACCGCTTTTGTGCAGAAAACACTAACACTTGTTCAGAACGAAAGAAAGCACAGAGCCCCAGATTTGCTGTTGTTCTGGAGAGCTTGCAGAGCACTGGGGAAAGGCAGGCAGAGAATTCCCTGCTAGCACCTTCTCTGTGCCTGGGAAGCAGAAGTGTTCACATTGCTTCGCAGAATCGCCTTTGTGCAGAAAACACTAACACTTGTTCAGAACAAAAGAAAGCACAGAGCCCCAGATTTGCTGTTGTTCTGGAGAGCTTGCAGAGCACTGGGGAAAGGCAGGCAGAGAATTCCCTGCTAGCACCTTCTCTGTGCCTGGGAAGCAGAAGTGTTCACATTGCTTCGCAGAATCGCCTTTGTGCAGAAAACACTAACACTTGTTCAGAACAAAAGAAAGCACAGAGCCCCAGATTTGCTGTTGTTCTGGAGAGCTTGCAGAGCACTGGGGAAAGGCAGGCAGAGAATTCCCTGCTAGCACCTTCTCTGTGCCTGGGAAGCAGAAGTGTTCACATTGCTTCGCAGAATTGCCTTTGTGCAGAAAACACTAACACTTGTTCAGAACAAAAGAAAGCACAGAGCCTCAGATTTTATGTTGTCCTGGAGAGCTTGCAGAGCACTGGGGAAAGGCAGGCAGAGAATTCCCTGCTAGCACCTTCTCTGTGCCTGGGAAGCAGAAGTGTTCACATTGCTTCGCAGAATCGCTTTTCTGCAGAAAACACTAACACTTGTTCAGAACAAAAGAAAGCACAGAGCCCCAGATTTGCTGTTGTTCTGGAGAGCTTGCAGAGCACTGGGGAAAGGCAGGCAGAGAATTCCCTGCTAGCACCTTCTCTGTGCCTGGGAAGCAGAAGTGTTCACATTGCTTCGCAGAATCGCATTTGTGCAGAAAACACTAACACTTGTTCAGAACAAAAGAAAGCACAGAGCCCCAGATTTGCTGTTGTTCTGGAGAGCTTGCAGAGCACTGGGGAAAGGCAGGCAGAGAATTCCCTGCTAGCACCTTCTCTGTGCCTGGGAAGCAGAAGTGTTCACATTGCTTCGCAGAATCGCCTTTGTGCAGAAAACACTAACACTTGTTCAGAACAAAAGAAAGCACAGAGCCCCAGATTTGCTGTTGTTCTGGAGAGCTTGCAGAGCACTGGGGAAAGGCAGGCAGAGAATTCCCTGCTAGCACCTTCTCTGTGCCTGGGAAGCAGGAGTGTTCACATTACTTCGCAGAATCGCCTTTGTGCAGAAAACACTAACACTTGTTCAGAACAAAAGAAAGCACAGAGCCCCAGATTTGCTGTTGTTCTGGAGAGCTTGCAGAGCACTGGGGAAAGGCAGGCAGAGAATTCCCTGCTAGCACCTTCTCTGTGCCTGGGAAGCAGAAGTGTTCACATTGCTTCGCAGAATCGCCTTTGTGCAGAAAACACTAACACTTGTTCAGAACAAAAGAAAGCACAGAGCCCCAGATTTGCTGTTGTTCTGGAGAGCTTGCAGAGCACTGGGGAAAGGCAGGCAGAGAATTCCCTGCTAGCACCTTCTCTGTGCCTGGGAAGCAGAAGTGTTCACATTACTTCGCAGAATCGCTTTTGTGCAGAAAACACTAACACTTGTTCAGAACAAAAGAAAGCACAGAGCCCCAGATTTGCTGTTGTTCTGGAGAGCTTGCAGAGCACTGGGGAAAGGCAGGCAGAGAATTCCCTGCTAGCACCTTCTCTGTGCCTGGGAAGCAGAAGTGTTCACATTGCTTCGCAGAATCGCCTTTGTGCAGAAAACACTAACACTTGTTCAGAACAAAAGAAAGCACAGAGCCTCAGATTTTATGTTGTCCTGGAGAGCTTGCAGAGCACTGGGGAAAGGCAGGCAGAGAATTCCCTGCTAGCACCTTCTCTGTGCCTGGGAAGCAGAAGTGTTCACATTGCTTCGCAGAATCGCTTTTCTGCAGAAAACACTAACACTTGTTCAGAACAAAAGAAAGCACAGAGCCCCAGATTTGCTGTTGTTCTGGAGAGCTTGCAGAGCACTGGGGAAAGGCAGGCAGAGAATTCCCTGCTAGCACCTTCTCTGTGCCTGGGAAGCAGAAGTGTTCACATTGCTTCGCAGAATCGCCTTTGTGCAGAAAACACTAACACTTGTTCAGAACAAAAGAAAGCACAGAGCCCCAGATTCTATGTTGTCCTGGAGAGCTTGCAGAGCACTGGGGAAAGGCAGGCAGAGAATTCCCTGCTAGCACCTTCTCTGTGCCTGGGAAGCAGAAGTGTTCACATTACTTCGCAGAATCGCTTTTGTGCAGAAAACAGTAACACTTGTTCAGAACGAAAGAAAGCACAGAGACCCAGATTCTATGTTGTCCTGGAGAGCTTGCAGAGCACTGGGGAAAGGCAGGCAGAGAATTCCCTGCTAGCACCTTCTCTGTGCCTGTTCACATTGCTTCGCAGAATCGCTTTTGTGCAGAAAACAGTAACACTTGTTCAGAACGAAAGAAAGCACAGAGCCCCAGATTCTATGTTGTCCTGGAGAGCTTGCAGAGCACTGGGGAAAGGCAGGCAGAGAATTCCCTGCTAGCACCTTCTCTGTGCCTGGGAAGCAGAAGTGTTCACATTGCTTCGCAGAATCGCTATTGTGCAGAAAACAGTAAGACTTGTTCAGAAGGAAAGAAAGCACAGAGCCCCAGATTCTATGTTGTCCTGGAGAGCTTGCAGAGCACTGGGGAAAGGCAGGCAGAGAATTCCTTGCTAGCACCTTCTCTGTGCCTGGGAAGCAGAAGTGTTCATATTGCTTCGCAGAATCGCTTTTGTGCAGAAAACACTAACACTTGTTCAGAACGAAAGAAAGCACAGAGCCCCAGATTTGCTGTTGTTCTGGAGAGCTTGCAGAGCACTGGGGAAAGGCAGGCAGAGAATTCCCTGCTAGCACCTTCTCTGTGCCTGGGAAGCAGAAGTGTTCACATTGCTTCGCAGAATCGCCTTTGTGCAGAAAACACTAACACTTGTTCAGAACAAAAGAAAGCACAGAGCCCCAGATTTGCTGTTGTTCTGGAGAGCTTGCAGAGCACTGGGGAAAGGCAGGCAGAGAATTCCCTGCTAGCACCTTCTCTGTGCCTGGGAAGCAGAAGTGTTCACATTGCTTCGCAGAATCGCTATTGTGCAGAAAACACTAACACTTGTTCAGAAGGAAAGAAAGCACAGAGCCCCAGATTCTATGTTGTTCTGGAGAGCTTGCAGAGCACTGGGGAAAGGCAGGCAGAGAATTCCCTGCTAGCACCTTCTCTGTGCCTGGGAAGCAGAAGTGTTCACATTGCTTCGCAGAATTGCCTTTGTGCAGAAAACACTAACACTTGTTCAGAACAAAAGAAAGCACAGAGCCTCAGATTTTATGTTGTCCTGGAGAGCTTGCACAGCACTGGGGAAAGGCAGGCAGAGAATTCCCTGCTAGCACCTTCTCTGTGCCTGGGAAGCAGAAGTGTTCACATTGCTTCGCAGAATCGCTTTTCTGCAGAAAACACTAACACTTGTTCAGAACAAAAGAAAGCACAGAGCCCCAGATTTGCTGTTGTTCTGGAGAGCTTGCAGAGCACTGGGGAAAGGCAGGCAGAGAATTCCCTGCTAGCACCTTCTCTGTGCCTGGGAAGCAGAAGTGTTCACATTGCTTCGCAGAATCGCTATTGTGCAGAAAACAGTAACACTTGTTCAGAAGGAAAGAAAGCACAGAGCCCCAGATTCTATGTTGTCCTGGAGAGCTTGCAGAGCACTGGGGAAAGGCAGGCAGAGAATTCCTTGCTAGCACCTTCTCTGTGCCTGGGAAGCAGAAGTGTTCACATTGCTTCGCAGAATCGCCTTTGTGCAGAAAACACTAACACTTGTTCAGAACAAAAGAAAGCACAGAGCCCCAGATTTGCTGTTGTTCTGGAGAGCTTGCAGAGCACTGGGGAAAGGCAGGCAGAGAATTCCCTGCTAGCACCTTCTCTGTGCCTGGGAAGCAGAAGTGTTCACATTGCTTCGCAGAATTGCCTTTGTGCAGAAAACACTAACACTTGTTCAGAACAAAAGAAAGCACAGAGCCTCAGATTTTATGTTGTCCTGGAGAGCTTGCACAGCACTGGGGAAAGGCAGGCAGAGAATTCCCTGCTAGCACCTTCTCTGTGCCTGGGAAGCAGAAGTGTTCACATTGCTTCGCAGAATCGCCTTTGTGCAGAAAACACTAACACTTGTTCAGAACAAAAGAAAGCACAGAGCCCCAGATTCTATGTTGTCCTGGAGAGCTTGCAGAGCACTGGGGAAAGGCAGGCAGAGAATTCCCTGCTAGCACCTTCTCTGTGCCTGGGAAGCAGAAGTGTTCACATTGCTTCGCAGAATCGCTTTTGTGCAGAAAGCACTAACACTTGTTCAGAACAAAAGAAAGCACAGAGCCCCAGATTCTATGTTGTCCTGGAGAGCTTGCAGAGCACTGGGGAAAGGCAGGCAGAGAATTCCCTGCTAGCACCTTCTCTGTGCCTGGGAAGCAGAAGTGTTCACATTGCTTCGCAGAATCGCTTTTGTGCAGAAAACACTAACACTTGTTCAGAACAAAAGAAAGCACAGAGCCCCAGATTTGCTGTTGTTCTGGAGAGCTTGCAGAGCACTGGGGAAAGGCAGGCAGAGAATTCCCTGCTAGCACCTTCTCTGTGCCTGGGAAGCAGAAGTGTTCACATTGCTTCGCAGAATCGCTTTTGTGCAGAAAACAGTAACACTTGTTCAGAAGGAAAGAAAGCACAGAGCCCCAGATTTTATGTTGTCCTGGAGAGCTTGCAGAGCACTGGGGAAAGGCAGGCAGAGAATTTCCTGCTAGCACCTTCTCTGTGCCTGTTCACATTGCTTCGCAGAATCGCTTTTGTGCAGAAAACAGTAACACTTGTTCAGAACGAAAGAAAGCACAGAGCCCCAGATTCTATGTTGTCCTGGAAAGCTTGCAGAGCACTGGGGAAAGGCAGGCAGAGAATTCCTTGCTAGCACCTTCTCTGTTCCTGGGAAGCAGAAGTGTTCACATTGCTTGGCAGAATCGCTTTTGTGCAGAAAACAGTAACACTTGTTCAGAACGAATGAAAGCACAGAGCCCCAGATTCTATGTTGTCCTGGAGAGCTTGCAGAGCACTGGGGAAAGGCAGGCAGAGAATTCCCTGCTAGCACCTTCTCTGTGCCTGTTCACATTGCTTCGCTGTATCGCTTTTGTGCAGAAAACAGTAACAGTTGTTCAGAACGAAAGAAAGCACAGAGCCCCAGATTCTATGTTGTCCTGGATAGCTTGCAGAGCACTGGGGAAAGGCAGGCAGAGAATTCCCTGCTAGCACCTTCTCTGTGCCTGGGAAGCAGAAGTGTTCACATTGCTTCGCAGAATCGCTATTGTGCAGAAAACAGTAAGACTTGTTCAGAAGGAAAGAAAGCACAGAGCCCCAGATTCTATGTTGTCCTGGAGAGCTTGCAGAGCACTGGGGAAAGGCAGGCAGAGAATTCCTTGCTAGCACCTTCTCTGTGCCTGGGAAGCAGAAGTGTTCACATTGCTTCGCAGAATCGCTTTTGTGCAGAAAACACTAACACTTGTTCAGAACGAAAGAAAGCACAGAGCCCCAGATTTGCTGTTGTTCTGGAGAGCTTGCAGAGCACTGGGGAAAGGCAGGCAGAGAATTCCCTGCTAGCACCTTCTCTGTGCCTGGGAAGCAGGAGTGTTCACATTGCTTCGCAGAATCGCCTTTGTGCAGAAAACACTAACACTTGTTCAGAACAAAAGAAAGCACAGTGCCCCAGATTCTATGTTGTCCTGGAGAGCTTGCAGAGCACTGGGGAAAGGCAGGCAGAGAATTCCCTGCTAGCACCTTCTCTGTGCCTGGGAAGCAGAAGTGTTCACATTGCTTCGCAGAATCGCTTTTGTGCAGAAAGGACTAACACTTGTTCAGAACAAAAGAAAGCACAGAGCCCCAGATTCTATGTTGTCATGGAGAGCTTGCAGAGCACTGGGGAAAGGCAGGCAGAGAATTCCCTGCTAGCACCTTCTCTGTGCCTGGGAAGCAGAAGTGTTCACATTGCTTCGCAGAATCGCTTTTGTGCAGAAAACACTAACACTTGTTCAGAACAAAAGAAAGCACAGAGCCCCAGATTTGCTGTTGTCCTGGAGAGCTTGCAGAGCACTGGGGAAAGGCAGGCAGAGAATTCCCTGCTAGCACCTTCTCTGTGCCTGGGAAGCAGAAGTGTTCACATTGCTTCGCAGAATCGCCTTTGTGCAGAAAACACTAACACTTGTTCAGAACAAAAGAAAGCACAGAGCCCCAGATTTGATGTTGTTCTGGAGAGCTTGCAGAGCAGTGGGGAAAGGCAGGCAGAGAATTCCCTGCTAGCACCTTCTCTGTGCCTGGGAAGCAGAAGTGTTCACATTGCTTCGCAGAATCGCATTTGTGCAGAAAACACTAACACTTGTTCAGAACAAAAGAAAGCACAGAGCCCCAGATTTGCTGTTGTTCTGGAGAGCTTGCAGAGCACTGGGGAAAGGCAGGCAGAGAATTTCCTGCTAGCACCTTCTCTGTGCCTGTTCACATTGCTTCGCAGAATCGCTTTTGTGCAGAAAACAGTAACACTTGTTCAGAACGAAAGAAAGCACAGAGCCCCAGATTCTATGTTGTCCTGGAGAGCTTGCAGAGCACTGGGGAAAGGCAGGCAGAGAATTCCTTGCTAGCACCTTCTCTGTTCCTGGGAAGCAGAAGTGTTCACATTGCTTGGCAGAATCGCTTTTGTGCAGAAAACAGTAACACTTGTTCAGAACGAATGAAAGCACAGAGCCCCAGATTCTATGTTGTCCTGGAGAGCTTGCAGAGCACTGGGGAAAGGCAGGCAGAGAATTCCCTGCTAGCACCTTCTCTGTGCCTGTTCACATTGCTTCGCTGTATCGCTTTTGTGCAGAAAACACTAACACTTGTTCAGAACAAAAGAAAGCACAGAGCCCCAGATTCTATGTTGTCCTGGAGAGCTTGCAGAGCACTGGGGAAAGGCAGGCAGAGAATTCCCTGCTAGCACCTTCTCTGTGCCTGGGAAGCAGAAGTGTTCACATTGCTTCGCAGAATCGCTATTGTGCAGAAAACAGTAAGACTTGTTCAGAAGGAAAGAAAGCACAGAGCCCCAGATTCTATGTTGTCCTGGAGAGCTTGCAGAGCACTGGGGAAAGGCAGGCAGAGAATTCCTTGCTAGCACCTTCTCTGTGCCTGGGAAGCAGAAGTGTTCATATTGCTTCGCAGAATCGCTTTTGTGCAGAAAACACTAACACTTGTTCAGAACGAAAGAAAGCACAGAGCCCCAGATTTGCTGTTGTTCTGGAGAGCTTGCAGAGCACTGGGGAAAGGCAGGCAGAGAATTCCCTGCTAGCACCTTCTCTGTGCCTGGGAAGCAGGAGTGTTCACATTGCTTCGCAGAATCGCCTTTGTGCAGAAAACACTAACACTTGTTCAGAACAAAAGAAAGCACAGTGCCCCAGATTCTATGTTGTCCTGGAGAGCTTGCAGAGCACTGGGGAAAGGCAGGCAGAGAATTCCCTGCTAGCACCTTCTCTGTGCCTGGGAAGCAGAAGTGTTCACATTGCTTGGCAGAATCGCTTTTGTGCAGAAAGGACTAACACTTGTTCAGAACAAAAGAAAGCACAGAGCCCCAGATTCTATGTTGTCATGGAGAGCTTGCAGAGCACTGGGGAAAGGCAGGCAGAGAATTCCCTGCTAGCACCTTCTCTGTGCCTGGGAAGCAGAAGTGTTCACATTGCTTCGCAGAATCGCTTTTGTGCAGAAAACACTAACACTTGTTCAGAACAAAAGAAAGCACAGAGCCCCAGATTTGCTGTTGTCCTGGAGAGCTTGCAGAGCACTGGGGAAAGGCAGGCAGAGAATTCCCTGCTAGCACCTTCTCTGTGCCTGGGAAGCAGGAGTGTTCACATTGCTTCGCAGAATCGCCTTTGTGCAGAAAACACTAACACTTGTTCAGAACAAAAGAAAGCACAGAGCCCCAGATTTGCTGTTGTTCTGGAGAGCTTGCAGAGCACTGGGGAAAGGCAGGCAGAGAATTCCCTGCTAGCACCTTCTCTGTGCCTGGGAAGCAGAAGTGTTCACATTGCTTTGCAGAATCGCATTTGTGCAGAAAACACTAACACTTGTTCAGAACAAAAGAAAGCACAGAGCCCCAGATTTGCTGTTGTTCTGGAGAGCTTGCAGAGCACTGGGGAAAGGCAGGCAGAGAATTCCCTGCTAGCACCTTCTCTGTGCCTGGGAAGCAGGAGTGTTCACATTGCTTCGCAGAATCGCCTTTGTGCAGAAAACACTAACACTTGTTCAGAACGAAAGGAAGCACAGAGCCCCAGATTTTATGTTGTCCTGGAGAGCTTGCAGAGCACTGGGGAAAGGCAGGCAGAGAATTTCCTGCTAGCACCTTCTCTGTGCCTGTTCACATTGCTTCGCAGAATCGCTTTTGTGCAGAAAACAGTAACACTTGTTCAGAACGAAAGAAAGCACAGAGCCCCAGATTCTATGTTGTCCTGGAGAGCTTGCAGAGCACTGGGGAAAGGCAGGCAGAGAATTCCTTGCTAGCACCTTCTCTGTGCCTGGGAAGCAGAAGTGTTCACATTGCTTGGCAGAATCGCTTTTGTGCAGAAAACAGTAACACTTGTTCAGAACGAAAGAAAGCACAGAGCCCCAGATTCTATGTTGTCCTGGAGAGCTTGCAGAGCACTGGGGAAAGGCAGGCAGAGAATTCCCTGCTAGCACCTTCTCTGTGCCTGTTCACATTGCTTCGCTGTATCGCTTTTGTGCAGAAAACAGTAACACTTGTTCAGAACGAAAGAAAGCACAGAGCCCCAGATTCTATGTTGTCCTGGAGAGCTTGCAGAGCACTGGGGAAAGGCAGGCAGAGAATTCCCTGCTAGCACCTTCTCTGTGCCTGGGAAGCAGAAGTGTTCACATTGCTTCGCAGAATCGCTATTGTGCAGAAAACAGTAAGACTTGTTCAGAAGGAAAGAAAGCACAGAGCCCCAGATTCTATGTTGTCCTGGAGAGCTTGCAGAGCACTGGGGAAAGGCAGGCAGAGAATTCCTTGCTAGCACCTTCTCTGTGCCTGGGAAGCAGACGTGTTCATATTGCTTCGCAGAATCGCTTTTGTGCAGAAAACACTAACACTTGTTCAGAACGAAAGAAAGCACAGAGCCCCAGATTTGCTGTTGTTCTGGAGAGCTTGCAGAGCACTGGGGAAAGGCAGGCAGAGAATTCCCTGCTAGCACCTTCTCTGTGCCTGGGAAGCAGAAGTGTTCACATTGCTTCGCAGAATCGCCTTTGTGCAGAAAACACTAACACTTGTTCAGAACAAAAGAAAGCACAGAGCCCCAGATTTGCTGTTGTTCTGGAGAGCTTGCAGAGCACTGGGGAAAGGCAGGCAGAGAATTCCCTGCTAGCACCTTCTCTGTGCCTGGGAAGCAGAAGTGTTCACATTACTTCGCAGAATCGCTTTTGTGCAGAAAACACTAACACTTGTTCAGAACAAAAGAAAGCACAGAGCCCCAGATTTGCTGTTGTTCTGGAGAGCTTGCAGAGCACTGGGGAAAGGCAGGCAGAGAATTCCCTGCTAGCACCTTCTCTGTGCCTGGGAAGCAGAAGTGTTCACATTGCTTCGCAGAATCGCCTTTGTGCAGAAAACACTAACACTTGTTCAGAACAAAAGAAAGCACAGAGCCCCAGATTTGCTGTTGTTCTGGAGAGCTTGCAGAGCACTGGGGAAAGGCAGGCAGAGAATTCCCTGCTAGCACCTTCTCTGTGCCTGGGAAGCAGAAGTGTTCACATTGCTTCGCAGAATTGCCTTTGTGCAGAAAACACTAACACTTGTTCAGAACAAAAGAAAGCACAGAGCCTCAGATTTTATGTTGTCCTGGAGAGCTTGCAGAGCACTGGGGAAAGGCAGGCAGAGAATTCCCTGCTAGCACCTTCTCTGTGCCTGGGAAGCAGAAGTGTTTACGTTGCTTCGCAGAATCGCTTTTCTGCAGAAAACACTAACACTTGTTCAGAACAAAAGAAAGCACAGAGCCCCAGATTTGCTGTTGTTCTGGAGAGCTTGCAGAGCACTGGGGAAAGGCAGGCGGAGAATTCCCTGCTAGCACCTTCTCTGTGCCTGGGAAGCAGAAGTGTTCACATTACTTCGCAGAATCGCTTTTGTGCAGAAAACAGTAACACTTGTTCAGAACGAAAGAAAGCACAGAGCCCCAGATTCTATGTTGTCCTGGAGAGCTTGCAGAGCACTGGGGAAAGGCAGGCAGAGAATTCCCTGCTAGCACCTTCTCTGTGCCTGTTCACATTGCTTCGCTGTATCGCTTTTGTGCAGAAAACAGTAACACTTGTTCAGAACGAAAGAAAGCACAGAGCCCCAGATTCTATGTTGTCCTGGAGAGCTTGCAGAGCACTGGGGAAAGGCAGGCAGAGAATTCCCTGCTAGCACCTTCTCTGTGCCTGGGAAGCAGAAGTGTTCACATTGCTTCGCAGAATCGCCTTTGTGCAGAAAACACTAACACTTGTTCAGAAGGAAAGAAAGCACAGAGCCCCAGATTCTATGTTGTCCTGGAGAGCTTGCAGAGCACTGGGGAAAGGCAGGCAGAGAATTCCTTGCTAGCACCTTCTCTGTGCCTGGGAAGCAGAAGTGTTCATATAGTTTCGCAGAATCGCTTTTGTGCAGAAAACACTAACACTTGTTCAGAACGAAAGAAAGCACAGAGCCCCAGATTTGCTGTTGTTCTGGAGAGCTTGCAGAGCACTGGGGAAAGGCAGGCAGAGAATTCCCTGCTAGCACCTTCTCTGTGCCTGGGAAGCAGAAGTGTTCACATTGCTTCGCAGAATCGCTTTTCTGCAGAAAACACTAACACTTGTTCAGAACAAAAGAAAGCACAGAGCCCCAGATTTGCTGTTGTTCTGGAGAGCTTGCAGAGCACTGGGGAAAGGCAGGCAGAGAATTCCCTGCTAGCACCTTCTCTGTGCCTGGGAAGCAGAAGTGTTCACATTACTTCGCAGAATCGCTTTTGTGCAGAAAACACTAACACTTGTTCAGAACAAAAGAAAGCACAGAGCCCCAGATTTGCTGTTGTTCTGGAGAGCTTGCAGAGCACTGGGGAAAGGCAGGCAGAGAATTCCCTGCTAGCACCTTCTCTGTGCCTGGGAAGCAGAAGTGTTCACATTGCTTCGCAGAATCGCTTTTCTGCAGAAAACACTAACACTTGTTCAGAACAAAAGAAAGCACAGAGCCCCAGATTTGCTGTTGTTCTGGAGAGCTTGCAGAGCACTGGGGAAAGGCAGGCAGAGAATTCCCTGCTAGCACCTTCTCTGTGCCTGGGAAGCAGAAGTGTTCACATTGCTTCGCAGAATCGCTTTTCTGCAGAAAACACTAACACTTGTTCAGAACGAAAGAAAGCACAGAGCCCCAGATTCTATGTTGTCCTGGAGAGCTTGCAGAGCACTGGGGAAAGGCAGGCAGAGAATTCCCTGCTAGCACCTTCTCTGTGCCTGGGAAGCAGAAGTGTTCACATTGCTTCGCAGAATCGCCTTTGTGCAGAAAACACTAACACTTGTTCAGAAGGAAAGAAAGCACAGAGCCCCAGATTCTATGTTGTCCTGGAGAGCTTGCAGAGCACTGGGGAAAGGCAGGCAGAGAATTCCTTGCTAGCACCTTCTCTGTGCCTGGGAAGCAGAAGTGTTCATATTGCTTCGCAGAATCGCTTTTGTGCAGAAAATACTAACACTTGTTCAGAACGAAAGAAAGCACAGAGCCCCAGATTTGCTGTTGTTCTGGAGAGCTTGCAGAGCACTGGGGAAAGGCAGGCAGAGAATTCCCTGCTAGCACCTTCTCTGTGCCTGGGAAGCAGAAGTGTTCACATTGCTTCGCAGAATCGCTTTTGTGCAGAAAACACTAACACTTGTTCAGAACAAAAGAAAGCACAGAGCCCCAGATTTGCTGTTGTTCTGGAGAGCTTGCAGAGCACTGGGGAAAGGCAGGCAGAGAATTCCCTGCTAGCACCTTCTCTGTGCCTGGGAAGCAGAAGTGTTCACATTGCTTCGCAGAATCGCTTTTGTGCAGAAAACACTAACACTTGTTCAGAACAAAAGAAAGCACAGAGCCCCAGATTTGCTGTTGTTCTGGAGAGCTTGCAGAGCACTGGGGAAAGGCAGGCAGAGAATTCCCTGCTAGCACCTTCTCTGTGCCTGGGAAGCAGAAGTGTTCACATTGCTTCGCAGAATCGCTTTTCTGCAGAAAACACTAACACTTGTTCAGAACGAAAGAAAGCACAGAGCCCCAGATTCTATGTTGTCCTGGAGAGCTTGCAGAGCACTGGGGAAAGGCAGGCAGAGAATTCCCTGCTAGCACCTTCTCTGTGCCTGTTCACATTGCTTCGCTGTATCGCTTTTGTGCAGAAAACAGTAACACTTGTTCAGAACGAAAGAAAGCACAGAGCCCCAGATTCTATGTTGTCCTGGAGAGCTTGCAGAGCACTGGGGAAAGGCAGGCAGAGAATTCCCTGCTAGCACCTTCTCTGTGCCTGGGAAGCAGAAGTGTTCACATTGCTTCGCAGAATCGCCTTTGTGCAGAAAACACTAACACTTGTTCAGAAGGAAAGAAAGCACAGAGCCCCAGATTCTATGTTGTCCTGGAGAGCTTGCAGAGCACTGGGGAAAGGCAGGCAGAGAATTCCTTGCTAGCACCTTCTCTGTGCCTGGGAAGCAGAAGTGTTCATATTGTTTCGCAGTATCGCTTTTGTGCAGAAAACACTAACACTTGTTCAGAACGAAAGAAAGCACAGAGCCCCAGATTCTATGTTGCCCTGGAGAGCTTGCAGAGCACTGGGGAAAGGCAGGCAGAGAATTCCCTGCTAGCACCTTCTCTGTGCCTGGGAAGCAGAAGTGTTCACATTGCTTCGCAGAATCGCTTTTCTGCAGAAAACACTAACACTTGTTCAGAACAAAAGAAAGCACAGAGCCCCAGATTTGCTGTTGTTCTGGAGAGCTTGCAGAGCACTGGGGAAAGGCAGGCAGAGAATTCCCTGCTAGCACCTTCTCTGTGCCTGGGAAGCAGAAGTGTTCACATTGCTTCGCAGAATCGCTTTTCTGCAGAAAACACTAACACTTGTTCAGAACGAAAGAAAGCACAGAGCCCCAGATTCTATGTTGTCCTGGAGAGCTTGCAGAGCACTGGGGAAAGGCAGGCAGAGAATTCCCTGCTAGCACCTTCTCTGTGCCTGTTCACATTGCTTCGCTGTATCGCTTTTGTGCAGAAAACAGTAACACTTGTTCAGAACGAAAGAAAGCACAGAGCCCCAGATTCTATGTTGTCCTGGAGAGCTTGCAGAGCACTGGGGAAAGGCAGGCAGAGAATTCCCTGCTAGCACCTTCTCTGTGCCTGGGAAGCAGAAGTGTTCACATTGCTTCGCAGAATCGCCTTTGTGCAGAAAACACTAACACTTGTTCAGAAGGAAAGAAAGCACAGAGCCCCAGATTCTATGTTGTCCTGGAGAGCTTGCAGAGCACTGGGGAAAGGCAGGCAGAGAATTCCTTGCTAGCACCTTCTCTGTGCCTGGGAAGCAGAAGTGTTCATATTGCTTCGCAGAATCGCTTTTGTGCAGAAAACACTAACACTTGTTCAGAACGAAAGAAAGCACAGAGCCCCAGATTTGCTGTTGTTCTGGAGAGCTTGCAGAGCACTGGGGAAAGGCAGGCAGAGAATTCCCTGCTAGCACCTTCTCTGTGCCTGGGAAGCAGAAGTGTTCACATTGCTTCGCAGAATCGCTTTTGTGCAGAAAACACTAACACTTGTTCAGAACAAAAGAAAGCACAGAGCCCCAGATTTGCTGTTGTTCTGGAGAGCTTGCAGAGCACTGGGGAAAGGCAGGCAGAGAATTCCCTGCTAGCACCTTCTCTGTGCCTGGGAAGCAGAAGTGTTCACATTGCTTCGCAGAATCGCTTTTCTGCAGAAAACACTAACACTTGTTCAGAACAAAAGAAAGCACAGAGCCCCAGATTTGCTGTTGTTCTGGAGAGCTTGCAGAGCACTGGGGAAAGGCAGGCAGAGAATTCCCTGCTAGCACCTTCTCTGTGCCTGGGAAGCAGAAGTGTTCACATTGCTTCGCAGAATCGCTTTTCTGCAGAAAACACTAACACTTGTTCAGAACGAAAGAAAGCACAGAGCCCCAGATTCTATGTTGTCCTGGAGAGCTTGCAGAGCACTGGGGAAAGGCAGGCAGAGAATTCCCTGCTAGCACCTTCTCTGTGCCTGTTCACATTGCTTCGCTGTATCGCTTTTGTGCAGAAAACAGTAACACTTGTTCAGAACGAAAGAAAGCACAGAGCCCCAGATTCTATGTTGTCCTGGAGAGCTTGCAGAGCACTGGGGAAAGGCAGGCAGAGAATTCCCTGCTAGCACCTTCTCTGTGCCTGGGAAGCAGAAGTGTTCACATTGCTTCGCAGAATCGCCTTTGTGCAGAAAACACTAACACTTGTTCAGAAGGAAAGAAAGCACAGAGCCCCAGATTCTATGTTGTCCTGGAGAGCTTGCAGAGCACTGGGGAAAGGCAGGCAGAGAATTCCTTGCTAGCACCTTCTCTGTGCCTGGGAAGCAGAAGTGTTCATATTGTTTCGCAGTATCGCTTTTGTGCAGAAAACACTAACACTTGTTCAGAACGAAAGAAAGCACAGAGCCCCAGATTCTATGTTGCCCTGGAGAGCTTGCAGAGCACTGGGGAAAGGCAGGCAGAGAATTCCCTGCTAGCACCTTCTCTGTGCCTGGGAAGCAGAAGTGTTCACATTGCTTCGCAGAATCGCCTTTGTGCAGAAAACACTAACACTTGTTCAGAACAAAAGAAAGCACAGAGCCCCAGATTTTATGCTGTTCTGGAGAGCTTGCAGAGCACTGGGGAAAGGCAGGCAGAGAATTCCCTGCTAGCACCTTCTCTGTGCCTGGGAAGCAGAAGTGTTCACATTACTTCGCAGAATCGCTTTTGTGCAGAAAACACTAACACTTGTTCAGAACAAAAGAAAGCACAGAGCCCCAGATTTGCTGTTGTTCTGGAGAGCTTGCAGAGCACTGGGGAAAGGCAGGCAGAGAATTCCCTGCTAGCACCTTCTCTGTGCCTGGGAAGCAGAAGTGTTCACATTGCTTCGCAGAATCGCCTTTGTGCAGAAAACACTAACACTTGTTCAGAACAAA
The DNA here is from genome assembly GCF_031877795.1 of Strix aluco. NCBI lineage: Eukaryota > Metazoa > Chordata > Aves > Strigiformes > Strigidae > Strix > Strix aluco. The sequence continues at coordinate 2,000,775 of NW_027436653.1, forward strand.
AGAAAGCACAGAGCCCCAGATTTGCTGTTGTTCTGGAGAGCTTGCAGAGCACTGGGGAAAGGCAGGCAGAGAATTCCCTGCTAGCACCTTCTCTGTGCCTGGGAAGCAGAAGTGTTCACATTACTTCGCAGAATCGCTTTTGTGCAGAAAACACTAACACTTGTTCAGAACAAAAGAAAGCACAGAGCCCCAGATTTGCTGTTGTTCTGGAGAGCTTGCAGAGCACTGGGGAAAGGCAGGCAGAGAATTCCCTGCTAGCACCTTCTCTGTGCCTGGGAAGCAGAAGTGTTCACATTGCTTCGCAGAATCGCTTTTCTGCAGAAAACACTAACACTTGTTCAGAACGAAAGAAAGCACAGAGCCCCAGATTCTATGTTGTCCTGGAGAGCTTGCAGAGCACTGGGGAAAGGCAGGCAGAGAATTCCCTGCTAGCACCTTCTCTGTGCCTGGGAAGCAGAAGTGTTCACATTGCTTCGCAGAATCGCCTTTGTGCAGAAAACACTAACACTTGTTCAGAACAAAAGAAAGCACAGAGCCCCAGATTTGCTGTTGTTCTGGAGAGCTTGCAGAGCACTGGGGAAAGGCAGGCAGAGAATTCCCTGCTAGCACCTTCTCTGTGCCTGGGAAGCAGAAGTGTTCACATTACTTCGCAGAATCGCTTTTGTGCAGAAAACAGTAACACTTGTTCAGAACGAAAGAAAGCACAGAGCCCCAGATTCTATGTTGTCCTGGAGAGCTTGCAGAGCACTGGGGAAAGGCAGGCAGAGAATTCCCTGCTAGCACCTTCTCTGTGCCTGGGAAGCAGAAGTGTTCACATTGCTTCGCAGAATCGCCTTTGTGCAGAAAACACTAACACTTGTTCAGAACAAAAGAAAGCACAGAGCCCCAGATTTGCTGTTGTTCTGGAGAGCTTGCAGAGCACTGGGGAAAGGCAGGCAGAGAATTCCCTGCTAGCACCTTCTCTGTGCCTGGGAAGCAGAAGTGTTCACATTACTTCGCAGAATCGCTTTTGTGCAGAAAACACTAACACTTGTTCAGAACAAAAGAAAGCACAGAGCCCCAGATTTGCTGTTGTTCTGGAGAGCTTGCAGAGCACTGGGGAAAGGCAGGCAGAGAATTCCCTGCTAGCACCTTCTCTGTGCCTGGGAAGCAGAAGTGTTCACATTGCTTCGCAGAATCGCCTTTGTGCAGAAAACACTAACACTTGTTCAGAACAAAAGAAAGCACAGAGCCCCAGATTTGCTGTTGTTCTGGAGAGCTTGCAGAGCACTGGGGAAAGGCAGGCAGAGAATTCCCTGCTAGCACCTTCTCTGTGCCTGGGAAGCAGAAGTGTTCACATTGCTTCGCAGAATTGCCTTTGTGCAGAAAACACTAACACTTGTTCAGAACAAAAGAAAGCACAGAGCCTCAGATTTTATGTTGTCCTGGAGAGCTTGCAGAGCACTGGGGAAAGGCAGGCAGAGAATTCCCTGCTAGCACCTTCTCTGTGCCTGGGAAGCAGAAGTGTTTACGTTGCTTCGCAGAATCGCTTTTCTGCAGAAAACACTAACACTTGTTCAGAACAAAAGAAAGCACAGAGCCCCAGATTTGCTGTTGTTCTGGAGAGCTTGCAGAGCACTGGGGAAAGGCAGGCGGAGAATTCCCTGCTAGCACCTTCTCTGTGCCTGGGAAGCAGAAGTGTTCACATTACTTCGCAGAATCGCTTTTGTGCAGAAAACAGTAACACTTGTTCAGAACGAAAGAAAGCACAGAGCCCCAGATTCTATGTTGTCCTGGAGAGCTTGCAGAGCACTGGGGAAAGGCAGGCAGAGAATTCCCTGCTAGCACCTTCTCTGTGCCTGGGAAGCAGAAGTGTTCACATTGCTTCGCAGAATCGCTTTTGTGCAGAAAACACTAACACTTGTTCAGAACAAAAGAAAGCACAGAGCCCCAGATTTGCTGTTGTTCTGGAGAGCTTGCAGAGCACTGGGGAAAGGCAGGCAGAGAATTCCCTGCTAGCACCTTCTCTGTGCCTGGGAAGCAGAAGTGTTCACATTGCTTCGCAGAATCGCTTTTCTGCAGAAAACACTAACACTTGTTCAGAACAAAAGAAAGCACAGAGCCCCAGATTTGCTGTTGTTCTGGAGAGCTTGCAGAGCACTGGGGAAAGGCAGGCAGAGAATTCCCTGCTAGCACCTTCTCTGTGCCTGGGAAGCAGAAGTGTTCACATTGCTTCGCAGAATCGCTTTTCTGCAGAAAACACTAACACTTGTTCAGAACGAAAGAAAGCACAGAGCCCCAGATTCTATGTTGTCCTGGAGAGCTTGCAGAGCACTGGGGAAAGGCAGGCAGAGAATTCCCTGCTAGCACCTTCTCTGTGCCTGTTCACATTGCTTCGCTGTATCGCTTTTGTGCAGAAAACAGTAACACTTGTTCAGAACGAAAGAAAGCACAGAGCCCCAGATTCTATGTTGTCCTGGAGAGCTTGCAGAGCACTGGGGAAAGGCAGGCAGAGAATTCCCTGCTAGCACCTTCTCTGTGCCTGGGAAGCAGAAGTGTTCACATTGCTTCGCAGAATCGCCTTTGTGCAGAAAACACTAACACTTGTTCAGAAGGAAAGAAAGCACAGAGCCCCAGATTCTATGTTGTCCTGGAGAGCTTGCAGAGCACTGGGGAAAGGCAGGCAGAGAATTCCTTGCTAGCACCTTCTCTGTGCCTGGGAAGCAGAAGTGTTCATATTGTTTCGCAGTATCGCTTTTGTGCAGAAAACACTAACACTTGTTCAGAACGAAAGAAAGCACAGAGCCCCAGATTCTATGTTGCCCTGGAGAGCTTGCAGAGCACTGGGGAAAGGCAGGCAGAGAATTCCCTGCTAGCACCTTCTCTGTGCCTGGGAAGCAGAAGTGTTCACATTGCTTCGCAGAATCGCCTTTGTGCAGAAAACACTAACACTTGTTCAGAACAAAAGAAAGCACAGAGCCCCAGATTTTATGCTGTTCTGGAGAGCTTGCAGAGCACTGGGGAAAGGCAGGCAGAGAATTCCCTGCTAGCACCTTCTCTGTGCCTGGGAAGCAGAAGTGTTCACATTACTTCGCAGAATCGCTTTTGTGCAGAAAACACTAACACTTGTTCAGAACAAAAGAAAGCACAGAGCCCCAGATTTGCTGTTGTTCTGGAGAGCTTGCAGAGCACTGGGGAAAGGCAGGCAGAGAATTCCCTGCTAGCACCTTCTCTGTGCCTGGGAAGCAGAAGTGTTCACATTGCTTCGCAGAATCGCCTTTGTGCAGAAAACACTAACACTTGTTCAGAACAAAAGAAAGCACAGAGCCCCAGATTTGCTGTTGTTCTGGAGAGCTTGCAGAGCACTGGGGAAAGGCAGGCAGAGAATTCCCTGCTAGCACCTTCTCTGTGCCTGGGAAGCAGAAGTGTTCACATTACTTCGCAGAATCGCTTTTGTGCAGAAAACACTAACACTTGTTCAGAACAAAAGAAAGCACAGAGCCCCAGATTTGCTGTTGTTCTGGAGAGCTTGCAGAGCACTGGGGAAAGGCAGGCAGAGAATTCCCTGCTAGCACCTTCTCTGTGCCTGGGAAGCAGAAGTGTTCACATTGCTTCGCAGAATCGCTTTTCTGCAGAAAACACTAACACTTGTTCAGAACGAAAGAAAGCACAGAGCCCCAGATTCTATGTTGTCCTGGAGAGCTTGCAGAGCACTGGGGAAAGGCAGGCAGAGAATTCCCTGCTAGCACCTTCTCTGTGCCTGTTCACATTGCTTCGCTGTATCGCTTTTGTGCAGAAAACAGTAACACTTGTTCAGAACGAAAGAAAGCACAGAGCCCCAGATTCTATGTTGTCCTGGAGAGCTTGCAGAGCACTGGGGAAAGGCAGGCAGAGAATTCCCTGCTAGCACCTTCTCTGTGCCTGGGAAGCAGAAGTGTTCACATTGCTTCGCAGAATCGCCTTTGTGCAGAAAACACTAACACTTGTTCAGAACAAAAGAAAGCACAGAGCCCCAGATTTGCTGTTGTTCTGGAGAGCTTGCAGAGCACTGGGGAAAGGCAGGCAGAGAATTCCCTGCTAGCACCTTCTCTGTGCCTGGGAAGCAGAAGTGTTCACATTACTTCGCAGAATCGCTTTTGTGCAGAAAACACTAACACTTGTTCAGAACAAAAGAAAGCACAGAGCCCCAGATTTGCTGTTGTTCTGGAGAGCTTGCAGAGCACTGGGGAAAGGCAGGCAGAGAATTCCCTGCTAGCACCTTCTCTGTGCCTGGGAAGCAGAAGTGTTCACATTGCTTCGCAGAATCGCCTTTGTGCAGAAAACACTAACACTTGTTCAGAACAAAAGAAAGCACAGAGCCCCAGATTTGCTGTTGTTCTGGAGAGCTTGCAGAGCACTGGGGAAAGGCAGGCAGAGAATTCCCTGCTAGCACCTTCTCTGTGCCTGGGAAGCAGAAGTGTTCACATTGCTTCGCAGAATTGCCTTTGTGCAGAAAACACTAACACTTGTTCAGAACAAAAGAAAGCACAGAGCCTCAGATTTTATGTTGTCCTGGAGAGCTTGCAGAGCACTGGGGAAAGGCAGGCAGAGAATTCCCTGCTAGCACCTTCTCTGTGCCTGGGAAGCAGAAGTGTTTACGTTGCTTCGCAGAATCGCTTTTCTGCAGAAAACACTAACACTTGTTCAGAACAAAAGAAAGCACAGAGCCCCAGATTTGCTGTTGTTCTGGAGAGCTTGCAGAGCACTGGGGAAAGGCAGGCGGAGAATTCCCTGCTAGCACCTTCTCTGTGCCTGGGAAGCAGAAGTGTTCACATTACTTCGCAGAATCGCTTTTGTGCAGAAAACAGTAACACTTGTTCAGAACGAAAGAAAGCACAGAGCCCCAGATTCTATGTTGTCCTGGAGAGCTTGCAGAGCACTGGGGAAAGGCAGGCAGAGAATTCCCTGCTAGCACCTTCTCTGTGCCTTTTCACATTGCTTCGCTGTATCGCTTTTGTGCAGAAAACAGTAACACTTGTTCAGAACGAAAGAAAGCACAGAGCCCCAGATTCTATGTTGTCCTGGAGAGCTTGCAGAGCACTGGGGAAAGGCAGGCAGAGAATTCCCTGCTAGCACCTTCTCTGTGCCTGGGAAGCAGAAGTGTTCACATTGCTTCGCAGAATCGCCTTTGTGCAGAAAACACTAACACTTGTTCAGAAGGAAAGAAAGCACAGAGCCCCAGATTCTATGTTGTCCTGGAGAGCTTGCAGAGCACTGGGGAAAGGCAGGCAGAGAATTCCCTGCTAGCACCTTCTCTGTGCCTGGGAAGCAGAAGTGTTCACATTGCTTCGCAGAATCGCTTTTCTGCAGAAAACACTAACACTTGTTCAGAACAAAAGAAAGCACAGAGCCCCAGATTTGCTGTTGTTCTGGAGAGCTTGCAGAGCACTGGGGAAAGGCAGGCAGAGAATTCCCTGCTAGCACCTTCTCTGTGCCTGGGAAGCAGAAGTGTTCACATTACTTCGCAGAATCGCTTTTGTGCAGAAAACACTAACACTTGTTCAGAACAAAAGAAAGCACAGAGCCCCAGATTTGCTGTTGTTCTGGAGAGCTTGCAGAGCACTGGGGAAAGGCAGGCAGAGAATTCCCTGCTAGCACCTTCTCTGTGCCTGGGAAGCAGAAGTGTTCACATTGCTTCGCAGAATCGCTTTTCTGCAGAAAACACTAACACTTGTTCAGAACAAAAGAAAGCACAGAGCCCCAGATTTGCTGTTGTTCTGGAGAGCTTGCAGAGCACTGGGGAAAGGCAGGCAGAGAATTCCCTGCTAGCACCTTCTCTGTGCCTGGGAAGCAGAAGTGTTCACATTGCTTCGCAGAATCGCTTTTCTGCAGAAAACACTAACACTTGTTCAGAAGGAAAGAAAGCACAGAGCCCCAGATTCTATGTTGTCCTGGAGAGCTTGCAGAGCACTGGGGAAAGGCAGGCAGAGAATTCCCTGCTAGCACCTTCTCTGTGCCTGTTCACATTGCTTCGCTGTATCGCTTTTGTGCAGAAAACAGTAACACTTGTTCAGAACGAAAGAAAGCACAGAGCCCCAGATTCTATGTTGTCCTGGAGAGCTTGCAGAGCACTGGGGAAAGGCAGGCAGAGAATTCCCTGCTAGCACCTTCTCTGTGCCTGGGAAGCAGAAGTGTTCACATTGCTTCGCAGAATCGCCTTTGTGCAGAAAACACTAACACTTGTTCAGAAGGAAAGAAAGCACAGAGCCCCAGATTCTATGTTGTCCTGGAGAGCTTGCAGAGCACTGGGGAAAGGCAGGCAGAGAATTCCTTGCTAGCACCTTCTCTGTGCCTGGGAAGCAGAAGTGTTCATATTGCTTCGCAGAATCGCTTTTGTGCAGAAAACACTAACACTTGTTCAGAACGAAAGAAAGCACAGAGCCCCAGATTTGCTGTTGTTCTGGAGAGCTTGCAGAGCACTGGGGAAAGGCAGGCAGAGAATTCCCTGCTAGCACCTTCTCTGTGCCTGGGAAGCAGAAGTGTTCACATTGCTTCGCAGAATCGCTTTTGTGCAGAAAACACTAACACTTGTTCAGAACAAAAGAAAGCACAGAGCCCCAGATTTGCTGTTGTCCTGGAGAGCTTGCAGAGCACTGGGGAAAGGCAGGCAGAGAATTCCCTGCTAGCACCTTCTCTGTGCCTGGGAAGCAGAAGTGTTCACATTGCTTCGCAGAATCGCTTTTCTGCAGAAAACACTAACACTTGTTCAGAACAAAAGAAAGCACAGAGCCCCAGATTTGCTGTTGTTCTGGAGAGCTTGCAGAGCACTGGGGAAAGGCAGGCAGAGAATTCCCTGCTAGCACCTTCTCTGTGCCTGGGAAGCAGAAGTGTTCACATTGCTTCGCAGAATCGCTTTTCTGCAGAAAACACTAACACTTGTTCAGAACGAAAGAAAGCACAGAGCCCCAGATTCTATGTTGTCCTGGAGAGCTTGCAGAGCACTGGGGAAAGGCAGGCAGAGAATTCCCTGCTAGCACCTTCTCTGTGCCTGTTCACATTGCTTCGCTGTATCGCTTTTGTGCAGAAAACAGTAACACTTGTTCAGAACGAAAGAAAGCACAGAGCCCCAGATTCTATGTTGTCCTGGAGAGCTTGCAGAGCACTGGGGAAAGGCAGGCAGAGAATTCCCTGCTAGCACCTTCTCTGTGCCTGGGAAGCAGAAGTGTTCACATTGCTTCGCAGAATCGCCTTTGTGCAGAAAACACTAACACTTGTTCAGAAGGAAAGAAAGCACAGAGCCCCAGATTCTATGTTGTCCTGGAGAGCTTGCAGAGCACTGGGGAAAGGCAGGCAGAGAATTCCTTGCTAGCACCTTCTCTGTGCCTGGGAAGCAGAAGTGTTCATATTGTTTCGCAGTATCGCTTTTGTGCAGAAAACACTAACACTTGTTCAGAACAAAAGAAAGCACAGAGCCCCAGATTCTATGTTGCCCTGGAGAGCTTGCAGAGCACTGGGGAAAGGCAGGCAGAGAATTCCCTGCTAGCACCTTCTCTGTGCCTGGGAAGCAGAAGTGTTCACATTGCTTCGCAGAATCGCTTTTCTGCAGAAAACACTAACACTTGTTCAGAACAAAAGAAAGCACAGAGCCCCAGATTTGCTGTTGTTCTGGAGAGCTTGCAGAGCACTGGGGAAAGGCAGGCAGAGAATTCCCTGCTAGCACCTTCTCTGTGCCTGGGAAGCAGAAGTGTTCACATTGCTTCGCAGAATCGCTTTTCTGCAGAAAACACTAACACTTGTTCAGAACGAAAGAAAGCACAGAGCCCCAGATTCTATGTTGTCCTGGAGAGCTTGCAGAGCACTGGGGAAAGGCAGGCAGAGAATTCCCTGCTAGCACCTTCTCTGTGCCTGTTCACATTGCTTCGCTGTATCGCTTTTGTGCAGAAAACAGTAACACTTGTTCAGAACGAAAGAAAGCACAGAGCCCCAGATTCTATGTTGTCCTGGAGAGCTTGCAGAGCACTGGGGAAAGGCAGGCAGAGAATTCCCTGCTAGCACCTTCTCTGTGCCTGGGAAGCAGAAGTGTTCACATTGTTTCGCAGAATCGCCTTTGTGCAGAAAACACTAACACTTGTTCAGAAGGAAAGAAAGCACAGAGCCCCAGATTCTATGTTGTCCTGGAGAGCTTGCAGAGCACTGGGGAAAGGCAGGCAGAGAATTCCTTGCTAGCACCTTCTCTGTGCCTGGGAAGCAGAAGTGTTCATATTGCTTCGCAGAATCGCTTTTGTGCAGAAAACACTAACACTTGTTCAGAACGAAAGAAAGCACAGAGCCCCAGATTTGCTGTTGTTCTGGAGAGCTTGCAGAGCACTGGGGAAAGGCAGGCAGAGAATTCCCTGCTAGCACCTTCTCTGTGCCTGGGAAGCAGAAGTGTTCACATTGCTTCGCAGAATCGCTTTTGTGCAGAAAACACTAACACTTGTTCAGAACAAAAGTAAGCACAGAGCCCCAGATTTGCTGTTGTTCTGGAGAGCTTGCAGAGCACTGGGGAAAGGCAGGCAGAGAATTCCCTGCTAGCACCTTCTCTGTGCCTGGGAAGCAGAAGTGTTCACATTGCTTCGCAGAATCGCTTTTCTGCAGAAAACACTAACACTTGTTCAGAACAAAAGAAAGCACAGAGCCCCAGATTTGCTGTTGTTCCTGAGAGCTTGCAGAGCACTGGGGAAAGGCAGGCAGAGAATTCCCTGCTAGCACCTTCTCTGTGCCTGGGAAGCAGAAGTGTTCACATTGCTTCGCAGAATCGCTTTTGTGCAGAAAACACTAACACTTGTTCAGAAGGAAAGAAAGCACAGAGCCCCAGATTCTATGTTGTCCTGGAGAGCTTGCAGAGCACTGGGGAAAGGCAGGCAGAGAATTCCCTGCTAGCACCTTCTCTGTGCCTGTTCACATTGCTTCGCTGTATCGCTTTTGTGCAGAAAACAGTAACACTTGTTCAGAACGAAAGAAAGCACAGAGCCCCAGATTCTATGTTGTCCTGGAGAGCTTGCAGAGCACTGGGGAAAGGCAGGCAGAGAATTCCCTGCTAGCACCTTCTCTGTGCCTGGGAAGCAGAAGTGTTCACATTGCTTCGCAGAATCGCCTTTGTGCAGAAAACACTAACACTTGTTCAGAAGGAAAGAAAGCACAGAGCCCCAGATTCTATGTTGTCCTGGAGAGCTTGCAGAGCACTGGGGAAAGGCAGGCAGAGAATTCCCTGCTAGCACCTTCTCTGTGCCTGGGAAGCAGAAGTGTTCACATTACTTCGCAGAATCGCTTTTGTGCAGAAAACACTAACACTTGTTCAGAACAAAAGAAAGCACAGAGCCCCAGATTTGCTGTTGTTCTGGAGAGCTTGCAGAGCACTGGGGAAAGGCAGGCAGAGAATTCCCTGCTAGCACCTTCTCTGTGCCTGGGAAGCAGAAGTGTTCACATTGCTTCGCAGAATCGCCTTTGTGCAGAAAACACTAACACTTGTTCAGAACAAAAGAAAGCACAGAGCCCCAGATTTGCTGTTGTTCTGGAGAGCTTGCAGAGCACTGGGGAAAGGCAGGCAGAGAATTCCCTGCTAGCACCTTCTCTGTGCCTGGGAAGCAGAAGTGTTCACATTACTTCGCAGAATCGCTTTTGTGCAGAAAACACTAACACTTGTTCAGAACAAAAGAAAGCACAGAGCCCCAGATTTGCTGTTGTTCCTGAGAGCTTGCAGAGCACTGGGGAAAGGCAGGCAGAGAATTCCCTGCTAGCACCTTCTCTGTGCCTGGGAAGCAGAAGTGTTCACATTGCTTCGCAGAATCGCTTTTCTGCAGAAAACACTAACACTTGTTCAGAACGAAAGAAAGCACAGAGCCCCAGATTCTATGTTGTCCTGGAGAGCTTGCAGAGCACTGGGGAAAGGCAGGCAGAGAATTCCCTGCTAGCACCTTCTCTGTGCCTGTTCACATTGCTTCGCTGTATCGCTTTTGTGCAGAAAACAGTAACACTTGTTCAGAACGAAAGAAAGCACAGAGCCCCAGATTCTATGTTGTCCTGGAGAGCTTGCAGAGCACTGGGGAAAGGCAGGCAGAGAATTCCCTGCTAGCACCTTCTCTGTGCCTGGGAAGCAGAAGTGTTCACATTACTTCGCAGAATCGCTTTTCTGCAGAAAACACTAACACTTGTTCAGAACAAAAGAAAGCACAGAGCCCCAGATTTGCTGTTGTTCTGGAGAGCTTGCAGAGCACTGGGGAAAGGCAGGCAGAGAATTCCCTGCTAGCACCTTCTCTGTGCCTGGGAAGCAGAAGTGTTCACATTGCTTCGCAGAATCGCCTTTGTGCAGAAAACACTAACACTTGTTCAGAACAAAAGAAAGCACAGAGCCCCAGATTTGCTGTTGTTCTGGAGAGCTTGCAGAGCACTGGGGAAAGGCAGGCAGAGAATTCCCTGCTAGCACCTTCTCTGTGCCTGGGAAGCAGAAGTGTTCACATTGCTTCGCAGAATTGCCTTTGTGCAGAAAACACTAACACTTGTTCAGAACAAAAGAAAGCACAGAGCCTCAGATTTTATGTTGTCCTGGAGAGCTTGCACAGCACTGGGGAAAGGCAGGCAGAGAATTCCCTGCTAGCACCTTCTCTGTGCCTGGGAAGCAGAAGTGTTCACATTGCTTCGCAGAATCGCTTTTCTGCAGAAAACACTAACACTTGTTCAGAACAAAAGAAAGCACAGAGCCCCAGATTTGCTGTTGTTCTGGAGAGCTTGCAGAGCACTGGGGAAAGGCAGGCAGAGAATTCCCTGCTAGCACCTTCTCTGTGCCTGGGAAGCAGAAGTGTTCACATTGCTTCGCAGAATCGCTTTTGTGCAGAAAACACTAACACTTGTTCAGAAGGAAAGAAAGCACAGAGCCCCAGATTCTATGTTGTCCTGGAGAGCTTGCAGAGCACTGGGGAAAGGCAGGCAGAGAATTCCTTGCTAGCACCTTCTCTGTGCCTGGGAAGCAGAAGTGTTCACATTGCTTCGCAGAATCGCCTTTGTGCAGAAAACACTAACACTTGTTCAGAACAAAAGAAAGCACAGAGCCCCAGATTTGCTGTTGTTCTGGAGAGCTTGCAGAGCACTGGGGAAAGGCAGGCAGAGAATTCCCTGCTAGCACCTTCTCTGTGCCTGGGAAGCAGAAGTGTTCACATTGCTTCGCAGAATTGCCTTTGTGCAGAAAACACTAACACTTGTTCAGAACAAAAGAAAGCACAGAGCCTCAGATTTTATGTTGTCCTGGAGAGCTTGCAGAGCACTGGGGAAAGGCAGGCAGAGAATTCCCTGCTAGCACCTTCTCTGTGCCTGGGAAGCAGAAGTGTTCACATTGCTTCGCAGAATCGCTTTTCTGCAGAAAACACTAACACTTGTTCAGAACAAAAGAAAGCACAGAGCCCCAGATTTGCTGTTGTTCTGGAGAGCTTGCAGAGCACTGGGGAAAGGCAGGCAGAGAATTCCCTGCTAGCACCTTCTCTGTGCCTGGGAAGCAGAAGTGTTCACATTGCTTCGCAGAATCGCCTTTGTGCAGAAAACACTAACACTTGTTCAGAACGAAAGAAAGCACAGAGCCCCAGATTTGCTGTTGTCCTGGAGAGCTTGCAGAGCACTGGGGAAAGGCAGGCAGAGAATTTCCTGCTAGCACCTTCTCTGTGCCTGTTCACATTGCTTCGCAGAATCGCTTTTGTGCAGAAAACAGTAACACTTGTTCAGAACGAGAGAAAGCACAGAGCCCCAGATTCTATGTTGTCCTGGAGAGCTTGCAGAGCACTGGGGAAAGGCAGGCAGAGAATTCCTTGCTAGCACCTTCTCTGTGCCTGGGAAGCAGAAGTGTTCACATTGCTTCGCAGAATTGCCTTTGTGCAGAAAACACTAACACTTGTTCAGAACAAAAGAAAGCACAGAGCCCCAGATTTGCTGTTGTTCTGGAGAGCTTGCAGAGCACTGGGGAAAGGCAGGCAGAGAATTCCCTGCTAGCACCTTCTCTGTGCCTGGGAAGCAGAAGTGTTCACATTGCTTCGCAGAATTGCCTTTGTGCAGAAAACACTAACACTTGTTCAGAACAAAAGAAAGCACAGAGCCTCAGATTTTATGTTGTCCTGGAGAGCTTGCAGAGCACTGGGGAAAGGCAGGCAGAGAATTCCCTGCTAGCACCTTCTCTGTGCCTGGGAAGCAGAAGTGTTCACATTGCTTCGCAGAATCGCTTTTCTGCAGAAAACACTAACACTTGTTCAGAACAAAAGAAAGCACAGAGCCCCAGATTTGCTGTTGTTCTGGAGAGCTTGCAGAGCACTGGGGAAAGGCAGGCAGAGAATTCCCTGCTAGCACCTTCTCTGTGCCTGGGAAGCAGAAGTGTTCACATTGCTTCGCAGAATCGCCTTTGTGCAGAAAACACTAACACTTGTTCAGAACGAAAGAAAGCACAGAGCCCCAGATTTGCTGTTGTCCTGGAGAGCTTGCAGAGCACTGGGGAAAGGCAGGCAGAGAATTCCCTGCTAGCACCTTCTCTGTGCCTGGGAAGCAGAAGTGTTCACATTACTTCGCAGAATCGCTTTTGTGCAGAAAACACTAACACTTGTTCAGAACGAAAGGAAGCACAGAGCCCCAGATTTTATGTTGTCCTGGAGAGCTTGCAGAGCACTGGGGAAAGGCAGGCAGAGAATTTCCTGCTAGCACCTTCTCTGTGCCTGTTCACATTGCTTCGCAGAATCGCTTTTGTGCAGAAAACAGTAACACTTGTTCAGAACGAAAGAAAGCACAGAGCCCCAGATTCTATGTTGTCCTGGAGAGCTTGCAGAGCACTGGGGAAAGGCAGGCAGAGAATTCCTTGCTAGCACCTTCTCTGTTCCTGGGAAGCAGAAGTGTTCACATTGCTTGGCAGAATCGCTTTTGTGCAGAAAACAGTAACACTTGTTCAGAACGAATGAAAGCACAGAGCCCCAGATTCTATGTTGTCCTGGAGAGCTTGCAGAGCACTGGGGAAAGGCAGGCAGAGAATTCCCTGCTAGCACCTTCTCTGTGCCTGTTCACATTGCTTCGCTGTATCGCTTTTGTGCAGAAAACAGTAACACTTGTTCAGAACGAAAGAAAGCACAGAGCCCCAGATTCTATGTTGTCCTGGAGAGCTTGCAGAGCACTGGGGAAAGGCAGGCAGAGAATTCCTTGCTAGCACCTTCTCTGTGCCTGGGAAGCAGAAGTGTTCACATTGCTTCGCAGAATCGCCTTTGTGCAGAAAACACTAACACTTGTTCAGAACAAAAGAAAGCACAGAGCCCCAGATTTGCTGTTGTTCTGGAGAGCTTGCAGAGCACTGGGGAAAGGCAGGCAGAGAATTCCCTGCTAGCACCTTCTCTGTGCCTGGGAAGCAGAAGTGTTCACATTGCTTCGCAGAATCGCCTTTGTGCAGAAAACACTAACACTTGCTCAGAAGGAAAGAAAGCACAGAGCCCCAGATTCTATGTTGTCCTGGAGAGCTTGCAGAGCACTGGGGAAAGGCAGGCAGAGAATTCCTTGCTAGCACCTTCTCTGTGCCTGGGAAGCAGAAGTGTTCATATTGCTTCGCAGAATCGCTTTTGTGCAGAAAACACTAACACTTGTTCAGAACGAAAGAAAGCACAGAGCCCCAGATTTGCTGTTGTTCTGGAGAGCTTGCAGAGCACTGGGGAAAGGCAGGCAGAGAATTCCCTGCTAGCGCCTTCTCTGTGCCTGGGAAGCAGAAGTGTTCACATTGCTTCGCAGAATCGCTTTTGTGCAGAAAACACTAACACTTGTTCAGAACAAAAGAAAGCACAGAGCCCCAGATTTGCTGTTGTTCTGGAGAGCTTGCAGAGCACTGGGGAAAGGCAGGCAGAGAATTCCCTGCTAGCACCTTCTCTGTGCCTGGGAAGCAGAAGTGTTCACATTGCTTCGCAGAATCGCTTTTCTGCAGAAAACACTAACACTTGTTCAGAACAAAAGAAAGCACAGAGCCCCAGATTTGCTGTTGTTCTGGAGAGCTTGCAGAGCACTGGGGAAAGGCAGGCAGAGAATTCCCTGCTAGCACCTTCTCTGTGCCTGGGAAGCAGAAGTGTTCACATTGCTTCGCAGAATCGCTTTTCTGCAGAAAACACTAACACTTGTTCAGAACGAAAGAAAGCACAGAGCCCCAGATTCTATGTTGTCCTGGAGAGCTTGCAGAGCACTGGGGAAAGGCAGGCAGAGAATTCCCTGCTAGCACCTTCTCTGTGCCTGGGAAGCAGAAGTGTTCACATTGCTTCGCAGAATCGCCTTTGTGCAGAAAACACTAACACTTGTTCAGAAGGAAAGAAAGCACAGAGCCCCAGATTCTATGTTGTCCTGGAGAGCTTGCAGAGCACTGGGGAAAGGCAGGCAGAGAATTCCTTGCTAGCACCTTCTCTGTGCCTGGGAAGCAGAAGTGTTCATATTGTTTCGCAGTATCGCTTTTGTGCAGAAAACACTAACACTTGTTCAGAACGAAAGAAAGCACAGAGCCCCAGATTCTATGTTGCCCTGGAGAGCTTGCAGAGCACTGGGGAAAGGCAGGCAGAGAATTCCCTGCTAGCACCTTCTCTGTGCCTGGGAAGCAGAAGTGTTCACATTGCTTCGCAGAATCGCCTTTGTGCAGAAAACACTAACACTTGTTCAGAACAAAAGAAAGCACAGAGCCCCAGATTTTATGCTGTTCTGGAGAGCTTGCAGAGCACTGGGGAAAGGCAGGCAGAGAATTCCCTGCTAGCACCTTCTCTGTGCCTGGGAAGCAGAAGTGTTCACATTACTTCGCAGAATCGCTTTTGTGCAGAAAACACTAACACTTGTTCAGAACAAAAGAAAGCACAGAGCCCCAGATTTGCTGTTGTTCTGGAGAGCTTGCAGAGCACTGGGGAAAGGCAGGCAGAGAATTCCTTGCTAGCACCTTCTCTGTGCCTGGGAAGCAGAAGTGTTCACATTGCTTCGCAGAATCGCCTTTGTGCAGAAAACACTAACACTTGTTCAGAACAAAAGAAAGCACAGAGCCCCAGATTTGCTGTTGTTCTGGAGAGCTTGCAGAGCACTGGGGAAAGGCAGGCAGAGAATTCCCTGCTAGCACCTTCTCTGTGCCTGGGAAGCAGAAGTGTTCACATTACTTCGCAGAATCGCTTTTGTGCAGAAAACACTAACACTTGTTCAGAACAAAAGAAAGCACAGAGCCCCAGATTTGCTGTTGTTCTGGAGAGCTTGCAGAGCACTGGGGAAAGGCAGGCAGAGAATTCCCTGCTAGCACCTTCTCTGTGCCTGGGAAGCAGAAGTGTTCACATTGCTTCGCAGAATCGCTTTTCTGCAGAAAACACTAACACTTGTTCAGAACGAAAGAAAGCACAGAGCCCCAGATTCTATGTTGTCCTGGAGAGCTTGCAGAGCACTGGGGAAAGGCAGGCAGAGAATTCCCTGCTAGCACCTTCTCTGTGCCTGTTCACATTGCTTCGCTGTATCGCTTTTGTGCAGAAAACAGTAACACTTGTTCAGAACGAAAGAAAGCACAGAGCCCCAGATTCTATGTTGTCCTGGAGAGCTTGCAGAGCACTGGGGAAAGGCAGGCAGAGAATTCCCTGCTAGCACCTTCTCTGTGCCTGGGAAGCAGAAGTGTTCACATTGCTTGGCAGAATCGCCTTTGTGCAGAAAACACTAACACTTGTTCAGAAGGAAAGAAAGCACAGAGCCCCAGATTCTATGTTGTCCTGGAGAGCTTGCAGAGCACTGGGGAAAGGCAGGCAGAGAATTCCTTGCTAGCACCTTCTCTGTGCCTGGGAAGCAGAAGTGTTCATATTGCTTCGCAGAATCGCTTTTGTGCAGAAAACACTAACACTTGTTCAGAACGAAAGAAAGCACAGAGCCCCAGATTTGCTGTTGTTCTGGAGAGCTTGCAGAGCACTGGGGAAAGGCAGGCAGAGAATTCCCTGCTAGCACCTTCTCTGTGCCTGGGAAGCAGAAGTGTTCACATTGCTTCGCAGAATCGCTTTTCTGCAGAAAACACTAACACTTGTTCAGAACAAAAGAAAGCACAGAGCCCCAGATTTGCTGTTGTTCTGGAGAGCTTGCAGAGCACTGGGGAAAGGCAGGCAGAGAATTCCCTGCTAGCACCTTCTCTGTGCCTGGGAAGCAGAAGTGTTCACATTGCTTCGCAGAATCGCTATCGTGCAGAAAACACTAACACTTGTTCAGAAGGAAAGAAAGCACAGAGCCCCAGATTCTATGTTGTCCTGGAGAGCTTGCAGAGCACTGGGGAAAGGCAGGCAGAGAATTCCTTGCTAGCACCTTCTCTGTGCCTGGGAAGCAGGAGTGTTCACATTGCTTCGCAGAATCGCCTTTGTGCAGAAAACACTAACACTTGTTCAGAACAAAAGAAAGCACAGAGCCCCAGATTTGCTGTTGTTCTGGAGAGCTTGCAGAGCACTGGGGAAAGGCAGGCAGAGAATTCCCTGCTAGCACCTTCTCTGTGCCTGGGAAGCAGAAGTGTTCACATTGCTTCGCAGAATTGCCTTTGTGCAGAAAACACTAACACTTGTTCAGAACAAAAGAAAGCACAGAGCCTCAGATTTTATGTTGTCCTGGAGAGCTTGCACAGCACTGGGGAAAGGCAGGCAGAGAATTCCCTGCTAGCACCTTCTCTGTGCCTGGGAAGCAGAAGTGTTCACATTGCTTCGCAGAATCGCTTTTCTGCAGAAAACACTAACACTTGTTCAGAACAAAAGAAAGCACAGAGCCCCAGATTTGCTGTTGTTCTGGAGAGCTTGCAGAGCACTGGGGAAAGGCAGGCAGAGAATTCCCTGCTAGCACCTTCTCTGTGCCTGGGAAGCAGAAGTGTTCACATTGCTTCGCAGAATCGCTTTTGTGCAGAAAACACTAACACTTGTTCAGAAGGAAAGAAAGCACAGAGCCCCAGATTCTATGTTGTCCTGGAGAGCTTGCAGAGCACTGGGGAAAGGCAGGCAGAGAATTCCTTGCTAGCACCTTCTCTGTGCCTGGGAAGCAGAAGTGTTCACATTGCTTCGCAGAATCGCCTTTGTGCAGAAAACACTAACACTTGTTCAGAACAAAAGAAAGCACAGAGCCCCAGATTTGCTGTTGTTCTGGAGAGCTTGCAGAGCACTGGGGAAAGGCAGGCAGAGAATTCCCTGCTAGCACCTTCTCTGTGCCTGGGAAGCAGAAGTGTTCACATTACTTCGCAGAATTGCCTTTGTGCAGAAAACACTAACACTTGTTCAGAACAAAAGAAAGCACAGAGCCTCAGATTTTATGTTGTCCTGGAGAGCTTGCAGAGCACTGGGGAAAGGCAGGCAGAGAATTCCCTGCTAGCACCTTCTCTGTGCCTGGGAAGCAGAAGTGTTCACATTGCTTCGCAGAATCGCTTTTCTGCAGAAAACACTAACACTTGTTCAGAACAAAAGAAAGCACAGAGCCCCAGATTTGCTGTTGTTCTGGAGAGCTTGCAGAGCACTGGGGAAAGGCAGGCAGAGAATTCCCTGCTAGCACCTTCTCTGTGCCTGGGAAGCAGAAGTGTTCACATTGCTTCACAGAATCGCCTTTGTGCAGAAAACACTAACACTTGTTCAGAACGAAAGAAAGCACAGAGCCCCAGATTTGCTGTTGTCCTGGAGAGCTTGCAGAGCACTGGGGAAAGGCAGGCAGAGAATTCCCTGCTAGCACCTTCTCTGTGCCTGGGAAGCAGAAGTGTTCACATTACTTCGCAGAATCGCTTTTGTGCAGAAAACACTAACACTTGTTCAGAACGAAAGGAAGCACAGAGCCCCAGATTTTATGTTGTCCTGGAGAGCTTGCAGAGCACTGGGGAAAGGCAGGCAGAGAATTTCCTGCTAGCACCTTCTCTGTGCCTGTTCACATTGCTTCGCAGAATCGCTTTTGTGCAGAAAACAGTAACACTTGTTCAGAACGAAAGAAAGCACAGAGCCCCAGATTCTATGTTGTCCTGGAGAGCTTGCAGAGCACTGGGGAAAGGCAGGCAGAGAATTCCTTGCTAGCACCTTCTCTGTGCCTGGGAAGCAGAAGTGTTCACATTGCTTCGCAGAATCGCCTTTGTGCAGAAAACACTAACACTTGTTCAGAACAAAAGAAAGCACAGAGCCCCAGATTTGCTGTTGTTCTGGAGAGCTTGCAGAGCACTGGGGAAAGGCAGGCAGAGAATTCCCTGCTAGCACCTTCTCTGTGCCTGGGAAGCAGAAGTGTTCACATTGCTTCGCAGAATTGCCTTTGTGCAGAAAACACTAACACTTGTTCAGAACAAAAGAAAGCACAGAGCCTCAGATTTTATGTTGTCCTGGAGAGCTTGCAGAGCACTGGGGAAAGGCAGGCAGAGAATTCCCTGCTAGCACCTTCTCTGTTCCTGGGAAGCAGAAGTGTTCACATTGCTTCGCAGAATCGCTTTTCTGCAGAAAACACTAACACTTGTTCAGAACAAAAGAAAGCACAGAGCCCCAGATTTGCTGTTGTTCTGGAGAGCTTGCAGAGCACTGGGGAAAGGCAGGCAGAGAATTCCCTGCTAGCACCTTCTCTGTGCCTGGGAAGCAGAAGTGTTCACATTGCTTCGCAGAATCGCCTTTGTGCAGAAAACACTAACACTTGTTCAGAACGAAAGAAAGCACAGAGCCCCAGATTTGCTGTTGTCCTGGAGAGCTTGCAGAGCACTGGGGAAAGGCAGGCAGAGAATTCCCTGCTAGCACCTTCTCTGTGCCTGGGAAGCAGAAGTGTTCACATTACTTCGCAGAATCGCTTTTGTGCAGAAAACACTAACACTTGTTCAGAACAAAAGGAAGCACAGAGCCCCAGATTTTATGTTGTCCTGGAGAGCTTGCAGAGCACTGGGGAAAGGCAGGCAGAGAATTTCCTGCTAGCACCTTCTCTGTGCCTGTTCACATTGCTTCGCAGAATCGCTTTTGTGCAGAAAACAGTAACACTTGTTCAGAACGAAAGAAAGCACAGAGCCCCAGATTCTATGTTGTCCTGGAGAGCTTGCAGAGCACTGGGGAAAGGCAGGCAGAGAATTCCTTGCTAGCACCTTCTCTGTTCCTGGGAAGCAGAAGTGTTCACATTGCTTGGCAGAATCGCTTTTGTGCAGAAAACAGTAACACTTGTTCAGAACGAATGAAAGCACAGAGCCCCAGATTCTATGTTGTCCTGGAGAGCTTGCAGAGCACTGGGGAAAGGCAGGCAGAGAATTCCCTGCTAGCACCTTCTCTGTGCCTGTTCACATTGCTTCGCTGTATCGCTTTTGTGCAGAAAACAGTAACACTTGTTCAGAACGAAAGAAAGCACAGAGCCCCAGATTCTATGTTGTCCTGGAGAGCTTGCAGAGCACTGGGGAAAGGCAGGCAGAGAATTCCTTGCTAGCACCTTCTCTGTGCCTGGGAAGCAGAAGTGTTCACATTGCTTCGCAGAATCGCCTTTGTGCAGAAAACACTAACACTTGTTCAGAACAAAAGAAAGCACAGAGCCCCAGATTTGCTGTTGTTCTGGAGAGCTTGCAGAGCACTGGGGAAAGGCAGGCAGAGAATTCCCTGCTAGCACCTTCTCTGTGCCTGGGAAGCAGAAGTGTTCACATTGCTTCGCAGAATTGCCTTTGTGCAGAAAACACTAACACTTGTTCAGAACAAAAGAAAGCACAGAGCCTCAGATTTTATGTTGTCCTGGAGAGCTTGCAGAGCACTGGGGAAAGGCAGGCAGAGAATTCCCTGCTAGCACCTTCTCTGTGCCTGGGAAGCAGAAGTGTTTACGTTGCTTCGCAGAATCGCTTTTCTGCAGAAAACACTAACACTTGTTCAGAACAAAAGAAAGCACAGAGCCCCAGATTTGCTGTTGTTCTGGAGAGCTTGCAGAGCACTGGGGAAAGGCAGGCAGAGAATTCCCTGCTAGCACCTTCTCTGTGCCTGTTCACATTGCTTCGCTGTATCGCTTTTGTGCAGAAAACAGTAACACTTGTTCAGAACGAAAGAAAGCACAGAGCCCCAGATTCTATGTTGTCCTGGAGAGCTTGCAGAGCACTGGGGAAAGGCAGGCAGAGAATTCCTTGCTAGCACCTTCTCTGTGCCTGGGAAGCAGAAGTGTTCACATTGCTTCGCAGAATCGCCTTTGTGCAGAAAACACTAACACTTGTTCAGAACAAAAGAAAGCACAGAGCCCCAGATTTGCTGTTGTTCTGGAGAGCTTGCAGAGCACTGGGGAAAGGCAGGCAGAGAATTCCCTGCTAGCACCTTCTCTGTGCCTGGGAAGCAGAAGTGTTCACATTGCTTCGCAGAATCGCCTTTGTGCAGAAAACACTAACACTTGTTCAGAACGAAAGAAAGCACAGAGCCCCAGATTTGCTGTTGTCCTGGAGAGCTTGCAGAGCACTGGGGAAAGGCAGGCAGAGAATTCCCTGCTAGCACCTTCTCTGTGCCTGGGAAGCAGAAGTGTTCACATTACTTCGCAGAATCGCTTTTGTGCAGAAAACACTAACACATGTTCAGAACGAAAGGAAGCACAGAGCCCCAGATTTTATGTTGTCCTGGAGAGCTTGCAGAGCACTGGGGAAAGGCAGGCAGAGAATTTCCTGCTAGCACCTTCTCTGTGCCTTTTCACATTGCTTCGCAGAATCGCTTTTGTGCAGAAAACAATAACACTTGTTCAGAACGAAAGAAAGCACAGAGCCCCAGATTCTATGTTGTCCTGGAGAGCTTGCAGAGCACTGGGGAAAGGCAGGCAGAGAATTCCTTGCTAGCACCTTCTCTGTTCCTGGGAAGCAGAAGTGTTCACATTGCTTGGCAGAATCGCTTTTGTGCAGAAAACACTAACACTTGTTCAGAACGGAAGAAAGCACAGAGCCCCAGATTCTATGTTGTCCTGGAGAGCTTGCAGAGCACTGGGGAAAGGCAGGCAGAGAATTCCCTGCTAGCACCTTCTCTGTGCCTGTTCACATTGCTTCGCTGTATCGCTTTTGTGCAGAAAACAGTAACACTTGTTCAGAACGAAAGAAAGCACAGAGCCCCAGATTCTATGTTGTCCTGGAGAGCTTGCAGAGCACTGGGGAAAGGCAGGCAGAGAATTCCCTGCTAGCACCTTCTCTGTGCCTGGGAAGCAGAAGTGTTCACATTGCTTCGCAGAATCGCTATTGTGCAGAAAACAGTAAGACTTGTTCAGAAGGAAAGAAAGCACAGAGCCCCAGATTCTATGTTGTCCTGGAGAGCTTGCAGAGCACTGGGGAAAGGCAGGCAGAGAATTCCTTGCTAGCACCTTCTCTGTGCCTGGGAAGCAGAAGTGTTCATATTGCTTCGCAGAATCGCTTTTGTGCAGAAAACACTAACACTTGTTCAGAACGAAAGAAAGCACAGAGCCCCAGATTTGCTGTTGTTCTGGAGAGCTTGCAGAGCACTGGGGAAAGGCAGGCAGAGAATTCCCTGCTAGCACCTTCTCTGTGCCTGGGAAGCAGAAGTGTTCACATTGCTTCGCAGAATCGCTTTTGTGCAGAAAGGACTAACACTTGTTCAGAACAAAAGAAAGCACAGAGCCCCAGATTCTATGTTGTCATGGAGAGCTTGCAGAGCACTGGGGAAAGGCAGGCAGAGAATTCCCTGCTAGCACCTTCTCTGTGCCTGGGAAGCAGAAGTGTTCACATTGCTTCGCAGAATCGCTTTTGTGCAGAAAACACTAACACTTGTTCAGAACAAAAGAAAGCACAGAGCCCCAGATTTGCTGTTGTCCTGGAGAGCTTGCAGAGCACTGGGGAAAGGCAGGCAGAGAATTCCCTGCTAGCACCTTCTCTGTGCCTGGGAAGCAGAAGTGTTCACATTGCTTCGCAGAATCGCCTTTGTGCAGAAAACACTAACACTTGTTCAGAACAAAAGAAAGCACAGAGCCCCAGATTTGATGTTGTTCTGGAGAGCTTGCAGAGCAGTGGGGAAAGGCAGGCAGAGAATTCCCTGCTAGCACCTTCTCTGTGCCTGGGAAGCAGAAGTGTTCACATTGCTTCGCAGAATCGCATTTGTGCAGAAAACACTAACACTTGTTCAGAACAAAAGAAAGCACAGAGCCCCAGATTTGCTGTTGTTCTGGAGAGCTTGCAGAGCACTGGGGAAAGGCAGGCAGAGAATTCCCTGCTAGCACCTTCTCTGTGCCTGGGAAGCAGGAGTGTTCACATTGCTTCGCAGAATCGCCTTTGTGCAGAAAACACTAACACTTGTTCAGAACAAAAGAAAGCACAGAGCCCCAGATTTGCTGTTGTTCTGGAGAGCTTGCAGAGCACTGGGGAAAGGCAGGCAGAGAATTCCCTGCTAGCACCTTCTCTGTGCCTGGGAAGCAGAAGTGTTCACATTACTTCGCAGAATCGCTTTTGTGCAGAAAACACTAACACTTGTTCAGAACGAAAGGAAGCACAGAGCCCCAGATTTTATGTTGTCCTGGAGAGCTTGCAGAGCACTGGGGAAAGGCAGGCAGAGAATTTCCTGCTAGCACCTTCTCTGTGCCTGTTCACATTGCTTCGCAGAATCGCTTTTGTGCAGAAAACAGTAACACTTGTTCAGAACGAAAGAAAGCACAGAGCCCCAGATTCTATGTTGTCCTGGAGAGCTTGCAGAGCACTGGGGAAAGGCAGGCAGAGAATTCCTTGCTAGCGCCTTCTCTGTGCCTGGGAAGCAGAAGTGTTCACATTGCTTGGCAGAATCGCTTTTGTGCAGAAAACAGTAACACTTGTTCAGAACGAAAGAAAGCACAGAGCCCCAGATTCTATGTTGTCCTGGAGAGCTTGCAGAGCACTGGGGAAAGGCAGGCAGAGAATTCCCTGCTAGCACCTTCTCTGTGCCTGTTCACATTGCTTCGCTGTATCGCTTTTGTGCAGAAAACACTAACACTTGTTCAGAACGAAAGAAAGCACAGAGCCCCAGATTCTATGTTGTCCTGGAGAGCTTGCAGAGCACTGGGGAAAGGCAGGCAGAGAATTCCCTGCTAGCACCTTCTCTGTGCCTGGGAAGCAGAAGTGTTCATATTGCTTCGCAGAATCGCCTTTGTGCAGAAAACACTAACACTTGTTCAGAACAAAAGAAAGCACAGAGCCCCAGATTTGCTGTTGTTCTGGAGAGCTTGCAGAGCACTGGGGAAAGGCAGGCAGAGAATTCCCTGCTAGCACCTTCTCTGTGCCTGGGAAGCAGAAGTGTTCACATTACTTCGCAGAATCGCTTTTGTGCAGAAAACACTAACACTTGTTCAGAACAAAAGAAAGCACAGAGCCCCAGATTTGCTGTTGTTCTGGAGAGCTTGCAGAGCACTGGGGAAAGGCAGGCAGAGAATTCCCTGCTAGCACCTTCTCTGTGCCTGGGAAGCAGAAGTGTTCACATTGCTTCGCAGAATCGCCTTTGTGCAGAAAACACTAACACTTGTTCAGAACAAAAGAAAGCACAGAGCCCCAGATTTGATGTTGTTCTGGAGAGCTTGCAGAGCAGTGGGGAAAGGCAGGCAGAGAATTCCCTGCTAGCACCTTCTCTGTGCCTGGGAAGCAGAAGTGTTCACATTGCTTCGCAGAATCGCTATTGTGCAGAAAACAGTAACACTTGTTCAGAAGGAAAGAAAGCACAGAGCCTCAGATTTTATGTTGTCCTGGAGAGCTTGCAGAGCACTGGGGAAAGGCAGGCAGAGAATTCCCTGCTAGCACCTTCTCTGTGCCTGGGAAGCAGAAGTGTTTACGTTGCTTCGCAGAATCGCTTTTCTGCAGAAAACACTAACACTTGTTCAGAACAAAAGAAAGCACAGAGCCCCAGATTTGCTGTTGTTCTGGAGAGCTTGCAGAGCACTGGGGAAAGGCAGGCGGAGAATTCCCTGCTAGCACCTTCTCTGTGCCTGGGAAGCAGAAGTGTTCACATTACTTCGCAGAATCGCTTTTGTGCAGAAAACAGTAACACTTGTTCAGAACGAAAGAAAGCACAGAGCCCCAGATTCTATGTTGTCCTGGAGAGCTTGCAGAGCACTGGGGAAAGGCAGGCAGAGAATTCCCTGCTAGCACCTTCTCTGTGCCTGTTCACATTGCTTCGCTGTATCGCTTTTGTGCAGAAAACAGTAACACTTGTTCAGAACGAAAGAAAGCACAGAGCCCCAGATTCTATGTTGTCCTGGAGAGCTTGCAGAGCACTGGGGAAAGGCAGGCAGAGAATTCCCTGCTAGCACCTTCTCTGTGCCTGGGAAGCAGAAGTGTTCACATTGCTTCGCAGAATCGCCTTTGTGCAGAAAACACTAACACTTGTTCAGAACAAAAGAAAGCACAGAGCCCCAGATTTGCTGTTGTCCTGGAGAGCTTGCAGAGCACTGGGGAAAGGCAGGCAGAGAATTCCTTGCTAGCACCTTCTCTGTGCCTGGGAAGCAGAAGTGTTCATATTGCTTCGCAGAATCGCTTTTGTGCAGAAAACACTAACACTTGTTCAGAACGAAAGAAAGCACAGAGCCCCAGATTTGATGTTGTTCTGGAGAGCTTGCAGAGCAGTGGGGAAAGGCAGGCAGAGAATTCCCTGCTAGCACCTTCTCTGTGCCTGGGAAGCAGAAGTGTTCACATTGCTTCGCAGAATCGCATTTGTGCAGAAAACACTAACACTTGTTCAGAACAAAAGAAAGCACAGAGCCCCAGATTTTATGCTGTTCTGGAGAGCTTGCAGAGCACTGGGGAAAGGCAGGCAGAGAATTCCCTGCTAGCACCTTCTCTGTGCCTGGGAAGCAGAAGTGTTCACATTACTTCGCAGAATCGCTTTTGTGCAGAAAACACTAACACTTGTTCAGAACAAAAGAAAGCACAGAGCCCCAGATTTGCTGTTGTTCTGGAGAGCTTGCAGAGCACTGGGGAAAGGCAGGCAGAGAATTCCCTGCTAGCACCTTCTCTGTGCCTGGGAAGCAGAAGTGTTCACATTGCTTCGCAGAATCGCCTTTGTGCAGAAAACACTAACACTTGTTCAGAACAAAAGAAAGCACAGAGACCCAGATTTGCTGTTGTTCTGGAGAGCTTGCAGAGCACTGGGGAAAGGCAGGCAGAGAATTCCCTGCTAGCACCTTCTCTGTGCCTGGGAAGCAGAAGTGTTCACATTACTTCGCAGAATCGCTTTTGTGCAGAAAACACTAACACTTGTTCAGAACAAAAGAAAGCACAGAGCCCCAGATTTGCTGTTGTTCTGGAGAGCTTGCAGAGCACTGGGGAAAGGCAGGCAGAGAATTCCCTGCTAGCACCTTCTCTGTGCCTGGGAAGCAGAAGTGTTCACATTGCTTCGCAGAATTGCCTTTGTGCAGAAAACACTAACACTTGTTCAGAACAAAAGAAAGCACAGAGCCTCAGATTTTATGTTGTCCTGGAGAGCTTGCACAGCACTGGGGAAAGGCAGGCAGAGAATTCCCTGCTAGCACCTTCTCTGTGCCTGGGAAGCAGAAGTGTTCACATTGCTTCGCAGAATCGCTTTTCTGCAGAAAACACTAACACTTGTTCAGAACAAAAGAAAGCACAGAGCCCCAGATTTGCTGTTGTTCTGGAGAGCTTGCAGAGCACTGGGGAAAGGCAGGCAGAGAATTCCCTGCTAGCACCTTCTCTGTGCCTGGGAAGCAGAAGTGTTCACATTGCTTCGCAGAATCGCCTTTGTGCAGAAAACACTAACACTTGTTCAGAACAAAAGAAAGCACAGAGCCCCAGATTTGCTGTTGTTCTGGAGAGCTTGCAGAGCACTGGGGAAAGGCAGGCGGAGAATTCCCTGCTAGCACCTTCTCTGTGCCTGGGAAGCAGAAGTGTTCACATTACTTCGCAGAATCGCTTTTGTGCAGAAAACACTAACACTTGTTCAGAACGAAAGAAAGCACAGAGCCCCAGATTTGCTGTTGTCCTGGAGAGCTTGCAGAGCACTGGGGAAAGGCAGGCAGAGAATTCCCTGTTAGCACCTTCTCTGTGCCTGGGAAGCAGAAGTGTTCACATTGCTTCGCAGAATCGCCTTTGTGCAGAAAACACTAACACTTGTTCAGAACAAAACAAAGCACAGAGCCCCAGATTCTATGTTGTCCTGGAGAGCTTGCAGAGCACTGGGGAAAGGCAGGCAGAGAATTCCCTGCTAGCACCTTCTCTGTGCCTGGGAAGCAGAAGTGTTCACATTGCTTCGCAGAATCGCTTTTGTGCAGAAAGCACTAACACTTGTTCAGAACAAAAGAAAGCACAGAGCCCCAGATTCTATGTTGTCCTGGAGAGCTTGCAGAGCACTGGGGAAAGGCAGGCAGAGAATTCCCTGCTAGCACCTTCTCTGTGCCTGGGAAGCAGAAGTGTTCACATTGCTTCGCAGAATCGCTTTTGTGCAGAAAACACTAACACTTGTTCAGAACAAAAGAAAGCACAGAGCCCCAGATTTGATGTTGTTCTGGAGAGCTTGCAGAGCAGTGGGGAAAGGCAGGCAGAGAATTCCCTGCTAGCACCTTCTCTGTGCCTGGGAAGCAGAAGTGTTCACATTGCTTCGCAGAATCGCATTTGTGCAGAAAACACTAACACTTGTTCAGAACAAAAGAAAGCACAGAGCCCCAGATTTGCTGTTGTTCTGGAGAGCTTGCAGAGCACTGGGGAAAGGCAGGCAGAGAATTCCCTGCTAGCACCTTCTCTGTGCCTGGGAAGCAGGAGTGTTCACATTGCTTCGCAGAATCGCCTTTGTGCAGAAAACACTAACACTTGTTCAGAACAAAAGAAAGCACAGAGCCCCAGATTTGCTGTTGTTCTGGAGAGCTTGCAGAGCACTGGGGAAAGGCAGGCGGAGAATTCCCTGCTAGCACCTTCTCTGTGCCTGGGAAGCAGAAGTGTTCACATTACTTCGCAGAATCGCTTTTGTGCAGAAAACACTAACACTTGTTCAGAACGAAAGGAAGCACAGAGCCCCAGATTTTATGTTGTCCTGGAGAGCTTGCAGAGCACTGGGGAAAGGCAGGCAGAGAATTTCCTGCTAGCACCTTCTCTGTGCCTGTTCACATTGCTTCGCAGAATCGCTTTTGTGCAGAAAACAGTAACACTTGTTCAGAACGAAAGAAAGCACAGAGCCCCAGATTCTATGTTGTCCTGGAGAGCTTGCAGAGCACTGGGGAAAGGCAGGCAGAGAATTCCTTGCTAGCGCCTTCTCTGTGCCTGGGAAGCAGAAGTGTTCACATTGCTTGGCAGAATCGCTTTTGTGCAGAAAACAGTAACACTTGTTCAGAACGAAAGAAAGCACAGAGCCCCAGATTCTATGTTGTCCTGGAGAGCTTGCAGAGCACTGGGGAAAGGCAGGCAGAGAATTCCCTGCTAGCACCTTCTCTGTGCCTGTTCACATTGCTTCGCTGTATCGCTTTTGTGCAGAAAACAGTAACACTTGTTCAGAACGAAAGAAAGCACAGAGCCCCAGATTTGCTGTTGTTCTGGAGAGCTTGCAGAGCACTGGGGAAAGGCAGGCAGAGAATTCCCTGCTAGCACCTTCTCTGTGCCTGGGAAGCAGAAGTGTTCACATTGCTTCGCAGAATCGCTTTTGTGCAGAAAACAGTAACACTTGTTCAGAAGGAAAGAAAGCACAGAGCCCCAGATTCTATGTTGTCCTGGAGAGCTTGCAGAGCACTGGGGAAAGGCAGGCAGAGAATTCCTTGCTAGCACCTTCTCTGTGCCTGGGAAGCAGAAGTGTTCATATTGCTTCACAGAATCGCTTTTGTGCAGAAAACACTAACACTTGTTCAGAACGAAAGAAAGCACAGAGCCCCAGATTTGCTGTTGTTCTGGAGAGCTTGCAGAGCACTGGGGAAAGGCAGGCAGAGAATTCCCTGCTAGCACCTTCTCTGTGCCTGGGAAGCAGAAGTGTTCACATTGCTTCGCAGAATCGCCTTTGTGCAGAAAACACTAACACTTGTTCAGAACAAAAGAAAGCACAGAGCCCCAGATTTGCTGTTGTTCTGGAGAGCTTGCAGAGCACTGGGGAAAGGCAGGCAGAGAATTCCCTGCTAGCACCTTCTCTGTGCCTGGGAAGCAGAAGTGTTCACATTACTTCGCAGAATCGCTTTTGTGCAGAAAACACTAACACTTGTTCAGAACAAAAGAAAGCACAGAGCCCCAGATTTGCTGTTGTTCTGGAGAGCTTGCAGAGCACTGGGGAAAGGCAGGCAGAGAATTCCCTGCTAGCACCTTCTCTGTGCCTGGGAAGCAGAAGTGTTCACATTGCTTCGCAGAATCGCCTTTGTGCAGAAAACACTAACACTTGTTCAGAACAAAAGAAAGCACAGAGCCCCAGATTTGATGTTGTTCTGGAGAGCTTGCAGAGCAGTGGGGAAAGGCAGGCAGAGAATTCCCTGCTAGCACCTTCTCTGTGCCTGGGAAGCAGAAGTGTTCACATTGCTTCGCAGAATCGCATTTGTGCAGAAAACACTAACACTTGTTCAGAACAAAAGAAAGCACAGAGCCCCAGATTTGCTGTTGTTCTGGAGAGCTTGCAGAGCACTGGGGAAAGGCAGGCAGAGAATTCCCTGCTAGCACCTTCTCTGTGCCTGGGAAGCAGAAGTGTTCACATTGCTTCGCAGAATTGCCTTTGTGCAGAAAACACTAACACTTGTTCAGAACAAAAGAAAGCACAGAGCCTCAGATTTTATGTTGTCCTGGAGAGCTTGCAGAGCACTGGGGAAAGGCAGGCAGAGAATTCCCTGCTAGCACCTTCTCTGTGCCTGGGAAGCAGAAGTGTTTACGTTGCTTCGCAGAATCGCTTTTCTGCAGAAAACACTAACACTTGTTCAGAACAAAAGAAAGCACAGAGCCCCAGATTTGCTGTTGTTCTGGAGAGCTTGCAGAGCACTGGGGAAAGGCAGGCAGAGAATTCCCTGCTAGCACCTTCTCTGTGCCTGGGAAGCAGAAGAGTTCACATTACTTCGCAGAATCGCTTTTGTGCAGAAAACAGTAACACTTGTTCAGAACGAAAGAAAGCACAGAGCCCCAGATTCTATGTTGTCCTGGAGAGCTTGCAGAGCACTGGGGAAAGGCAGGCAGAGAATTCCCTGCTAGCACCTTCTCTGTGCCTGTTCACATTGCTTCGCTGTATCGCTTTTGTGCAGAAAACAGTAACACTTGTTCAGAACGAAAGAAAGCACAGAGCCCCAGATTCTATGTTGTCCTGGAGAGCTTGCAGAGCACTGGGGAAAGGCAGGCAGAGAATTCCCTGCTAGCACCTTCTCTGTGCCTGGGAAGCAGAAGTGTTCACATTGCTTCGCAGAATCGCTATTGTGCAGAAAACACTAACACTTGTTCAGAAGGAAAGAAAGCACAGAGCCCCAGATTCTATGTTGTCCTGGAGAGCTTGCAGAGCACTGGGGAAAGGCAGGCAGAGAATTCCTTGCTAGCACCTTCTCTGTGCCTGGGAAGCAGAAGTGTTCATATTGCTTCGCAGAATCGCTTTTGTGCAGAAAACACTAACACTTGTTCAGAACGAAAGAAAGCACGGAGCCCCAGATTTGCTGTTGTCCTGGAGAGCTTGCAGAGCACTGGGGAAAGGCAGGCAGAGAATTCCCTGCTAGCACCTTCTCTGTGCCTGGGAAGCAGAAGTGTTCACATTGCTTCGCAGAATCGCCTTTGTGCAGAAAACACTAACACTTGTTCAGAACAAAAGAAAGCACAGAGCCCCAGATTTGCTGTTGTTCTGGAGAGCTTGCAGAGCACTGGGGAAAGGCAGGCAGAGAATTCCCTGCTAGCACCTTCTCTGTGCCTGGGAAGCAGAAGTGTTCACATTGCTTCGCAGAATCGCCTTTGTGCAGAAAACACTAACACTTGTTCAGAACAAAAGAAAGCACAGAGCCCCAGATTTGATGTTGTTCTGGAGAGCTTGCAGAGCAGTGGGGAAAGGCAGGCAGAGAATTCCCTGCTAGCACCTTCTCTGTGCCTGGGAAGCAGAAGTGTTTACGTTGCTTCGCAGAATCGCTTTTCTGCAGAAAACACTAACACTTGTTCAGAACAAAAGAAAGCACAGAGCCCCAGATTTGCTGTTGTTCTGGAGAGCTTGCAGAGCACTGGGGAAAGGCAGGCGGAGAATTCCCTGCTAGCACCTTCTCTGTGCCTGGGAAGCAGAAGTGTTCACATTACTTCGCAGAATCGCTTTTGTGCAGAAAACAGTAACACTTGTTCAGAACGAAAGAAAGCACAGAGCCCCAGATTTGCTGTTGTTCTGGAGAGCTTGCAGAGCACTGGGGAAAGGCAGGCAGAGAATTCCCTGCTAGCACCTTCTCTGTGCCTGGGAAGCAGAAGTGTTCACATTGCTTCGCAGAATCGCCTTTGTGCAGAAAACACTAACACTTGTTCAGAACAAAAGAAAGCACAGAGCCCCAGATTTTATGCTGTTCTGGAGAGCTTGCAGAGCACTGGGGAAAGGCAGGCAGAGAATTCCCTGCTAGCACCTTCTCTGTGCCTGGGAAGCAGAAGTGTTCACATTGCTTCGCAGAATCGCTTTTGTGCAGAAAACACTAACACTTGTTCAGAACGAAAGAAAGCACAGAGCCCCAGATTTGCTGTTGTCCTGGAGAGCTTGCAGAGCACTGGGGAAAGGCAGGCAGAGAATTCCCTGCTAGCACCTTCTCTGTGCCTGGGAAGCAGAAGTGTTCACATTGCTTCGCAGAATCGCTTTTGTGCAGAAAGCACTAACACTTGTTCAGAACAAAAGAAAGCACAGAGCCCCAGATTCTATGTTGTCCTGGAGAGCTTGCAGAGCACTGGGGAAAGGCAGGCAGAGAATTCCCTGCTAGCACCTTCTCTGTGCCTGGGAAGCAGAAGTGTTCACATTGCTTCGCAGAATCGCTTTTGTGCAGAAAACACTAACACTTGTTCAGAACAAAAGAAAGCACAGAGCCCCAGATTTTATGTTGTTCTGGAGAGCTTGCAGAGCACTGGGGAAAGGCAGGCAGAGAATTCCCTGCTAGCACCTTCTCTGTGCCTGGGAAGCAGAAGTGTTCACATTGCTTCGCAGAATCGCCTTTGTGCAGAAAACACTAACACTTGTTCAGAACAAAAGAAAGCACAGAGCCCCAGATTTGACGTTGTTCTGGAGAGCTTGCAGAGCAGTGGGGAAAGGCAGGCAGAGAATTCCCTGCTAGCACCTTCTCTGTGCCTGGGAAGCAGAAGTGTTCACATTGCTTCGCAGAATCGCATTTGTGCAGAAAACACTAACACTTGTTCAGAACAAAAGAAAGCACAGAGCCTCAGATTTTATGTTGTCCTGGAGAGCTTGCAGAGCACTGGGGAAAGGCAGGCAGAGAATTCCCTGCTAGCACCTTCTCTGTGCCTGGGAAGCAGAAGTGTTTACGTTGCTTCGCAGAATCCCTTTTCTGCAGAAAACACTAACACTTGTTCAGAACAAAAGAAAGCACAGAGCCCCAGATTTGCTGTTGTTCTGGAGAGCTTGCAGAGCACTGGGGAAAGGCAGGCAGAGAATTCCCTGCTAGCACCTTCTCTGTGCCTGGGAAGCAGAAGTGTTCACATTGCTTCGCAGAATCGCCTTTGTGCAGAAAACACTAACACTTGTTCAGAACAAAAGAAAGCACAGAGCCCCAGATTTGCTGTTGTTCTGGAGAGCTTGCAGAGCACTGGGGAAAGGCAGGCGGAGAATTCCCTGCTAGCACCTTCTCTGTGCCTGGGAAGCAGAAGTGTTCACATTACTTCGCAGAATCGCTTTTGTGCAGAAAACAGTAACACTTGTTCAGAACGAAAGAAAGCACAGAGCCCCAGATTCTATGTTGTCCTGGAGAGCTTGCAGAGCACTGGGGAAAGGCAGGCAGAGAATTCCTTGCTAGCACCTTCTCTGTGCCTGTTCACATTGCTTCGCTGTATCGCTTTTGTGCAGAAAACAGTAACACTTGTTCAGAACGAAAGAAAGCACAGAGCCCCAGATTTGATGTTGTTCTGGAGAGCTTGCAGAGCACTGGGGAAAGGCAGGCAGAGAATTCCCTGCTAGCACCTTCTCTGTGCATGGGAAGCAGAAGTGTTCACATTGCTTCGCAGAATCGCCTTTGTGCAGAAAACACTAACACTTGTTCAGAAGGAAAGAAAGCACAGAGCCCCAGATTCTATGTTGTCCTGGAGAGCTTGCAGAGCACTGGGGAAAGGCAGGCAGAGAATTCCTTGCTAGCACCTTCTCTGTGCCTGGGAAGCAGAAGTGTTCATATTGCTTCGCAGAATCGCTTTTGTGCAGAAAACACTAACACTTGTTCAGAACGAAAGAAAGCACAGAGCCCCAGATTTGCTGTTGTTCTGGAGAGCTTGCAGAGCACTGGGGAAAGGCAGGCAGAGAATTCCCTGCTAGCACCTTCTCTGTGCCTGGGAAGCAGAAGTGTTCACATTGCTTCGCAGAATCGCCTTTGTGCAGAAAACACTAACACCTGTTCAGAACAAAAGAAAGCACAGAGCCCCAGATTTGCTGTTGTTCTGGAGAGCTTGCAGAGCACTGGGGAAAGGCAGGCAGAGAATTCCCTGCTAGCACCTTCTCTGTGCCTGGGAAGCAGAAGTGTTCACATTACTTCGCAGAATCGCTTTTGTGCAGAAAACACTAACACTTGTTCAGAACAAAAGAAAGCACAGAGCCCCAGATTTGCTGTTGTTCTGGAGAGCTTGCAGAGCACTGGGGAAAGGCAGGCAGAGAATTCCCTGCTAGCACCTTCTCTGTGCCTGGGAAGCAGAAGTGTTCACATTGCTTCGCAGAATCGCCTTTGTGCAGAAAACACTAACACTTGTTCAGAACAAAAGAAAGCACAGAGCCTCAGATTTTATGTTGTCCTGGAGAGCTTGCACAGCACTGGGGAAAGGCAGGCAGAGAATTCCCTGCTAGCACCTTCTCTGTGCCTGGGAAGCAGAAGTGTTCACATTGCTTCGCAGAATCGCTTTTCTGCAGAAAACACTAACACTTGTTCAGAACAAAAGAAAGCACAGAGCCCCAGATTTGCTGTTGTTCTGGAGAGCTTGCAGAGCACTGGGGAAAGGCAGGCAGAGAATTCCCTGCTAGCACCTTCTCTGTGCCTGGGAAGCAGAAGTGTTCACATTACTTCGCAGAATCGCTTTTGTGCAGAAAACACTAACACTTGTTCAGAACGAAAGAAAGCACAGAGCCCCAGATTTGCTGTTGTCCTGGAGAGCTTGCAGAGCACTGGGGAAAGGCAGGCAGAGAATTCCCTGCTAGCACCTTCTCTGTGCCTGGGAAGCAGAAGTGTTCACATTGCTTCGCAGAATCGCCTTTGTGCAGAAAACACTAACACTTGTTCAGAACAAAACAAAGCACAGAGCCCCAGATTCTATGTTGTCCTGGAGAGCTTGCAGAGCACTGGGGAAAGGCAGGCAGAGAATTCCCTGCTAGCACCTTCTCTGTGCCTGGGAAGCAGAAGTGTTCACATTGCTTCGCAGAATCGCTTTTGTGCAGAAAGCACTAACACTTGTTCAGAACAAAAGAAAGCACAGAGCCCCAGATTCTATGTTGTCCTGGAGAGCTTGCAGAGCACTGGGGAAAGGCAGGCAGAGAATTTCCTGCTAGCACCTTCTCTGTGCCTGTTCACATTGCTTCGCAGAATCGCTTTTGTGCAGAAAACAGTAACACTTGTTCAGAACGAAAGAAAGCACAGAGCCCCAGATTTGCTGTTGTTCTGGAGAGCTTGCAGAGCACTGGGGAAAGGCAGGCAGAGAATTCCTTGCTAGCGCCTTCTCTGTGCCTGGGAAGCAGAAGTGTTCACATTGCTTCGCTGTATCGCTTTTGTGCAGAAAACAGTAACACTTGTTCAGAACGAAAGAAAGCACAGAGCCCCAGATTCTATGTTGTCCTGGAGAGCTTGCAGAGCACTGGGGAAAGGCAGGCAGAGAATTCCCTGCTAGCACCTTCTCTGTGCCTGTTCACATTGCTTCGCTGTAGCGCTTTTGTGCAGAAAACAGTAACACTTGTTCAGAACGAAAGAAAGCACAGAGCCCCAGATTCTATGTTGTCCTGGAGAGCTTGCAGAGCACTGGGGAAAGGCAGGCAGAGAATTCCCTGCTAGCACCTTCTCTGTGCCTGGGAAGCAGAAGTGTTCACATTGCTTCGCAGAATCGCCTTTGTGCAGAAAACAGTAACACTTGTTCAGAAGGAAAGAAAGCACAGAGCCCCAGATTCTATGTTGTCCTGGAGAGCTTGCAGAGCACTGGGGAAAGGCAGGCAGAGAATTCCTTGCTAGCACCTTCTCTGTGCCTGGGAAGCAGAAGTGTTCACATTGCTTCGCAGAATCGCTTTTGTGCAGAAAACACTAACACTTGTTCAGAACAAAAGAAAGCACAGAGCCCCAGATTTGCTGTTGTTCTGGAGAGCTTGCAGAGCACTGGGGAAAGGCAGGCAGAGAATTCCCTGCTAGCACCTTCTCTGTGCCTGGGAAGCAGAAGTGTTCACATTACTTCGCAGAATCGCTTTTGTGCAGAAAACACTAACACTTGTTCAGAACAAAAGAAAGCACAGAGCCCCAGATTTGCTGTTGTTCTGGAGAGCTTGCAGAGCACTGGGGAAAGGCAGGCAGAGAATTCCCTGCTAGCACCTTCTCTGTGCCTGGGAAGCAGAAGTGTTCACATTGCTTCGCAGAATCGCCTTTGTGCAGAAAACACTAACACTTGTTCAGAACAAAAGAAAGCACAGAGCCCCAGATTTGATGTTGTTCTGGAGAGCTTGCAGAGCAGTGGGGAAAGGCAGGCAGAGAATTCCCTGCTAGCACCTTCTCTGTGCCTGGGAAGCAGAAGTGTTCACATTGCTTCGCAGAATCGCATTTGTGCAGAAAACACTAACACTTGTTCAGAACAAAAGAAAGCACAGAGCCCCAGATTTGCTGTTGTTCTGGAGAGCTTGCAGAGCACTGGGGAAAGGCAGGCAGAGAATTCCCTGCTAGCACCTTCTCTGTGCCTGGGAAGCAGAAGTGTTCACATTACTTCGCAGAATCGCTTTTGTGCAGAAAACAGTAACACTTGTACAGAACGAAAGGAAGCACAGAGCCCCAGATTTTATGTTGTCCTGGAGAGCTTGCAGAGCACTGGGGAAAGGCAGGCAGAGAATTCCCTGCTAGCACCTTCTCTGTGCCTGGGAAGCAGAAGTGTTCACATTACTTCGCAGAATCGCTTTTGTGCAGAAAACACTAACACTTGTTCAGAACGAAAGAAAGCACAGAGCCCCAGATTTGCTGTTGTCCTGAGAGCTTGCAGAGCACTGGGGAAAGGCAGGCAGAGAATTCCCTGTTAGCACCTTCTCTGTGCCTGGGAAGCAGAAGTGTTCACATTGCTTCGCAGAATCGCCTTTGTGCAGAAAACACTAACACTTGTTCAGAACAAAAGAAAGCACAGAGCCCCAGATTCTATGTTGTCCTGGAGAGCTTGCAGAGCACTGGGGAAAGGCAGGCAGAGAATTCCCTGCTAGCACCTTCTCTGTGCCTGGGAAGCAGAAGTGTTCACATTGCTTCGCAGAATCGCTTTTGTGCAGAAAACACTAACACTTGTTCAGAACAAAAGAAAGCACAGAGCCCCAGATTTTATGTTGTTCTGGAGAGCTTGCAGAGCACTGGGGAAAGGCAGGCAGAGAATTCCCTGCTAGCACCTTCTCTGTGCCTGGGAAGCAGAAGTGTTCACATTGCTTCGCAGAATCGCCTTTGTGCAGAAAACACTAACACTTGTTCAGAACAAAAGAAAGCACAGAGCCCCAGATTTGATGTTGTTCTGGAGAGCTTGCAGAGCAGTGGGGAAAGGCAGGCAGAGAATTCCCTGCTAGCACCTTCTCTGTGCCTGGGAAGCAGAAGTGTTCACATTGCTTCGCAGAATCGCATTTGTGCAGAAAACACTAACACTTGTTCAGAACAAAAGAAAGCACAGAGCCTCAGATTTTATGTTGTCCTGGAGAGCTTGCAGAGCACTGGGGAAAGGCAGGCAGAGAATCCCCTGCTAGCACCTTCTCTGTGCATGGGAAGCAGAAGTGTTTACGTTGCTTCGCAGAATCGCTTTTCTGCAGAAAACACTAACACTTGTTCAGAACAAAAGAAAGCACAGAGCCCCAGATTTGCTGTTGTTCTGGAGAGCTTGCAGAGCACTGGGGAAAGGCAGGCAGAGAATTCCCTGCTAGCACCTTCTCTGTGCCTGGGAAGCAGAAGTGTTCACATTGCTTCGCAGAATCGCCTTTGTGCAGAAAACACTAACACTTGTTCAGAACAAAAGAAAGCACAGAGCCCCAGATTTGCTGTTGTTCTGGAGAGCTTGCAGAGCACTGGGGAAAGGCAGGCGGAGAATTCCCTGCTAGCACCTTCTCTGTGCCTGGGAAGCAGAAGTGTTCACATTACTTCGCAGAATCGCTTTTGTGCAGAAAACAGTAACACTTGTTCAGAACGAAAGAAAGCACAGAGCCCCAGATTCTATGTTGTCCTGGAGAGCTTGCAGAGCACTGGGGAAAGGCAGGCAGAGAATTCCCTGCTAGCACCTTCTCTGTGCCTGTTCACATTGCTTCGCTGTATCGCTTTTGTGCAGAAAACAGTAACACTTGTTCAGAACGAAAGAAAGCACAGAGCCCCAGATTCTATGTTGTCCTGGAGAGCTTGCAGAGCACTGGGGAAAGGCAGGCAGAGAATTCCCTGCTAGCACCTTCTCTGTGCCTGGGAAGCAGAAGTGTTCACATTGCTTCGCAGAATCGCCTTTGTGCAGAAAACACTAACACTTGTTCAGAACAAAAGAAAGCACAGAGCCCCAGATTTGCTGTTGTTCTGGAGAGCTTGCAGAGCACTGGGGAAAGGCAGGCAGAGAATTCCCTGCTAGCACCTTCTCTGTGCCTGGGAAGCAGAAGTGTTCACATTACTTCGCAGAATCGCTTTTGTGCAGAAAACACTAACACTTGTTCAGAACAAAAGAAAGCACAGAGCCCCAGATTTGCTGTTGTTCTGGAGAGCTTGCAGAGCACTGGGGAAAGGCAGGCAGAGAATTCCCTGCTAGCACCTTCTCTGTGCCTGGGAAGCAGAAGTGTTCACATTGCTTCGCAGAATCGCCTTTGTGCAGAAAACACTAACACTTGTTCAGAACAAAAGAAAGCACAGAGCCCCAGATTTGATGTTGTTCTGGAGAGCTTGCAGAGCAGTGGGGAAAGGCAGGCAGAGAATTCCCTGCTAGCACCTTCTCTGTGCCTGGGAAGCAGAAGTGTTTACGTTGCTTCGCAGAATCGCTTTTCTGCAGAAAACACTAACACTTGTTCAGAACAAAAGAAAGCACAGAGCCCCAGATTTGCTGTTGTTCTGGAGAGCTTGCAGAGCACTGGGGAAAGGCAGGCGGAGAATTCCCTGCTAGCACCTTCTCTGTGCCTGGGAAGCAGAAGTGTTCACATTACTTCGCAGAATCGCTTTTGTGCAGAAAACAGTAACACTTGTTCAGAACGAAAGAAAGCACAGAGCCCCAGATTTGCTGTTGTTCTGGAGAGCTTGCAGAGCACTGGGGAAAGGCAGGCAGAGAATTCCCTGCTAGCACCTTCTCTGTGCCTGTTCACATTGCTTCGCTGTAGCGCTTTTGTGCAGAAAACAGTAACACTTGTTCAGAACGAAAGAAAGCACAGAGCCCCAGATTCTATGTT
This sequence comes from Strix aluco, assembly GCF_031877795.1. Lineage (NCBI taxonomy): Eukaryota > Metazoa > Chordata > Aves > Strigiformes > Strigidae > Strix > Strix aluco. The sequence continues at coordinate 2,038,358 of NW_027436653.1, forward strand.
GTCCTGGAGAGCTTGCAGAGCACTGGGGAAAGGCAGGCAGAGAATTCCCTGCTAGCACCTTCTCTGTGCCTGGGAAGCAGAAGTGTTCACATTGCTTCGCAGAATCGCCTTTGTGCAGAAAACACTAACACTTGTTCAGAAGGAAAGAAAGCACAGAGCCCCAGATTCTATGTTGTCCTGGAGAGCTTGCAGAGCACTGGGGAAAGGCAGGCAGAGAATTCCTTGCTAGCACCTTCTCTGTGCCTGGGAAGCAGAAGTGTTCATATTGCTTCGCAGAATCGCTTTTGTGCAGAAAACACTAACACTTGTTCAGAACGAAAGAAAGCACAGAGCCCCAGATTTGCTGTTGTCCTGGAGAGCTTGCAGAGCACTGGGGAAAGGCAGGCAGAGAATTCCCTGCTAGCACCTTCTCTGTGCCTGGGAAGCAGAAGTGTTCACATTGCTTCGCAGAATCGCCTTTGTGCAGAAAACACTAACACTTGTTCAGAACAAAAGAAAGCACAGAGACCCAGATTCTATGTTGTCCTGGAGAGCTTGCAGAGCACTGGGGAAAGGCAGGCAGAGAATTCCCTGCTAGCACCTTCTCTGTGCCTGGGAAGCAGAAGTGTTCACATTGCTTCGCAGAATCGCTTTTGTGCAGAAAGCACTAACACTTGTTCAGAACAAAAGAAAGCACAGAGCCCCAGATTCTATGTTGTCCTGGAGAGCTTGCAGAGCACTGGGGAAAGGCAGGCAGAGAATTTCCTGCTAGCACCTTCTCTGTGCCTGTTCACATTGCTTCGCAGAATCGCTTTTGTGCAGAAAACAGTAACACTTGTTCAGAACGAAAGAAAGCACAGAGCCCCAGATTCTATGTTGTCCTGGAGAGCTTGCAGAGCACTGGGGAAAGGCAGGCAGAGAATTCCTTGCTAGCGCCTTCTCTGTGCCTGGGAAGCAGAAGTGTTCACATTGCTTGGCAGAATCGCTTTTGTGCAGAAAACAGTAACACTTGTTCAGAACGAAAGAAAGCACAGAGCCCCAGATTCTATGTTGTCCTGGAGAGCTTGCAGAGCACTGGGGAAAGGCAGGCAGAGAATTCCCTGCTAGCACCTTCTCTGTGCCTGTTCACATTGCTTCGCTGTAGCGCTTTTGTGCAGAAAACAGTAACACTTGTTCAGAACGAAAGAAAGCACAGAGCCCCAGATTCTATGTTGTCCTGGAGAGCTTGCAGAGCACTGGGGAAAGGCAGGCAGAGAATTCCCTGCTAGCACCTTCTCTGTGCCTGGGAAGCAGAAGTGTTCACATTGCTTCGCAGAATCGCCTTTGTGCAGAAAACAGTAACACTTGTTCAGAAGGAAAGAAAGCACAGAGCCCCAGATTCTATGTTGTCCTGGAGAGCTTGCAGAGCACTGGGGAAAGGCAGGCAGAGAATTCCTTGCTAGCACCTTCTCTGTGCCTGGGAAGCAGAAGTGTTCACATTGCTTCGCAGAATCGCTTTTGTGCAGAAAACACTAACACTTGTTCAGAACGAAAGAAAGCACAGAGCCCCAGATTTGCTGTTGTTCTGGAGAGCTTGCAGAGCACTGGGGAAAGGCAGGCAGAGAATTCCCTGCTAGCACCTTCTCTGTGCCTGGGAAGCAGAAGTGTTCACATTGCTTCGCAGAATCGCCTTTGTGCAGAAAACACTAACACTTGTTCAGAACAAAAGAAAGCACAGAGCCCCAGATTTGCTGTTGTTCTGGAGAGCTTGCAGAGCACTGGGGAAAGGCAGGCAGAGAATTCCCTGCTAGCACCTTCTCTGTGCCTGGGAAGCAGAAGTGTTCACATTACTTCGCAGAATCGCTTTTGTGCAGAAAACACTAACACTTGTTCAGAACAAAAGAAAGCACAGAGCCCCAGATTTGCTGTTGTCCTGGAGAGCTTGCAGAGCACTGGGGAAAGGCAGGCAGAGAATTCCCTGCTAGCACCTTCTCTGTGCCTGGGAAGCAGAAGTGTTCACATTGCTTCGCAGAATCGCCTTTGTGCAGAAAACACTAACACTTGTTCAGAACAAAAGAAAGCACAGAGCCCCAGATTTGATGTTGTTCTGGAGAGCTTGCAGAGCAGTGGGGAAAGGCAGGCAGAGAATTCCCTGCTAGCACCTTCTCTGTGCCTGGGAAGCAGAAGTGTTTACGTTGCTTCGCAGAATCGCTTTTCTGCAGAAAACACTAACACTTGTTCAGAACAAAAGAAAGCACAGAGCCCCAGATTTGCTGTTGTTCTGGAGAGCTTGCAGAGCACTGGGGAAAGGCAGGCAGAGAATTCCCTGCTAGCACCTTCTCTGTGCCTGGGAAGCAGAAGTGTTCACATTGCTTCGCAGAATCGCTTTTGTGCAGAAAACACTAACACTTGTTCAGAACGAAAGAAAGCACAGAGCCCCAGATTTGCTGTTGTTCTGGAGAGCTTGCAGAGCACTGGGGAAAGGCAGGCAGAGAATTTCCTGCTAGCACCTTCTCTGTGCCTGTTCACATTGCTTCGCTGTATCGCTTTTGTGCAGAAAACAGTAACACTTGTTCAGAACGAAAGAAAGCACAGAGCCCCAGATTCTATGTTGTCCTGGAGAGCTTGCAGAGCACTGGGGAAAGGCAGGCAGAGAATTCCCTGCTAGCACCTTCTCTGTGCCTGGGAAGCAGAAGTGTTCACATTGCTTCGCAGAATCGCCTTTGTGCAGAAAACACTAACACTTGTTCAGAAGGAAAGAAAGCACAGAGCCCCAGATTCTATGTTGTCATGGAGAGCTTGCAGAGCACTGGGGAAAGGCAGGCAGAGAATTCCTTGCTAGCACCTTCTCTGTGCCTGGGAAGCAGAAGTGTTCACATTGCTTCGCAGAATCGCCTTTGTGCAGAAAACACTAACACTTGTTCAGAACGAAAGAAAGCACAGAGCCCCAGATTTGCTGTTGTCCTGGAGAGCTTGCAGAGCACTGGGGAAAGGCAGGCAGAGAATTCCCTGCTAGCACCTTCTCTGTGCCTGGGAAGCAGAAGTGTTCACATTGCTTCGCAGAATCGCTTTTGTGCAGAAAACACTAACACTTGTTCAGAACAAAAGAAAGCACAGAGACCCAGATTTGCTGTTGTTCTGGAGAGCTTGCAGAGCACTGGGGAAAGGCAGGCAGAGAATTCCCTGCTAGCACCTTCTCTGTGCCTGGGAAGCAGAAGTGTTCACATTACTTCGCAGAATCGCTTTTGTGCAGAAAACACTAACACTTGTTCAGAACAAAAGAAAGCACAGAGCCCCAGATTTGCTGTTGTTCTGGAGAGCTTGCAGAGCACTGGGGAAAGGCAGGCAGAGAATTCCCTGCTAGCACCTTCTCTGTGCCTGGGAAGCAGAAGTGTTCACATTGCTTCGCAGAATTGCCTTTGTGCAGAAAACACTAACACTTGTTCAGAACAAAAGAAAGCACAGAGCCTCAGATTTTATGTTGTCCTGGAGAGCTTGCACAGCACTGGGGAAAGGCAGGCAGAGAATTCCCTGCTAGCACCTTCTCTGTGCCTGGGAAGCAGAAGTGTTCACATTGCTTCGCAGAATCGCTTTTGTGCAGAAAACACTAACACTTGTTCAGAACAAAAGAAAGCACAGAGCCCCAGATTTGCTGTTGTTCTGGAGAGCTTGCAGAGCACTGGGGAAAGGCAGGCAGAGAATTCCCTGCTAGCACCTTCTCTGTGCCTGGGAAGCAGAAGTGTTCACATTGCTTCGCAGAATCGCCTTTGTGCAGAAAACACTAACACTTGTTCAGAACAAAAGAAAGCACAGAGCCCCAGATTTGCTGTTGTTCTGGAGAGCTTGCAGAGCACTGGGGAAAGGCAGGCGGAGAATTCCCTGCTAGCACCTTCTCTGTGCCTGGGAAGCAGAAGTGTTCACATTACTTCGCAGAATCGCTTTTGTGCAGAAAACACTAACACTTGTTCAGAAGGAAAGAAAGCACAGAGCCCCAGATTTGCTGTTGTCCTGGAGAGCTTGCAGAGCACTGGGGAAAGGCAGGCAGAGAATTCCCTGTTAGCACCTTCTCTGTGCCTGGGAAGCAGAAGTGTTCACATTGCTTCGCAGAATCGCCTTTGTGCAGAAAACACTAACACTTGTTCAGAACAAAACAAAGCACAGAGCCCCAGATTCTATGTTGTCCTGGAGAGCTTGCAGAGCACTGGGGAAAGGCAGGCAGAGAATTCCCTGCTAGCACCTTCTCTGTGCCTGGGAAGCAGAAGTGTTCACATTGCTTCGCAGAATCGCTTTTGTGCAGAAAGCACTAACACTTGTTCAGAACAAAAGAAAGCACAGAGCCCCAGATTCTATGTTGTCCTGGAGAGCTTGCAGAGCACTGGGGAAAGGCAGGCAGAGAATTCCCTGCTAGCACCTTCTCTGTGCCTGGGAAGCAGAAGTGTTCACATTGCTTCGCAGAATCGCTTTTGTGCAGAAAACACTAACACTTGTTCAGAACAAAAGAAAGCACAGAGCCCCAGATTTTATGTTGTTCTGGAGAGCTTGCAGAGCACTGGGGAAAGGCAGGCAGAGAATTCCCTGCTAGCACCTTCTCTGTGCCTGGGAAGCAGAAGTGTTCACATTACTTCGCAGAATCGCCTTTGTGCAGAAAACACTAACACTTGTTCAGAACAAAAGAAAGCACAGAGCCCCAGATTTGATGTTGTTCTGGAGAGCTTGCAGAGCAGTGGGGAAAGGCAGGCAGAGAATTCCCTGCTAGCACCTTCTCTGTGCCTGGGAAGCAGAAGTGTTCACATTGCTTCGCAGAATCGCATTTGTGCAGAAAACACTAACACTTGTTCAGAACAAAAGAAAGCACAGAGCCTCAGATTTTATGTTGTCCTGGAGAGCTTGCAGAGCACTGGGGAAAGGCAGGCAGAGAATTCCCTGCTAGCACCTTCTCTGTGCCTGGGAAGCAGAAGTGTTTACGTTGCTTCGCAGAATCGCTTTTCTGCAGAAAACACTAACACTTGTTCAGAACAAAAGAAAGCACAGAGCCCCAGATTTGCTGTTGTTCTGGAGAGCTTGCAGAGCACTGGGGAAAGGCAGGCAGAGAATTCCCTGCTAGCACCTTCTCTGTGCCTGGGAAGCAGAAGTGTTCACATTGCTTCGCAGAATCGCCTTTGTGCAGAAAACACTAACACTTGTTCAGAACAAAAGAAAGCACAGAGCCCCAGATTTGCTGTTGTTCTGGAGAGCTTGCAGAGCACTGGGGAAAGGCAGGCGGAGAATTCCCTGCTAGCACCTTCTCTGTGCCTGGGAAGCAGAAGTGTTCACATTACTTCGCAGAATCGCTTTTGTGCAGAAAACAGTAACACTTGTTCAGAACGAAAGAAAGCACAGAGCCCCAGATTCTATGTTGTCCTGGAGAGCTTGCAGAGCACTGGGGAAAGGCAGGCAGAGAATTCCCTGCTAGCACCTTCTCTGTGCCTGTTCACATTGCTTCGCTGTATCGCTTTTGTGCAGAAAACAGTAACACTTGTTCAGAACGAAAGAAAGCACAGAGCCCCAGATTCTATGTTGTCCTGGAGAGCTTGCAGAGCACTGGGGAAAGGCAGGCAGAGAATTCCCTGATAGCACCTTCTCTGTGCCTGGGAAGCAGAAGTGTTCACATTGCTTCGCAGAATCGCCTTTGTGCAGAAAACACTAACACTTGTTCAGAAGGAAAGAAAGCACAGAGCCCCAGATTCTATGTTGTCCTGGAGAGCTTGCAGAGCACTGGGGAAAGGCAGGCAGAGAATTCCTTGCTAGCACCTTCTCTGTGCCTGGGAAGCAGAAGTGTTCATATTGCTTCGCAGAATCGCTTTTGTGCAGAAAACACTAACACTTGTTCAGAACGAAAGAAAGCACAGAGCCCCAGATTTGCTGTTGTCCTGGAGAGCTTGCAGAGCACTGGGGAAAGGCAGGCAGAGAATTCCCTGCTAGCACCTTCTCTGTGCCTGGGAAGCAGAAGTGTTCACATTGCTTCGCAGAATCGCCTTTGTGCAGAAAACACTAACACTTGTTCAGAACAAAAGAAAGCACAGAGACCCAGATTCTATGTTGTCCTGGAGAGCTTGCAGAGCACTGGGGAAAGGCAGGCAGAGAATTCCCTGCTAGCACCTTCTCTGTGCCTGGGAAGCAGAAGTGTTCACATTGCTTCGCAGAATCGCCTTTGTGCAGAAAACACTAACACTTGTTCAGAACAAAAGAAAGCACAGAGACCCAGATTTGCTGTTGTTCTGGAGAGCTTGCAGAGCACTGGGGAAAGGCAGGCAGAGAATTCCCTGCTAGCACCTTCTCTGTGCCTGGGAAGCAGAAGTGTTCACATTGCTTCGCAGAATCGCCTTTGTGCAGAAAACACTAACACTTGTTCAGAACAAAAGAAAGCACAGAGCCCCAGATTCTATGTTGTCCTGGAGAGCTTGCAGAGCACTGGGGAAAGGCAGGCAGAGAATTCCCTGCTAGCACCTTCTCTGTGCCTGGGAAGCAGAAGTGTTCACATTGCTTCGCAGAATCGCTTTTGTGCAGAAAGCACTAACACTTGTTCAGAACAAAAGAAAGCACAGAGCCCCAGATTCTATGTTGTCATGGAGAGCTTGCAGAGCACTGGGGAAAGGCAGGCAGAGAATTCCCTGCTAGCACCTTCTCTGTGCCTGGGAAGCAGAAGTGTTCACATTGCTTCGCAGAATCGCTTTTGTGCAGAAAACACTAACACTTGTTCAAAAGGAAAGAAAGCACAGAGCCCCAGATTTTATGTTGTTCTGGAGAGCTTGCAGAGCAGTGGGGAAAGGCAGGCAGAGAATTCCCTGCTAGCACCTTCTCTGTGCCTGGGAAGCAGAAGTGTTCACATTGCTTCGCAGAATCGCATTTGTGCAGAAAACACTAACACTTGTTCAGAACAAAAGAAAGCACAGAGCCTCAGATTTTATGTTGTCCTGCAGAGCTTGCAGAGCACTGGGGAAAGGCAGGCAGAGAATTCCCTGCTAGCACCTTCTCTGTGCCTGGGAAGCAGAAGTGTTTACGTTGCTTCGCAGAATCGCTTTTCTGCAGAAAACACTAACACTTGTTCAGAACAAAAGAAAGCACAGAGCCCCAGATTTGCTGTTGTTCTGGAGAGCTTGCAGAGCACTGGGGAAAGGCAGGCAGAGAATTCCCTGCTAGCACCTTCTCTGTGCCTGGGAAGCAGAAGTGTTCACATTGCTTCGCAGAATCGCCTTTGTGCAGAAAACACTAACACTTGTTCAGAACAAAAGAAAGCACAGAGCCCCAGATTTGCTGTTGTTCTGGAGAGCTTGCAGAGCACTGGGGAAAGGCAGGCGGAGAATTCCCTGCTAGCACCTTCTCTGTGCCTGGGAAGCAGAAGTGTGCACATTACTTCGCAGAATCGCTTTTGTGCAGAAAACAGTAACACTTGTTCAGAACGAAAGAAAGCACAGAGCCCCAGATTCTATGTTGTCCTGGAGAGCTTGCAGAGCACTGGGGAAAGGCAGGCAGAGAATTCCCTGCTAGCACCTTCTCTGTGCCTGTTCACATTGCTTCGCTGTATCGCTTTTGTGCAGAAAACAGTAACACTTGTTCAGAACGAAAGAAAGCACAGAGCCCCAGATTCTATGTTGTCCTGGAGAGCTTGCAGAGCACTGGGGAAAGGCAGGCAGAGAATTCCCTGCTAGCACCTTCTCTGTGCCTGGGAAGCAGAAGTGTTCACATTACTTCGCAGAATCGCTTTTGTGCAGAAAACACTAACACTTGTTCAGAACAAAAGAAAGCACAGAGCCCCAGATTTGCTGTTGTTCTGGAGAGCTTGCAGAGCACTGGGGAAAGGCAGGCAGAGAATTCCCTGCTAGCACCTTCTCTGTGCCTGGGAAGCAGAAGTGTTCACATTGCTTCGCAGAATCGCCTTTGTGCAGAAAACACTAACACTTGTTCAGAACAAAAGAAAGCACAGAGCCCCAGATTTGATGTTGTTCTGGAGAGCTTGCAGAGCAGTGGGGAAAGGCAGGCAGAGAATTCCCTGCTAGCACCTTCTCTGTGCCTGGGAAGCAGAAGTGTTTACGTTGCTTCGCAGAATCGCTTTTCTGCAGAAAACACTAACACTTGTTCAGAACAAAAGAAAGCACAGAGCCCCAGATTTGATGTTGTCCTGGAGAGCTTGCAGAGCACTGGGGAAAGGCAGGCAGAGAATTCCCTGCTAGCACCTTCTCTGTGCCTGGGAAGCAGAAGTGTTCACATTGCTTCGCAGAATCGCCTTTGTGCAGAAAACACTAACACTTGTTCAGAAGGAAAGAAAGCACAGAGCCCCAGATTCTATGTTGTCCTGGAGAGCTTGCAGAGCACTGGGGAAAGGCAGGCAGAGAATTCCTTGCTAGCACCTTCTCTGTGCCTGGGAAGCAGAAGTGTTCATATTGCTTCGCAGAATCGCTTTTGTGCAGAAAACACTAACACTTGTTCAGAACGAAAGAAAGCACAGAGCCCCAGATTTGCTGTTGTCCTGGAGAGCTTGCAGAGCACTGGGGAAAGGCAGGCAGAGAATTCCCTGCTAGCACCTTCTCTGTGCCTGGGAAGCAGAAGTGTTCACATTGCTTCGCAGAATCGCCTTTGTGCAGAAAACACTAACACTTGTTCAGAACAAAAGAAAGCACAGAGACCCAGATTCTATGTTGTCCTGGAGAGCTTGCAGAGCACTGGGGAAAGGCAGGCAGAGAATTCCCTGCTAGCACCTTCTCTGTGCCTGGGAAGCAGAAGTGTTCACATTGCTTCGCAGAATCGCTTTTGTGCAGAAAGCACTAACACTTGTTCAGAACAAAAGAAAGCACAGAGCCCCAGATTCTATGTTGTCCTGGAGAGCTTGCAGAGCACTGGGGAAAGGCAGGCAGAGAATTTCCTGCTAGCACCTTCTCTGTGCCTGTTCACATTGCTTCGCAGAATCGCTTTTGTGCAGAAAACAGTAACACTTGTTCAGAACGAAAGAAAGCACAGAGCCCCAGATTCTATGTTGTCCTGGAGAGCTTGCAGAGCACTGGGGAAAGGCAGGCAGAGAATTCCTTGCTAGCGCCTTCTCTGTGCCTGGGAAGCAGAAGTGTTCACATTGCTTGGCAGAATCGCTTTTGTGCAGAAAACAGTAACACTTGTTCAGAACGAAAGAAAGCACAGAGCCCCAGATTCTATGTTGTCCTGGAGAGCTTGCAGAGCACTGGGGAAAGGCAGGCAGAGAATTCCCTGCTAGCACCTTCTCTGTGCCTGTTCACATTGCTTCGCTGTAGCGCTTTTGTGCAGAAAACAGTAACACTTGTTCAGAACGAAAGAAAGCACAGAGCCCCAGATTCTATGTTGTCCTGGAGAGCTTGCAGAGCACTGGGGAAAGGCAGGCAGAGAATTCCCTGCTAGCACCTTCTCTGTGCCTGGGAAGCAGAAGTGTTCACATTGCTTCGCAGAATCGCCTTTGTGCAGAAAACAGTAACACTTGTTCAGAAGGAAAGAAAGCACAGAGCCCCAGATTCTATGTTGTCCTGGAGAGCTTGCAGAGCACTGGGGAAAGGCAGGCAGAGAATTCCTTGCTAGCACCTTCTCTGTGCCTGGGAAGCAGAAGTGTTCACATTGCTTCGCAGAATCGCTTTTGTGCAGAAAACACTAACACTTGTTCAGAACGAAAGAAAGCACAGAGCCCCAGATTTGCTGTTGTTCTGGAGAGCTTGCAGAGCACTGGGGAAAGGCAGGCAGAGAATTCCCTGCTAGCACCTTCTCTGTGCCTGGGAAGCAGAAGTGTTCACATTGCTTCGCAGAATCGCCTTTGTGCAGAAAACACTAACACTTGTTCAGAACAAAAGAAAGCACAGAGCCCCAGATTTGCTGTTGTTCTGGAGAGCTTGCAGAGCACTGGGGAAAGGCAGGCAGAGAATTCCCTGCTAGCACCTTCTCTGTGCCTGGGAAGCAGAAGTGTTCACATTACTTCGCAGAATCGCTTTTGTGCAGAAAACACTAACACTTGTTCAGAACAAAAGAAAGCACAGAGCCCCAGATTTGCTGTTGTCCTGGAGAGCTTGCAGAGCACTGGGGAAAGGCAGGCAGAGAATTCCCTGCTAGCACCTTCTCTGTGCCTGGGAAGCAGAAGTGTTCACATTGCTTCGCAGAATCGCCTTTGTGCAGAAAACACTAACACTTGTTCAGAACAAAAGAAAGCACAGAGCCCCAGATTTGATGTTGTTCTGGAGAGCTTGCAGAGCAGTGGGGAAAGGCAGGCAGAGAATTCCCTGCTAGCACCTTCTCTGTGCCTGGGAAGCAGAAGTGTTTACGTTGCTTCGCAGAATCGCTTTTCTGCAGAAAACACTAACACTTGTTCAGAACAAAAGAAAGCACAGAGCCCCAGATTTGCTGTTGTTCTGGAGAGCTTGCAGAGCACTGGGGAAAGGCAGGCAGAGAATTCCCTGCTAGCACCTTCTCTGTGCCTGGGAAGCAGAAGTGTTCACATTGCTTCGCAGAATCGCTTTTGTGCAGAAAACACTAACACTTGTTCAGAACGAAAGAAAGCACAGAGCCCCAGATTTGCTGTTGTTCTGGAGAGCTTGCAGAGCACTGGGGAAAGGCAGGCAGAGAATTTCCTGCTAGCACCTTCTCTGTGCCTGTTCACATTGCTTCGCTGTATCGCTTTTGTGCAGAAAACAGTAACACTTGTTCAGAACGAAAGAAAGCACAGAGCCCCAGATTCTATGTTGTCCTGGAGAGCTTGCAGAGCACTGGGGAAAGGCAGGCAGAGAATTCCCTGCTAGCACCTTCTCTGTGCCTGGGAAGCAGAAGTGTTCACATTGCTTCGCAGAATCGCCTTTGTGCAGAAAACACTAACACTTGTTCAGAAGGAAAGAAAGCACAGAGCCCCAGATTCTATGTTGTCATGGAGAGCTTGCAGAGCACTGGGGAAAGGCAGGCAGAGAATTCCTTGCTAGCACCTTCTCTGTGCCTGGGAAGCAGAAGTGTTCACATTGCTTCGCAGAATCGCCTTTGTGCAGAAAACACTAACACTTGTTCAGAACGAAAGAAAGCACAGAGCCCCAGATTTGCTGTTGTCCTGGAGAGCTTGCAGAGCACTGGGGAAAGGCAGGCAGAGAATTCCCTGCTAGCACCTTCTCTGTGCCTGGGAAGCAGAAGTGTTCACATTGCTTCGCAGAATCGCTTTTGTGCAGAAAACACTAACACTTGTTCAGAACAAAAGAAAGCACAGAGACCCAGATTTGCTGTTGTTCTGGAGAGCTTGCAGAGCACTGGGGAAAGGCAGGCAGAGAATTCCCTGCTAGCACCTTCTCTGTGCCTGGGAAGCAGAAGTGTTCACATTACTTCGCAGAATCGCTTTTGTGCAGAAAACACTAACACTTGTTCAGAACAAAAGAAAGCACAGAGCCCCAGATTTGCTGTTGTTCTGGAGAGCTTGCAGAGCACTGGGGAAAGGCAGGCAGAGAATTCCCTGCTAGCACCTTCTCTGTGCCTGGGAAGCAGAAGTGTTCACATTGCTTCGCAGAATTGCCTTTGTGCAGAAAACACTAACACTTGTTCAGAACAAAAGAAAGCACAGAGCCTCAGATTTTATGTTGTCCTGGAGAGCTTGCACAGCACTGGGGAAAGGCAGGCAGAGAATTCCCTGCTAGCACCTTCTCTGTGCCTGGGAAGCAGAAGTGTTCACATTGCTTCGCAGAATCGCTTTTGTGCAGAAAACACTAACACTTGTTCAGAACAAAAGAAAGCACAGAGCCCCAGATTTGCTGTTGTTCTGGAGAGCTTGCAGAGCACTGGGGAAAGGCAGGCAGAGAATTCCCTGCTAGCACCTTCTCTGTGCCTGGGAAGCAGAAGTGTTCACATTGCTTCGCAGAATCGCCTTTGTGCAGAAAACACTAACACTTGTTCAGAACAAAAGAAAGCACAGAGCCCCAGATTTGCTGTTGTTCTGGAGAGCTTGCAGAGCACTGGGGAAAGGCAGGCGGAGAATTCCCTGCTAGCACCTTCTCTGTGCCTGGGAAGCAGAAGTGTTCACATTACTTCGCAGAATCGCTTTTGTGCAGAAAACACTAACACTTGTTCAGAAGGAAAGAAAGCACAGAGCCCCAGATTTGCTGTTGTCCTGGAGAGCTTGCAGAGCACTGGGGAAAGGCAGGCAGAGAATTCCCTGTTAGCACCTTCTCTGTGCCTGGGAAGCAGAAGTGTTCACATTGCTTCGCAGAATCGCCTTTGTGCAGAAAACACTAACACTTGTTCAGAACAAAACAAAGCACAGAGCCCCAGATTCTATGTTGTCCTGGAGAGCTTGCAGAGCACTGGGGAAAGGCAGGCAGAGAATTCCCTGCTAGCACCTTCTCTGTGCCTGGGAAGCAGAAGTGTTCACATTGCTTCGCAGAATCGCTTTTGTGCAGAAAGCACTAACACTTGTTCAGAACAAAAGAAAGCACAGAGCCCCAGATTCTATGTTGTCATGGAGAGCTTGCAGAGCACTGGGGAAAGGCAGGCAGAGAATTCCCTGCTAGCACCTTCTCTGTGCCTGGGAAGCAGAAGTGTTCACATTGCTTCGCAGAATCGCTTTTGTGCAGAAAACACTAACACTTGTTCAGAACAAAAGAAAGCACAGAGCCCCAGATTTTATGTTGTTCTGGAGAGCTTGCAGAGCACTGGGGAAAGGCAGGCAGAGAATTCCCTGCTAGCACCTTCTCTGTGCCTGGGAAGCAGAAGTGTTCACATTGCTTCGCAGAATCGCCTTTGTGCAGAAAACACTAACACTTGTTCAGAACAAAAGAAAGCACAGAGCCCCAGATTTGATGTTGTTCTGGAGAGCTTGCAGAGCAGTGGGGAAAGGCAGGCAGAGAATTCCCTGCTAGCACCTTCTCTGTGCCTGGGAAGCAGAAGTGTTCACATTGCTTCGCAGAATCGCATTTGTGCAGAAAACACTAACACTTGTTCAGAACAAAAGAAAGCACAGAGCCTCAGATTTTATGTTGTCCTGGAGAGCTTGCAGAGCACTGGGGAAAGGCAGGCAGAGAATTCCCTGCTAGCACCTTCTCTGTGCCTGGGAAGCAGAAGTGTTTACGTTGCTTCGCAGAATCGCTTTTCTGCAGAAAACACTAACACTTGTTCAGAACAAAAGAAAGCACAGAGCCCCAGATTTGCTGTTGTTCTGGAGAGCTTGCAGAGCACTGGGGAAAGGCAGGCAGAGAATTCCCTGCTAGCACCTTCTCTGTGCCTGGGAAGCAGAAGTGTTCACATTGCTTCGCAGAATCGCCTTTGTGCAGAAAACACTAACACTTGTTCAGAACAAAAGAAAGCACAGAGCCCCAGATTTGCTGTTGTTCTGGAGAGCTTGCAGAGCACTGGGGAAAGGCAGGCGGAGAATTCCCTGCTAGCACCTTCTCTGTGCCTGGGAAGCAGAAGTGTTCACATTACTTCGCAGAATCGCTTTTGTGCAGAAAACAGTAACACTTGTTCAGAACGAAAGAAAGCACAGAGCCCCAGATTCTATGTTGTCCTGGAGAGCTTGCAGAGCACTGGGGAAAGGCAGGCAGAGAATTCCCTGCTAGCACCTTCTCTGTGCCTGTTCACATTGCTTCGCTGTATCGCTTTTGTGCAGAAAACAGTAACACTTGTTCAGAACGAAAGAAAGCACAGAGCCCCAGATTCTATGTTGTCCTGGAGAGCTTGCAGAGCACTGGGGAAAGGCAGGCAGAGAATTCCCTGATAGCACCTTCTCTGTGCCTGGGAAGCAGAAGTGTTCACATTGCTTCGCAGAATCGCCTTTGTGCAGAAAACACTAACACTTGTTCAGAAGGAAAGAAAGCACAGAGCCCCAGATTCTATGTTGTCCTGGAGAGCTTGCAGAGCACTGGGGAAAGGCAGGCAGAGAATTCCTTGCTAGCACCTTCTCTGTGCCTGGGAAGCAGAAGTGTTCATATTGCTTCGCAGAATCGCTTTTGTGCAGAAAACACTAACACTTGTTCAGAACGAAAGAAAGCACAGAGCCCCAGATTTGCTGTTGTTCTGGAGAGATTGCAGAGCACTGGGGAAAGGCAGGCAGAGAATTCCCTGCTAGCACCTTCTCTGTGCCTGGGAAGCAGAAGTGTTCACATTGCTTCGCAGAATCGCCTTTGTGCAGAAAACACTAACACTTGTTCAGAACAAAAGAAAGCACAGAGCCCCAGATTTGCTGTTGTTCTGGAGAGCTTGCAGAGCACTGGGGAAAGGCAGGCAGAGAATTCCCTGCTAGCACCTTCTCTGTGCCTGGGAAGCAGAAGTGTTCACATTACTTCGCAGAATCGCTTTTGTGCAGAAAACACTAACACTTGTTCAGAACAAAAGAAAGCACAGAGCCCCAGATTCTATGTTGTCCTGGAGAGCTTGCAGAGCACTGGGGAAAGGCAGGCAGAGAATTCCCTGCTAGCACCTTCTCTGTGCCTGGGAAGCAGAAGTGTTCACATTGCTTCGCAGAATCGCCTTTGTGCAGAAAACACTAACACTTGTTCAGAACAAAAGAAAGCACAGAGACCCAGATTTGCTGTTGTTCTGGAGAGCTTGCAGAGCACTGGGGAAAGGCAGGCAGAGAATTCCCTGCTAGCACCTTCTCTGTGCCTGGGAAGCAGAAGTGTTCACATTGCTTCGCAGAATCGCCTTTGTGCAGAAAACACTAACACTTGTTCAGAACAAAAGAAAGCACAGAGCCCCAGATTCTATGTTGTCCTGGAGAGCTTGCAGAGCACTGGGGAAAGGCAGGCAGAGAATTCCCTGCTAGCACCTTCTCTGTGCCTGGGAAGCAGAAGTGTTCACATTGCTTCGCAGAATCGCTTTTGTGCAGAAAGCACTAACACTTGTTCAGAACAAAAGAAAGCACAGAGCCCCAGATTCTATGTTGTCATGGAGAGCTTGCAGAGCACTGGGGAAAGGCAGGCAGAGAATTCCCTGCTAGCACCTTCTCTGTGCCTGGGAAGCAGAAGTGTTCACATTGCTTCGCAGAATCGCTTTTGTGCAGAAAACACTAACACTTGTTCAAAAGGAAAGAAAGCACAGAGCCCCAGATTTTATGTTGTTCTGGAGAGCTTGCAGAGCAGTGGGGAAAGGCAGGCAGAGAATTCCCTGCTAGCACCTTCTCTGTGCCTGGGAAGCAGAAGTGTTCACATTGCTTCGCAGAATCGCTATTGTGCAGAAAACACTAACACTTGTTCAGAACAAAAGAAAGCACAGAGCCTCAGATTTTATGTTGTCCTGCAGAGCTTGCAGAGCACTGGGGAAAGGCAGGCAGAGAATTCCCTGCTAGCACCTTCTCTGTGCCTGGGAAGCAGAAGTGTTTACGTTGCTTCGCAGAATCGCTTTTCTGCAGAAAACACTAACACTTGTTCAGAACAAAAGAAAGCACAGAGCCCCAGATTTGCTGTTGTTCTGGAGAGCTTGCAGAGCACTGGGGAAAGGCAGGCAGAGAATTCCCTGCTAGCACCTTCTCTGTGCCTGGGAAGCAGAAGTGTTCACATTGCTTCGCAGAATCGCCTTTGTGCAGAAAACACTAACACTTGTTCAGAACAAAAGAAAGCACAGAGCCCCAGATTTGCTGTTGTTCTGGAGAGCTTGCAGAGCACTGGGGAAAGGCAGGCGGAGAATTCCCTGCTAGCACCTTCTCTGTGCCTGGGAAGCAGAAGTGTGCACATTACTTCGCAGAATCGCTTTTGTGCAGAAAACAGTAACACTTGTTCAGAACGAAAGAAAGCACAGAGCCCCAGATTCTATGTTGTCCTGGAGAGCTTGCAGAGCACTGGGGAAAGGCAGGCAGAGAATTCCCTGCTAGCACCTTCTCTGTGCCTGTTCACATTGCTTCGCTGTATCGCTTTTGTGCAGAAAACAGTAACACTTGTTCAGAACGAAAGAAAGCACAGAGCCCCAGATTCTATGTTGTCCTGGAGAGCTTGCAGAGCACTGGGGAAAGGCAGGCAGAGAATTCCCTGATAGCACCTTCTCTGTGCCTGGGAAGCAGAAGTGTTCACATTGCTTCGCAGAATCGCCTTTGTGCAGAAAACACTAACACTTGTTCAGAAGGAAAGAAAGCACAGAGCCCCAGATTCTATGTTGTCCTGGAGAGCTTGCAGAGCACTGGGGAAAGGCAGGCAGAGAATTCCTTGCTAGCACCTTCTCTGTGCCTGGGAAGCAGAAGTGTTCACATTACTTCGCAGAATCGCTTTTGTGCAGAAAACAGTAACACTTGTTCAGAACGAAAGAAAGCACAGAGCCCCAGATTCTATGTTGTCCTGGAGAGCTTGCAGAGCACTGGGGAAAGGCAGGCAGAGAATTCCCTGCTAGCACCTTCTCTGTGCCTGTTCACATTGCTTCGCTGTATCGCTTTTGTGCAGAAAACAGTAACACTTGTTCAGAACGAAAGAAAGCACAGAGCCCCAGATTCTATGTTGTCCTGGAGAGCTTGCAGAGCACTGGGGAAAGGCAGGCAGAGAATTCCCTGATAGCACCTTCTCTGTGCCTGGGAAGCAGAAGTGTTCACATTGCTTCGCAGAATCGCCTTTGTGCAGAAAACACTAACACTTGTTCAGAAGGAAAGAAAGCACAGAGCCCCAGATTCTATGTTGTCCTGGAGAGCTTGCAGAGCACTGGGGAAAGGCAGGCAGAGAATTCCTTGCTAGCACCTTCTCTGTGCCTGGGAAGCAGAAGTGTTCATATTGCTTCGCAGAATCGCTTTTGTGCAGAAAACACTAACACTTGTTCAGAACGAAAGAAAGCACAGAGCCCCAGATTTGCTGTTGTTCTGGAGAGCTTGCAGAGCACTGGGGAAAGGCAGGCAGAGAATTCCCTGCTAGCACCTTCTCTGTGCCTGGGAAGCAGAAGTGTTCACATTGCTTCGCAGAATCGCCTTTGTGCAGAAAACACTAACACTTGTTCAGAACAAAAGAAAGCACAGAGCCCCAGATTTGCTGTTGTTCTGGAGAGCTTGCAGAGCACTGGGGAAAGGCAGGCAGAGAATTCCCTGCTAGCACCTTCTCTGTGCCTGGGAAGCAGAAGTGTTCACATTACTTCGCAGAATCGCTTTTGTGCAGAAAACACTAACACTTGTTCAGAACAAAAGAAAGCACAGAGCCCCAGATTCTATGTTGTCCTGGAGAGCTTGCAGAGCACTGGGGAAAGGCAGGCAGAGAATTCCCTGCTAGCACCTTCTCTGTGCCTGGGAAGCAGAAGTGTTCACATTGCTTCGCAGAATCGCCTTTGTGCAGAAAACACTAACACTTGTTCAGAACAAAAGAAAGCACAGAGACCCAGATTTGCTGTTGTTCTGGAGAGCTTGCAGAGCACTGGGGAAAGGCAGGCAGAGAATTCCCTGCTAGCACCTTCTCTGTGCCTGGGAAGCAGAAGTGTTCACATTGCTTCGCAGAATCGCCTTTGTGCAGAAAACACTAACACTTGTTCAGAACAAAAGAAAGCACAGAGCCCCAGATTCTATGTTGTCCTGGAGAGCTTGCAGAGCACTGGGGAAAGGCAGGCAGAGAATTCCCTGCTAGCACCTTCTCTGTGCCTGGGAAGCAGAAGTGTTCACATTGCTTCGCAGAATCGCTTTTGTGCAGAAAGCACTAACACTTGTTCAGAACAAAAGAAAGCACAGAGCCCCAGATTCTATGTTGTCATGGAGAGCTTGCAGAGCACTGGGGAAAGGCAGGCAGAGAATTCCCTGCTAGCACCTTCTCTGTGCCTGGGAAGCAGAAGTGTTCACATTGCTTCGCAGAATCGCTTTTGTGCAGAAAACACTAACACTTGTTCAAAAGGAAAGAAAGCACAGAGCCCCAGATTTTATGTTGTTCTGGAGAGCTTGCAGAGCAGTGGGGAAAGGCAGGCAGAGAATTCCCTGCTAGCACCTTCTCTGTGCCTGGGAAGCAGAAGTGTTCACATTGCTTCGCAGAATCGCATTTGTGCAGAAAACACTAACACTTGTTCAGAACAAAAGAAAGCACAGAGCCTCAGATTTTATGTTGTCCTGCAGAGCTTGCAGAGCACTGGGGAAAGGCAGGCAGAGAATTCCCTGCTAGCACCTTCTCTGTGCCTGGGAAGCAGAAGTGTTTACGTTGCTTCGCAGAATCGCTTTTCTGCAGAAAACACTAACACTTGTTCAGAACAAAAGAAAGCACAGAGCCCCAGATTTGCTGTTGTTCTGGAGAGCTTGCAGAGCACTGGGGAAAGGCAGGCAGAGAATTCCCTGCTAGCACCTTCTCTGTGCCTGGGAAGCAGAAGTGTTCACATTGCTTCGCAGAATCGCCTTTGTGCAGAAAACACTAACACTTGTTCAGAACAAAAGAAAGCACAGAGCCCCAGATTTGCTGTTGTTCTGGAGAGCTTGCAGAGCACTGGGGAAAGGCAGGCGGAGAATTCCCTGCTAGCACCTTCTCTGTGCCTGGGAAGCAGAAGTGTGCACATTACTTCGCAGAATCGCTTTTGTGCAGAAAACAGTAACACTTGTTCAGAACGAAAGAAAGCACAGAGCCCCAGATTCTATGTTGTCCTGGAGAGCTTGCAGAGCACTGGGGAAAGGCAGGCAGAGAATTCCCTGCTAGCACCTTCTCTGTGCCTGTTCACATTGCTTCGCTGTATCGCTTTTGTGCAGAAAACAGTAACACTTGTTCAGAACGAAAGAAAGCACAGAGCCCCAGATTCTATGTTGTCCTGGAGAGCTTGCAGAGCACTGGGGAAAGGCAGGCAGAGAATTCCCTGATAGCACCTTCTCTGTGCCTGGGAAGCAGAAGTGTTCACATTGCTTCGCAGAATCGCCTTTGTGCAGAAAACACTAACACTTGTTCAGAAGGAAAGAAAGCACAGAGCCCCAGATTCTATGTTGTCCTGGAGAGCTTGCAGAGCACTGGGGAAAGGCAGGCAGAGAATTCCTTGCTAGCACCTTCTCTGTGCCTGGGAAGCAGAAGTGTTCATATTGCTTCGCAGAATCGCTTTTGTGCAGAAAACACTAACACTTGTTCAGAACGAAAGAAAGCACAGAGCCCCAGATTTGCTGTTGTTCTGGAGAGCTTGCAGAGCACTGGGGAAAGGCAGGCAGAGAATTCCCTGCTAGCACCTTCTCTGTGCCTGGGAAGCAGAAGTGTTCACATTGCTTCGCAGAATCGCCTTTGTGCAGAAAACACTAACACTTGTTCAGAACAAAAGAAAGCACAGAGCCCCAGATTTGCTGTTGTTCTGGAGAGCTTGCAGAGCACTGGGGAAAGGCAGGCAGAGAATTCCCTGCTAGCACCTTCTCTGTGCCTGGGAAGCAGAAGTGTTCACATTACTTCGCAGAATCGCTTTTGTGCAGAAAACACTAACACTTGTTCAGAACAAAAGAAAGCACAGAGCCCCAGATTCTATGTTGTCCTGGAGAGCTTGCAGAGCACTGGGGAAAGGCAGGCAGAGAATTCCCTGCTAGCACCTTCTCTGTGCCTGGGAAGCAGAAGTGTTCACATTGCTTCGCAGAATCGCCTTTGTGCAGAAAACACTAACACTTGTTCAGAACAAAAGAAAGCACAGAGACCCAGATTTGCTGTTGTTCTGGAGAGCTTGCAGAGCACTGGGGAAAGGCAGGCAGAGAATTCCCTGCTAGCACCTTCTCTGTGCCTGGGAAGCAGAAGTGTTCACATTGCTTCGCAGAATCGCCTTTGTGCAGAAAACACTAACACTTGTTCAGAACAAAAGAAAGCACAGAGCCCCAGATTCTATGTTGTCCTGGAGAGCTTGCAGAGCACTGGGGAAAGGCAGGCAGAGAATTCCCTGCTAGCACCTTCTCTGTGCCTGGGAAGCAGAAGTGTTCACATTGCTTCGCAGAATCGCTTTTGTGCAGAAAGCACTAACACTTGTTCAGAACAAAAGAAAGCACAGAGCCCCAGATTCTATGTTGTCATGGAGAGCTTGCAGAGCACTGGGGAAAGGCAGGCAGAGAATTCCCTGCTAGCACCTTCTCTGTGCCTGGGAAGCAGAAGTGTTCACATTGCTTCGCAGAATCGCTTTTGTGCAGAAAACACTAACACTTGTTCAAAAGGAAAGAAAGCACAGAGCCCCAGATTTTATGTTGTTCTGGAGAGCTTGCAGAGCAGTGGGGAAAGGCAGGCAGAGAATTCCCTGCTAGCACCTTCTCTGTGCCTGGGAAGCAGAAGTGTTCACATTGCTTCGCAGAATCGCATTTGTGCAGAAAACACTAACACTTGTTCAGAACAAAAGAAAGCACAGAGCCTCAGATTTTATGTTGTCCTGCAGAGCTTGCAGAGCACTGGGGAAAGGCAGGCAGAGAATTCCCTGCTAGCACCTTCTCTGTGCCTGGGAAGCAGAAGTGTTTACGTTGCTTCGCAGAATCGCTTTTCTGCAGAAAACACTAACACTTGTTCAGAACAAAAGAAAGCACAGAGCCCCAGATTTGCTGTTGTTCTGGAGAGCTTGCAGAGCACTGGGGAAAGGCAGGCAGAGAATTCCCTGCTAGCACCTTCTCTGTGCCTGGGAAGCAGAAGTGTTCACATTGCTTCGCAGAATCGCCTTTGTGCAGAAAACACTAACACTTGTTCAGAACAAAAGAAAGCACAGAGCCCCAGATTTGCTGTTGTTCTGGAGAGCTTGCAGAGCACTGGGGAAAGGCAGGCGGAGAATTCCCTGCTAGCACCTTCTCTGTGCCTGGGAAGCAGAAGTGTGCACATTACTTCGCAGAATCGCTTTTGTGCAGAAAACAGTAACACTTGTTCAGAACGAAAGAAAGCACAGAGCCCCAGATTCTATGTTGTCCTGGAGAGCTTGCAGAGCACTGGGGAAAGGCAGGCAGAGAATTCCCTGCTAGCACCTTCTCTGTGCCTGGGAAGCAGAAGTGTTCACATTGCTTCGCAGAATCGCCTTTGTGCAGAAAACACTAACACTTGTTCAGAACAAAAGAAAGCACAGAGCCCCAGATTTGCTGTTGTTCTGGAGAGCTTGCAGAGCACTGGGGAAAGGCAGGCAGAGAATTCCCTGCTAGCACCTTCTCTGTGCCTGGGAAGCAGAAGTGTTCACATTGCTTCGCAGAATCGCTTTTGTGCAGAAAACACTAACACTTGTTCAGAACAAAAGAAAGCACAGAGCCCCAGATTCTATGTTGTCCTGGAGAGCTTGCAGAGCACTGGGGAAAGGCAGGCAGAGAATTCCCTGCTAGCACCTTCTCTGTGCCTGGGAAGCAGAAGTGTTCACATTGCTTCGCAGAATCGCCTTTGTGCAGAAAACACTAACACTTGTTCAGAACAAAAGAAAGCACAGAGACCCAGATTTGCTGTTGTTCTGGAGAGCTTGCAGAGCACTGGGGAAAGGCAGGCAGAGAATTCCCTGCTAGCACCTTCTCTGTGCCTGGGAAGCAGAAGTGTTCACATTACTTCGCAGAATAGCTTTTCTGCAGAAAACACTAACACTTGTTCAGAACAAAAGAAAGCACAGAGCCCCAGATTTGCTGTTGTTCTGGAGAGCTTGCAGAGCACTGGGGAAAGGCAGGCAGAGAATTCCCTGCTAGCACCTTCTCTGTGCCTGGGAAGCAGAAGTGTTCACATTACTTCGCAGAATCGCTTTTGTGCAGAAAACACTAACACTTGTTCAGAACGAAAGAAAGCACAGAGCCCCAGATTTGCTGTTGTCCTGGAGAGCTTGCAGAGCACTGGGGAAAGGCAGGCAGAGAATTCCCTGTTAGCACCTTCTCTGTGCCTGGGAAGCAGAAGTGTTCACATTGCTTCGCAGAATCGCCTTTGTGCAGAAAACACTAACACTTGTTCAGAACAAAACAAAGCACAGAGCCCCAGATTCTATGTTGTCCTGGAGAGCTTGCAGAGCACTGGGGAAAGGCAGGCAGAGAATTCCCTGCTAGCACCTTCTCTGTGCCTGGGAAGCAGAAGTGTTCACATTGCTTCGCAGAATCGCTTTTGTGCAGAAAGCACTAACACTTGTTCAGAACAAAAGAAAGCACAGAGCCCCAGATTCTATGTTGTCATGGAGAGCTTGCAGAGCACTGGGGAAAGGCAGGCAGAGAATTCCCTGCTAGCACCTTCTCTGTGCCTGGGAAGCAGAAGTGTTCACATTGCTTCGCAGAATCGCTTTTGTGCAGAAAACACTAACACTTGTTCAGAACAAAAGAAAGCACAGAGCCCCAGATTTGATGTTGTTCTGGAGAGCTTGCAGAGCACTGGGGAAAGGCAGGCAGAGAATTCCCTGCTAGCACCTTCTCTGTGCCTGGGAAGCAGAAGTGTTCACATTGCTTCGCAGAATCGCCTTTGTGCAGAAAACACTAACACTTGTTCAGAACAAAAGAAAGCACAGAGCCCCAGATTTGATGTTGTTCTGGAGAGCTTGCAGAGCAGTGGGGAAAGGCAGGCAGAGAATTCCCTGCTAGCACCTTCTCTGTGCCTGGGAAGCAGAATTGTTCACATTGCTTCGCAGAATCGCCTTTGTGCAGAAAACACTAACACTTGTTCAGAACAAAAGAAAGCACAGAGCCCCAGATTTGCTGTTGTTCTGGAGAGCTTGCAGAGCACTGGGGAAAGGCAGGCAGAGAATTCCCTGCTAGCACCTTCTCTGTGCCTGGGAAGCAGGAGTGTTCACATTGCTTCGCAGAATCGCCTTTGTGCAGAAAACACTAACACTTGTTCAGACAAAAGAAAGCACAGAGCCCCAGATTTGCTGTTGTTCTGGAGAGCTTGCAGAGCACTGGGGAAAGGCAGGCAGAGAATTTCCTGCTAGCACCTTCTCTGTGCCTGTTCACATTGCTTCGCAGAATCGCTTTTGTGCAGAAAACAGTAACACTTGTTCAGAACGAAAGAAAGCACAGAGCCCCAGATTCTATGTTGTCCTGGAGAGCTTGCAGAGCACTGGGGAAAGGCAGGCAGAGAATTCCTTGCTAGCACCTTCTCTGTTCCTGGGAAGCAGAAGTGTTCACATTGCTTGGCAGAATCGCTTTTGTGCAGAAAACAGTAACACTTGTTCAGAACGAAAGAAAGCACAGAGCCCCAGATTCTATGTTGTCCTGGAGAGCTTGCAGAGCACTGGGGAAAGGCAGGCAGAGAATTCCCTGCTAGCACCTTCTCTGTGCCTGGGAAGCAGAAGTGTTCACATTGCTTCGCAGAATCGCTATTGTGCAGAAAACAGTAACACTTGTTCAGAAGGAAAGAAAGCACAGAGCCCCAGATTCTATGTTGTCCTGGAGAGCTTGCAGAGCACTGGGGAAAGGCAGGCAGAGAATTCCTTGCTAGCACCTTCTCTGTGCCTGGGAAGCAGAAGTGTTCATATTGCTTCGCAGAATCGCTTTTGTGCAGAAAACACTAACACTTGTTCAGAACGAAAGAAAGCACAGAGCCCCAGATTTGCTGTTGTTCTGGAGAGCTTGCAGAGCACTGGGGAAAGGCAGGCAGAGAATTCCCTGCTAGCACCTTCTCTGTGCCTGTTCACATTGCTTCGCTGTATCGCTTTTGTGCAGAAAACAGTAACACTTGTTCAGAACGAAAGAAAGCACAGAGCCCCAGATTCTATGTTGTCCTGGAGAGCTTGCAGAGCACTGGGGAAAGGCAGGCAGAGAATTCCCTGCTAGCACCTTCTCTGTGCCTGTTCACATTGCTTCGCTGTATCGCTTTTGTGCAGAAAGCAGTAACACTTGTTCAGAACGAAAGAAAGCACAGAGCCCCAGATTCTATGTTGTCCTGGAGAGCTTGCAGAGCACTGGGGAAAGGCAGGCAGAGAATTCCCTGCTAGCACCTTCTCTGTGCCTGGGAAGCAGAAGTGTTCACATTGCTTCGCAGAATCGCCTTTGTGCAGAAAACACTAACACTTGTTCAGAAGGAAAGAAAGCACAGAGCCCCAGATTCTATGTTGTCCTGGAGAGCTTGCAGAGCACTGGGGAAAGGCAGGCAGAGAATTCCTTGCTAGCACCTTCTCTGTGCCTGGGAAGCAGAAGTGTTCATATTGCTTCGCAGAATCGCTTTTGTGCAGAAAACACTAACACTTGTTCAGAACGAAAGAAAGCACAGAGCCCCAGATTTGCTGTTGTTCTGGAGAGCTTGCAGAGCACTGGGGAAAGGCAGGCAGAGAATTCCCTGCTAGCACCTTCTCTGTGCCTGGGAAGCAGAAGTGTTCACATTGCTTCGCAGAATCGCCTTTGTGCAGAAAACACTAACACTTGTTCAGAACAAAAGAAAGCACAGAGCCCCAGATTTGTTGTTGTTCTGGAGAGCTTGCAGAGCACTGGGGAAAGGCAGGCAGAGAATTCCCTGCTAGCACCTTCTCTGTGCCTGGGAAGCAGAAGTGTTCACATTGCTTCGCAGAATCGCCTTTGTGCAGAAAACACTAACACTTGTTCAGAACAAAAGAAAGCACAGAGCCCCAGATTTGCTGTTGTTCTGGAGAGCTTGCAGAGCACTGGGGAAAGGCAGGCAGAGAATTCCCTGCTAGCACCTTCTCTGTGCCTGGGAAGCAGAAGTGTTCACATTGCTTCGCAGAATCGCTTTTGTGCAGAAAACACTAACACTTGTTCAGAACAAAAGAAAGCACAGAGCCCCAGATTCTATGTTGTCCTGGAGAGCTTGCAGAGCACTGGGGAAAGGCAGGCAGAGAATTCCCTGCTAGCACCTTCTCTGTGCCTGGGAAGCAGAAGTGTTCACATTGCTTCGCAGAATCGCCTTTGTGCAGAAAACACTAACACTTGTTCAGAACAAAAGAAAGCACAGAGACCCAGATTTGCTGTTGTTCTGGAGAGCTTGCAGAGCACTGGGGAAAGGCAGGCAGAGAATTCCCTGCTAGCACCTTCTCTGTGCCTGGGAAGCAGAAGTGTTCACATTACTTCGCAGAATCGCTTTTGTGCAGAAAACACTAACACTTGTTCAGAACAAAAGAAAGCACAGAGCCCCAGATTCTATGTTGTCCTGGAGAGCTTGCAGAGCACTGGGGAAAGGCAGGCAGAGAATTCCCTGCTAGCACCTTCTCTGTGCCTGGGAAGCAGAAGTGTTCACATTGCTTCGCAGAATCGCTTTTGTGCAGAAAACACTAACACTTGTTCAGAACAAAAGAAAGCACAGAGCCCCAGATTTGATGTTGTTCTGGAGAGCTTGCAGAGCACTGGGGAAAGGCAGGCAGAGAATTCCCTGCTAGCACCTTCTCTGTGCCTGGGAAGCAGAAGTGTTCACATTGCTTCGCAGAATCGCCTTTGTGCAGAAAACACTAACACTTGTTCAGAACAAAAGAAAGCACAGAGCCCCAGATTTGATGTTGTTCTGGAGAGCTTGCAGAGCAGTGGGGAAAGGCAGGCAGAGAATTCCCTGCTAGCACCTTCTCTGTGCCTGGGAAGCAGAAGTGTTCACATTGCTTCGCAGAATCGCCTTTGTGCAGAAAACACTAACACTTGTTCAGAACAAAAGAAAGCACAGAGCCCCAGATTTGCTGTTGTTCTGGAGAGCTTGCAGAGCACTGGGGAAAGGCAGGCAGAGAATTCCCTGCTAGCACCTTCTCTGTGCCTGGGAAGCAGGAGTGTTCACATTGCTTCGCAGAATCGCCTTTGTGCAGAAAACACTAACACTTGTTCAGAACAAAAGAAAGCACAGAGCCCCAGATTTGCTGTTGTTCTGGAGAGCTTGCAGAGCACTGGGGAAAGGCAGGCAGAGAATTTCCTGCTAGCACCTTCTCTGTGCCTGTTCACATTGCTTCGCAGAATCGCTTTTGTGCAGAAAACAGTAACACTTGTTCAGAACGAAAGAAAGCACAGAGCCCCAGATTCTATGTTGTCCTGGAGAGCTTGCAGAGCACTGGGGAAAGGCAGGCAGAGAATTCCTTGCTAGCACCTTCTCTGTTCCTGGGAAGCAGAAGTGTTCACATTGCTTGGCAGAATCGCTTTTGTGCAGAAAACAGTAACACTTGTTCAGAACGAAAGAAAGCACAGAGCCCCAGATTCTATGTTGTCCTGGAGAGCTTGCAGAGCACTGGGGAAAGGCAGGCAGAGAATTCCCTGCTAGCACCTTCTCTGTGCCTGGGAAGCAGAAGTGTTCACATTGCTTCGCAGAATCGCTATTGTGCAGAAAACAGTAACACTTGTTCAGAAGGAAAGAAAGCACAGAGCCCCAGATTCTATGTTGTCCTGGAGAGCTTGCAGAGCACTGGGGAAAGGCAGGCAGAGAATTCCTTGCTAGCACCTTCTCTGTGCCTGGGAAGCAGAAGTGTTCATATTGCTTCGCAGAATCGCTTTTGTGCAGAAACACTAACACTTGTTCAGAACGAAAGAAAGCACAGAGCCCCAGATTTGCTGTTGTTCTGGAGAGCTTGCAGAGCACTGGGGAAAGGCAGGCAGAGAATTCCCTGCTAGCACCTTCTCTGTGCCTGTTCACATTGCTTCGCTGTATGGCTTTTGTGCAGAAAACAGTAACACTTGTTCAGAACGAAAGAAAGCACAGAGCCCCAGATTCTATGTTGTCCTGGAGAGCTTGCAGAGCACTGGGGAAAGGCAGGCAGAGAATTCCCTGCTAGCACCTTCTCTGTGCCTGTTCACATTGCTTCGCTGTATCGCTTTTGTGCAGAAAACAGTAACACTTGTTCAGAACGAAAGAAAGCACAGAGCCCCAGATTCTATGTTGTCCTGGAGAGCTTGCAGAGCACTGGGGAAAGGCAGGCAGAGAATTCCCTGCTAGCACCTTCTCTGTGCCTGGGAAGCAGAAGTGTTCACATTGCTTCGCAGAATCGCCTTTGTGCAGAAAACACTAACACTTGTTCAGAACAAAAGAAAGCACAGAGACCCAGATTTGCTGTTGTTCTGGAGAGCTTGCAGAGCACTGGGGAAAGGCAGGCAGAGAATTCCCTGCTAGCACCTTCTCTGTGCCTGGGAAGCAGAAGTGTTCACATTACTTCGCAGAATCGCTTTTGTGCAGAAAACACTAACACTTGTTCAGAACAAAAGAAAGCACAGAGCCCCAGATTTGCTGTTGTTCTGGAGAGCTTGCAGAGCACTGGGGAAAGGCAGGCAGAGAATTCCCTGCTAGCACCTTCTCTGTGCCTGGGAAGCAGAAGTGTTCACATTGCTTCGCAGAATTGCCTTTGTGCAGAAAACACTAACACTTGTTCAGAACAAAATAAAGCACAGAGCCTCAGATTTTATGTTGTCCTGGAGAGCTTGCACAGCACTGGGGAAAGGCAGGCAGAGAATTCCCTGCTAGCACCTTCTCTGTGCCTGGGAAGCAGAAGTGTTCACATTGCTTCGCAGAATCGCTTTTCTGCAGAAAACACTAACACTTGTTCAGAACAAAAGAAAGCACAGAGCCCCAGATTTGCTGTTGTTCTGGAGAGCTTGCAGAGCACTGGGGAAAGGCAGGCAGAGAATTCCCTGCTAGCACCTTCTCTGTGCCTGGGAAGCAGAAGTGTTCACATTGCTTCGCAGAATCGCCTTTGTGCAGAAAACACTAACACTTGTTCAGAATAAAAGAAAGCACAGAGCCCCAGATTTGCTGTTGTTCTGGAGAGCTTGCAGAGCACTGGGGAAAGGCAGGCGGAGAATTCCCTGCTAGCACCTTCTCTGTGCCTGGGAAGCAGAAGTGTTCACATTACTTCGCAGAATCGCTTTTGTGCAGAAAACACTAACACTTGTTCAGAACGAAAGAAAGCACAGAGCCCCAGATTTGCTGTTGTCCTGGAGAGCTTGCAGAGCACTGGGGAAAGGCAGGCAGAGAATTCCCTGCTAGCACCTTCTCTGTGCCTGGGAAGCAGAAGTGTTCACATTGCTTCGCAGAATCGCTTTTGTGCAGAAAGCACTAACACTTGTTCAGAACAAAAGAAAGCACAGAGCCCCAGATTCTATGTTGTCATGGAGAGCTTGCAGAGCACTGGGGAAAGGCAGGCAGAGAATTCCCTGCTAGCACCTTCTCTGTGCCTGGGAAGCAGAAGTGTTCACATTGCTTCGCAGAATCGCTTTTGTGCAGAAAACACTAACACTTGTTCAGAACAAAAGAAAGCACAGAGCCCCAGATTTGATGTTGTTCTGGAGAGCTTGCAGAGCACTGGGGAAAGGCAGGCAGAGAATTCCCTGCTAGCACCTTCTCTGTGCCTGGGAAGCAGAAGTGTTCACATTGCTTCGCAGAATCGCCTTTGTGCAGAAAACACTAACACTTGTTCAGAACAAAAGAAAGCACAGAGCCCCAGATTCTATGTTGTCCTGGAGAGCTTGCAGAGCACTGGGGAAAGGCAGGCAGAGAATTCCCTGCTAGCACCTTCTCTGTGCCTGGGAAGCAGAAGTGTTCACATTGCTTCGCAGAATCGCTTTTGTGCAGAAAGCACTAACACTTGTTCAGAACAAAAGAAAGCACAGAGCCCCAGATTCTATGTTGTCATGGAGAGCTTGCAGAGCACTGGGGAAAGGCAGGCAGAGAATTCCCTGCTAGCACCTTCTCTGTGCCTGGGAAGCAGAAGTGTTCACATTGCTTCGCAGAATCGCTTTTGTGCAGAAAACACTAACACTTGTTCAGAAGGAAAGAAAGCACAGAGCCCCAGATTTTATGTTGTTCTGGAGAGCTTGCAGAGCACTGGGGAAAGGCAGGCAGAGAATTCCCTGCTAGCACCTTCTCTGTGCCTGGGAAGCAGAAGTGTTCACATTGCTTCGCAGAATCGCCTTTGTGCAGAAAACACTAACACTTGTTCAGAACAAAAGAAAGCACAGAGCCCCAGATTTGATGTTGTTCTGGAGAGCTTGCAGAGCACTGGGGAAAGGCAGGCAGAGAATTCCCTGCTAGCACCTTCTCTGTGCCTGGGAAGCAGAAGTGTTCACATTGCTTCGCAGAATCGCATTTGTGCAGAAAACACTAACACTTGTTCAGAACAAAAGAAAGCACAGAGCCTCAGATTTTATGTTGTCCTGGAGAGCTTGCAGAGCACTGGGGAAAGGCAGGCAGAGAATTCCCTGCTAGCACCTTCTCTGTGCCTGGGAAGCAGAAGTGTTTACGTTGCTTCGCAGAATCGCTTTTCTGCAGAAAACACTAACACTTGTTCAGAACAAAAGAAAGCACAGAGCCCCAGATTTGCTGTTGTTCTGTAGAGCTTGCAGAGCACTGGGGAAAGGCAGGCAGAGAATTCCCTGCTAGCACCTTCTCTGTGCCTGGGAAGCAGAAGTGTTCACATTGCTTCGCAGAATCGCCTTTGTGCAGAAAACACTAACACTTGTTCAGAACAAAAGAAAGCACAGAGCCCCAGATTTGCTGTTGTTCTGGAGAGCTTGCAGAGCACTGGGGAAAGGCAGGCGGAGAATTCCCTGCTAGCACCTTCTCTGTGCCTGGGAAGCAGAAGTGTTCACATTGCTTCGCAGAATCGCTTTTGTGCAGAAAACAGTAACACTTGTTCAGAACGAAAGAAAGCACAGAGCCCCAGATTCTATGTTGTCCTGGAGAGCTTGCAGAGCACTGGGGAAAGGCAGGCAGAGAATTCCCTGCTAGCACCTTCTCTGTGCCTGTTCACATTGCTTCGCTGTATCGCTTTTGTGCAGAAAACAGTAACACTTGTTCAGAACGAAAGAAAGCACAGAGCCCCAGATTCTATGTTGTCCTGGAGAGCTTGCAGAGCACTGGGGAAAGGCAGGCAGAGAATTCCCTGCTAGCACCTTCTCTGTGCCTGGGAAGCAGAAGTGTTCACATTGCTTCGCAGAATCGCCTTTGTGCAGAAAACACTAACACTTGTTCAGAAGGAAAGAAAGCACAGAGCCCCAGATTCTATGTTGTCCTGGAGAGCTTGCAGAGCACTGGGGAAAGGCAGGCAGAGAATTCCTTGCTAGCACCTTCTCTGTGCCTGGGAAGCAGAAGTGTTCATATTGCTTCGCAGAATCGCTTTTGTGCAGAAAACACTAACACTTGTTCAGAACGAAAGAAAGCACAGAGCCCCAGATTTGCTGTTGTTCTGGAGAGCTTGCAGAGCACTGGGGAAAGGCAGGCAGAGAATTCCCTGCTAGCACCTTCTCTGTGCCTGGGAAGCAGAAGTGTTCACATTGCTTCGCAGAATCGCCTTTGTGCAGAAAACACTAACACTTGTTCAGAACAAAAGAAAGCACAGAGCCCCAGATTTGCTGTTGTTCTGGAGAGCTTGCAGAGCACTGGGGAAAGGCAGGCAGAGAATTCCCTGCTAGCACCTTCTCTGTGCCTGGGAAGCAGAAGTGTTCACATTGCTTCGCAGAATCGCTTTTGTGCAGAAAACACTAACACTTGTTCAGAACAAAAGAAAGCACAGAGCCCCAGATTCTATGTTGTCCTGGAGAGCTTGCAGAGCACTGGGGAAAGGCAGGCAGAGAATTCCCTGCTAGCACCTTCTCTGTGCCTGGGAAGCAGAAGTGTTCACATTGCTTCGCAGAATCGCCTTTCTGCAGAAAACACTAACACTTGTTCAGAACAAAAGAAAGCACAGAGACCCAGATTTGCTGTTGTTCTGGAGAGCTTGCAGAGCACTGGGGAAAGGCAGGCAGAGAATTCCCTGCTAGCACCTTCTCTGTGCCTGGGAAGCAGAAGTGTTCACATTACTTCGCAGAATAGCTTTTGTGCAGAAAACACTAACACTTGTTCAGAACAAAAGAAAGCACAGAGCCCCAGATTTGCTGTTGTTCTGGAGAGCTTGCAGAGCACTGGGGAAAGGCAGGCAGAGAATTCCCTGCTAGCACCTTCTCTGTGCCTGGGAAGCAGAAGTGTTCACATTGCTTCGCAGAATCGCCTTTGTGCAGAAAACACTAACACTTGTTCAGAACAAAAGAAAGCACAGAGCCCCAGATTTGCTGTTGTTCTGGAGAGCTTGCAGAGCACTGGGGAAAGGCAGGCAGAGAATTCCCTGCTAGCACCTTCTCTGTGCCTGGGAAGCAGAAGTGTTCACATTACTTCGCAGAATCGCTTTTGTGCAGAAAACACTAACACTTGTTCAGAACAAAAGAAAGCACAGAGCCCCAGATTCTATGTTGTCCTGGAGAGCTTGCAGAGCACTGGGGAAAGGCAGGCAGAGAATTCCCTGCTAGCACCTTCTCTGTGCCTGGGAAGCAGAAGTGTTCACATTGCTTCGCAGAATCGCCTTTGTGCAGAAAACACTAACACTTGTTCAGAACAAAAGAAAGCACAGAGACCCAGATTTGCTGTTGTTCTGGAGAGCTTGCAGAGCACTGGGGAAAGGCAGGCAGAGAATTCCCTGCTAGCACCTTCTCTGTGCCTGGGAAGCAGAAGTGTTCACATTACTTCGCAGAATCGCTTTTGTGCAGAAAACACTAACACTTGTTCAGAACAAAAGAAAGCACAGAGCCCCAGATTTGCTGTTGTTCTGGAGAGCTTGCAGAGCACTGGGGAAAGGCAGGCAGAGAATTCCCTGCTAGCACCTTCTCTGTGCCTGGGAAGCAGAAGTGTTCACATTGCTTCGCAGAATCGCTTTTCTGCAGAAAACACTAACACTTGTTCAGAACAAAAGAAAGCACAGAGCCCCAGATTTGCTGTTGTTCTGGAGAGCTTGCAGAGCACTGGGGAAAGGCAGGCAGAGAATTCCCTGCTAGCACCTTCTCTGTGCCTGGGAAGCAGAAGTGTTCACATTGCTTCGCAGAATCGCCTTTGTGCAGAAAACACTAACACTTGTTCAGAACAAAAGAAAGCACAGAGCCCCAGATTTGCTGTTGTTCTGGAGAGCTTGCAGAGCACTGGGGAAAGGCAGGCGGAGAATTCCCTGCTAGCACCTTCTCTGTGCCTGGGAAGCAGAAGTGTTCACATTACTTCGCAGAATCGCTTTTGTGCAGAAAACACTAACACTTGTTCAGAACGAAAGAAAGCACAGAGCCCCAGATTTGCTGTTGTCCTGGAGAGCTTGCAGAGCACTGGGGAAAGGCAGGCAGAGAATTCCCTGTTAGCACCTTCTCTGTGCCTGGGAAGCAGAAGTGTTCACATTGCTTTGCAGAATCGCCTTTGTGCAGAAAACACTAACACTTGTTCAGAACAAAACAAAGCACAGAGCCCCAGATTCTATGTTGTCCTGGAGAGCTTGCAGAGCACTGGGGAAAGGCAGGCAGAGAATTCCCTGCTAGCACCTTCTCTGTGCCTGGGAAGCA
This sequence comes from Strix aluco, assembly GCF_031877795.1. Classification (NCBI taxonomy): domain Eukaryota; kingdom Metazoa; phylum Chordata; class Aves; order Strigiformes; family Strigidae; genus Strix; species Strix aluco. Next base: position 2,070,378 of record NW_027436653.1, read on the forward strand.
GAAGTGTTCACATTGCTTCGCAGAATCGCTTTTGTGCAGAAAGCACTAACACTTGTTCAGAACAAAAGAAAGCACAGAGCCCCAGATTCTATGTTGTCATGGAGAGCTTGCAGAGCACTGGGGAAAGGCAGGCAGAGAATTCCCTGCTAGCACCTTCTCTGTGCCTGGGAAGCAGAAGTGTTCACATTGCTTCGCAGAATCGCTTTTGTGCAGAAAACACTAACACTTGTTCAGAACAAAAGAAAGCACAGAGCCCCAGATTTGATGTTGTTCTGGAGAGCTTGCAGAGCACTGGGGAAAGGCAGGCAGAGAATTCCCTGCTAGCACCTTCTCTGTGCCTGGGAAGCAGAAGTGTTCACATTGCTTCGCAGAATCGCCTTTGTGCAGAAAACACTAACACTTGTTCAGAACAAAAGAAAGCACAGAGCCCCAGATTTGATGTTGTTCTGGAGAGCTTGCAGAGCAGTGGGGAAAGGCAGGCAGAGAATTCCCTGCTAGCACCTTCTCTGTGCCTGGGAAGCAGAAGTGTTCACATTGCTTCGCAGAATCGCCTTTGTGCAGAAAACACTAACACTTGTTCAGAACAAAAGAAAGCACAGAGCCCCAGATTTGCTGTTGTTCTGGAGAGCTTGCAGAGCACTGGGGAAAGGCAGGCAGAGAATTCCCTGCTAGCACCTTCTCTGTGCCTGGGAAGCAGGAGTGTTCACATTGCTTCGCAGAATCGCCTTTGTGCAGAAAACACTAACACTTGTTCAGAACAAAAGAAAGCACAGAGCCCCAGATTTGCTGTTGTTCTGGAGAGCTTGCAGAGCACTGGGGAAAGGCAGGCAGAGAATTTCCTGCTAGCACCTTCTCTGTGCCTGTTCACATTGCTTCGCAGAATCGCTTTTGTGCAGAAAACAGTAACACTTGTTCAGAACGAAAGAAAGCACAGAGCCCCAGATTCTATGTTGTCCTGGAGAGCTTGCAGAGCACTGGGGAAAGGCAGGCAGAGAATTCCTTGCTAGCACCTTCTCTGTTCCTGGGAAGCAGAAGTGTTCACATTGCTTGGCAGAATCGCTTTTGTGCAGAAAACAGTAACACTTGTTCAGAACGAAAGAAAGCACACAGCCCCAGATTCTATGTTGTCCTGGAGAGCTTGCAGAGCACTGGGGAAAGGCAGGCAGAGAATTCCCTGCTAGCACCTTCTCTGTGCCTGGGAAGCAGAAGTGTTCACATTGCTTCGCAGAATCGCTATTGTGCAGAAAACAGTAACACTTGTTCAGAAGGAAAGAAAGCACAGAGCCCCAGATTCTATGTTGTCCTGGAGAGCTTGCAGAGCACTGGGGAAAGGCAGGCAGAGAATTCCTTGCTAGCACCTTCTCTGTGCCTGGGAAGCAGAAGTGTTCATATTGCTTCGCAGAATCGCTTTTGTGCAGAAACACTAACACTTGTTCAGAACGAAAGAAAGCACAGAGCCCCAGATTCTATGTTGTTCTGGAGAGCTTGCAGAGCACTGGGGAAAGGCAGGCAGAGAATTCCCTGCTAGCACCTTCTCTGTGCCTGTTCACATTGCTTCGCTGTATCGCTTTTGTGCAGAAAACAGTAACACTTGTTCAGAACGAAAGAAAGCACAGAGCCCCAGATTCTATGTTGTCCTGGAGAGCTTGCAGAGCACTGGGGAAAGGCAGGCAGAGAATTCCCTGCTAGCACCTTCTCTGTGCCTGTTCACATTGCTTCGCTGTATCGCTTTTGTGCAGAAAACAGTAACACTTGTTCAGAACGAAAGAAAGCACAGAGCCCCAGATTCTATGTTGTCCTGGAGAGCTTGCAGAGCACTGGGGAAAGGCAGGCAGAGAATTCCCTGCTAGCACCTTCTCTGTGCCTGGGAAGCAGAAGTGTTCACATTGCTTCGCAGAATCGCCTTTGTGCAGAAAACACTAACACTTGTTCAGAACAAAAGAAAGCACAGAGACCCAGATTTGCTGTTGTTCTGGAGAGCTTGCAGAGCACTGGGGAAAGGCAGGCAGAGAATTCCCTGCTAGCACCTTCTCTGTGCCTGGGAAGCAGAAGTGTTCACATTACTTCGCAGAATCGCTTTTGTGCAGAAAACACTAACACTTGTTCAGAACAAAAGAAAGCACAGAGCCCCAGATTTGCTGTTGTTCTGGAGAGCTTGCAGAGCACTGGGGAAAGGCAGGCAGAGAATTCCCTGCTAGCACCTTCTCTGTGCCTGGGAAGCAGAAGTGTTCACATTGCTTCGCAGAATTGCCTTTGTGCAGAAAACACTAACACTTGTTCAGAACAAAATAAAGCACAGAGCCTCAGATTTTATGTTGTCCTGGAGAGCTTGCACAGCACTGGGGAAAGGCAGGCAGAGAATTCCCTGCTAGCACCTTCTCTGTGCCTGGGAAGCAGAAGTGTTCACATTGCTTCGCAGAATCGCTTTTCTGCAGAAAACACTAACACTTGTTCAGAACAAAAGAAAGCACAGAGCCCCAGATTTGCTGTTGTTCTGGAGAGCTTGCAGAGCACTGGGGAAAGGCAGGCAGAGAATTCCCTGCTAGCACCTTCTCTGTGCCTGGGAAGCAGAAGTGTTCACATTGCTTCGCAGAATCGCCTTTGTGCAGAAAACACTAACACTTGTTCAGAATAAAAGAAAGCACAGAGCCCCAGATTTGCTGTTGTTCTGGAGAGCTTGCAGAGCACTGGGGAAAGGCAGGCGGAGAATTCCCTGCTAGCACCTTCTCTGTGCCTGGGAAGCAGAAGTGTTCACATTACTTCGCAGAATCGCTTTTGTGCAGAAAACACTAACACTTGTTCAGAACGAAAGAAAGCACAGAGCCCCAGATTTGCTGTTGTCCTGGAGAGCTTGCAGAGCACTGGGGAAAGGCAGGCAGAGAATTCCCTGCTAGCACCTTCTCTGTGCCTGGGAAGCAGAAGTGTTCACATTGCTTCGCAGAATCGCTTTTGTGCAGAAAGCACTAACACTTGTTCAGAACAAAAGAAAGCACAGAGCCCCAGATTCTATGTTGTCATGGAGAGCTTGCAGAGCACTGGGGAAAGGCAGGCAGAGAATTCCCTGCTAGCACCTTCTCTGTGCCTGGGAAGCAGAAGTGTTCACATTGCTTCGCAGAATCGCTTTTGTGCAGAAAACACTAACACTTGTTCAGAACAAAAGAAAGCACAGAGCCCCAGATTTGCTGTTGTTCTGGAGAGCTTGCAGAGCACTGGGGAAAGGCAGGCAGAGAATTCCCTGCTAGCACCTTCTCTGTGCCTGGGAAGCAGAAGTGTTCACATTGCTTCGCAGACTCGCCTTTGTGCAGAAAACACTAACACTTGTTCAGAACAAAAGAAAGCACAGAGCCCCAGATTTGCTGTTGTTCTGGAGAGCTTGCAGAGCACTGGGGAAAGGCAGGCAGAGAATTCCCTGCTAGCACCTTCTCTGTGCCTGGGAAGCAGAAGTGTTCACATTGCTTCGCAGAATCGCCTTTGTGCAGAAAACACTAACACTTGTTCAGAACAAAAGAAAGCACAGAGCCCCAGATTCTATGTTGTCCTGGAGAGCTTGCAGAGCACTGGGGAAAGGCAGGCAGAGAATTCCCTGCTAGCACCTTCTCTGTGCCTGGGAAGCAGAAGTGTTCACATTGCTTCGCAGAATCGCTTTTGTGCAGAAAGCACTAACACTTGTTCAGAACAAAAGAAAGCACAGAGCCCCAGATTCTATGTTGTCATGGAGAGCTTGCAGAGCACTGGGGAAAGGCAGGCAGAGAATTCCCTGCTAGCACCTTCTCTGTGCCTGGGAAGCAGAAGTGTTCACATTGCTTCGCAGAATCGCTTTTGTGCAGAAAACACTAACACTTGTTCAGAAGGAAAGAAAGCACAGAGCCCCAGATTTTATGTTGTTCTGGAGAGCTTGCAGAGCACTGGGGAAAGGCAGGCAGAGAATTCCCTGCTAGCACCTTCTCTGTGCCTGGGAAGCAGAAGTGTTCACATTGCTTCGCAGAATCGCCTTTGTGCAGAAAACACTAACACTTGTTCAGAACAAAAGAAAGCACAGAGCCCCAGATTTGATGTTGTTCTGGAGAGCTTGCAGAGCACTGGGGAAAGGCAGGCAGAGAATTCCCTGCTAGCACCTTCTCTGTGCCTGGGAAGCAGAAGTGTTCACATTGCTTCGCAGAATCGCATTTGTGCAGAAAACACTAACACTTGTTCAGAACAAAAGAAAGCACAGAGCCTCAGATTTTATGTTGTCCTGGAGAGCTTGCAGAGCACTGGGGAAAGGCAGGCAGAGAATTCCCTGCTAGCACCTTCTCTGTGCCTGGGAAGCAGAAGTGTTTACGTTGCTTCGCAGAATCGCTTTTCTGCAGAAAACACTAACACTTGTTCAGAACAAAAGAAAGCACAGAGCCCCAGATTTGCTGTTGTTCTGGAGAGCTTGCAGAGCACTGGGGAAAGGCAGGCAGAGAATTCCCTGCTAGCACCTTCTCTGTGCCTGGGAAGCAGAAGTGTTCACATTGCTTCGCAGAATCGCCTTTGTGCAGAAAACACTAACACTTGTTCAGAACAAAAGAAAGAACAGAGCCCCAGATTTGCTGTTGTTCTGGAGAGCTTGCAGAGCACTGGGGAAAGGCAGGCGGAGAATTCCCTGCTAGCACCTTCTCTGTGCCTGGGAAGCAGAAGTGTTCACATTGCTTCGCAGAATCGCTTTTGTGCAGAAAACAGTAACACTTGTTCAGAACGAAAGAAAGCACAGAGCCCCAGATTCTATGTTGTCCTGGAGAGCTTGCAGAGCACTGGGGAAAGGCAGGCAGAGAATTCCCTGCTAGCACCTTCTCTGTGCCTGTTCACATTGCTTCGCTGTATCGCTTTTGTGCAGAAAACAGTAACACTTGTTCAGAACGAAAGAAAGCACAGAGCCCCAGATTCTATGTTGTCCTGGAGAGCTTGCAGAGCACTGGGGAAAGGCAGGCAGAGAATTCCCTGCTAGCACCTTCTCTGTGCCTGGGAAGCAGAAGTGTTCACATTGCTTCGCAGAATCGCCTTTGTGCAGAAAACACTAACACTTGTTCAGAACAAAAGAAAGCACAGAGCCCCAGATTTGCTGTTGTTCTGGAGAGCTTGCAGAGCACTGGGGAAAGGCAGGCAGAGAATTCCCTGCTAGCACCTTCTCTGTGCCTGGGAAGCAGAAGTGTTCACATTGCTTCGCAGAATTGCCTTTGTGCAGAAAACACTAACACTTGTTCAGAACAAAAGAAAGCACAGAGCCTCAGATTTTATGTTGTCCTGGAGAGCTTGCACAGCACTGGGGAAAGGCAGGCAGAGAATTCCCTGCTAGCACCTTCTCTGTGCCTGGGAAGCAGAAGTGTTCACATTGCTTCGCAGAATCGCTTTTCTGCAGAAAACACTAACACTTGTTCAGAACAAAAGAAAGCACAGAGCCCCAGATTTGCTGTTGTTCTGGAGAGCTTGCAGAACACTGGGGAAAGGCAGGCAGAGAATTCCCTGCTAGCACCTTCTCTGTGCCTGGGAAGCAGAAGTGTTCACATTGCTTCGCAGAATCGCCTTTGTGCAGAAAACACTAACACTTGTTCAGAACAAAAGAAAGCACAGAGCCCCAGATTTGCTGTTGTTCTGGAGAGCTTGCAGAGCACTGGGGAAAGGCAGGCGGAGAATTCCCTGCTAGCACCTTCTCTGTGCCTGGGAAGCAGAAGTGTTCACATTACTTCGCAGAATCGCTTTTGTGCAGAAAACACTAACACTTGTTCAGAACGAAAGAAAGCACAGAGCCCCAGATTTGCTGTTGTCCTGGAGAGCTTGCAGAGCACTGGGGAAAGGCAGGCAGAGAATTCCCTGTTAGCACCTTCTCTGTGCCTGGGAAGCAGAAGTGTTCACATTGCTTCGCAGAATCGCCTTTGTGCAGAAAACACTAACACTTGGTCAGAACAAAACAAAGTACAGAGCCCCAGATTCTATGTTGTCCTGGAGAGCTTGCAGAGCACTGGGGAAAGGCAGGCAGAGAATTCCCTGCTAGCACCTTCTCTGTGCCTGGGAAGCAGAAGTGTTCACATTGCTTCGCAGAATCGCTTTTGTGCAGAAAGCACTAACACTTGTTCAGAACAAAAGAAAGCACAGAGCCCCAGATTCTATGTTGTCATGGAGAGCTTGCAGAGCACTGGCGAAAGGCAGGCAGAGAATTTCCTGCTAGCACCTTCTCTGTGCCTGGGAAGCAGAAGTGTTCACATTGCTTCGCAGAATCGCTTTTGTGCAGAAAACACTAACACTTGTTCAGAACAAAAGAAAGCACAGAGCCCCAGATTTGATGTTGTTCTGGAGAGCTTGCAGAGCACTGGGGAAAGGCAGGCAGAGAATTCCCTGCTAGCACCTTCTCTGTGCCTGGGAAGCAGAAGTGTTCACATTGCTTCGCAGAATCGCCTTTGTGCAGAAAACACTAACACTTGTTCAGAACAAAAGAAAGCACAGAGCCCCAGATTTGATGTTGTCCTGGAGAGCTTGCAGAGCAGTGGGGAAAGGCAGGCAGAGAATTCCCTGCTAGCACCTTCTCTGTGCCTGGGAAGCAGAAGTGTTCACATTGCTTCGCAGAATCGCCTTTGTGCAGAAAACACTAACACTTGTTCAGAACAAAAGAAAGCACAGAGCCCCAGATTTGATGTTGTTCTGGAGAGCTTGCAGAGCACTGGGGAAAGGCAGGCAGAGAATTCCCTGCTAGCACCTTCTCTGTGCCTGGGAAGCAGGAGTGTTCACATTGCTTCGCAGAATCGCCTTTGTGCAGAAAACACTAACACTTGTTCAGAACAAAAGAAAGCACAGAGCCCCAGATTTGCTCTTGTTCTGGAGAGCTTGCAGAGCACTGGGGAAAGGCAGGCAGAGAATTTCCTGCTAGCACCTTCTCTGTGCCTGTTCACATTGCTTCGCAGAATCGCTTTTGTGCAGAAAACAGTAACACTTGTTCAGAACGAAAGAAAGCACAGAGCCCCAGATTCTATGTTGTCCTGGAGAGCTTGCAGAGCACTGGGGAAAGGCAGGCAGAGAATTCCTTGCTAGCACCTTCTCTGTTCCTGGGAAGCAGAAGTGTTCACATTGCTTCGCAGAATCGCTATTGTGCAGAAAACAGTAACACTTGTTCAGAAGGAAAGAAAGCACAGAGCCCCAGATTCTATGTTGTCCTGGAGAGCTTGCAGAGCACTGGGGAAAGGCAGGCAGAGAATTCCTTGCTAGCACCTTCTCTGTGCCTGGGAAGCAGAAGTGTTCATATAGCTTCGCGAATCGCTTTTGTGCAGAAAACACTAACACTTGTTCAGAACGAAAGAAAGCACAGAGCCCCAGATTTGCTGTTGTTCTGGAGAGCTTGCAGAGCACTGGGGAAAGGCAGGCAGAGAATTCCCTGCTAGCACCTTCTCTGTGCCTGTTCACATTGCTTCGCTGTATCGCTTTTGTGCAGAAAACAGTAACACTTGTTCAGAACGAAAGAAAGCACAGAGCCCCAGATTCTATGTTGTCCTGGAGAGCTTGCAGAGCACTGGGGAAAGGCAGGCAGAGAATTCCCTGCTAGCACCTTCTCTGTGCCTGGGAAGCAGAAGTGTTCACATTGCTTCGCAGAATCGCCTTTGTGCAGAAAACACTAACACTTGTTCAGAAGGAAAGAAAGCACAGAGCCCCAGATTCTATGTTGTCCTGGAGAGCTTGCAGAACACTGGGGAAAGGCAGGCAGAGAATTCCTTGCTAGCACCTTCTCTGTGCCTGGGAAGCAGAAGTGTTCATATTGCTTCGCAGAATCGCTTTTGTGCAGAAAACACTAACACTTGTTCAGAACGAAAGAAAGCACAGAGCCCCAGATTTGCTGTTGTTCTGGAGAGCTTGCAGAGCACTGGGGAAAGGCAGGCAGAGAATTCCCTGCTAGCACCTTCTCTGTGCCTGGGAAGCAGAAGTGTTCACATTGCTTCGCAGAATCGCCTTTGAGCAGAAAACACTAACACTTGTTCAGAACAAAAGAAAGCACAGAGCCCCAGATTTGCTGTTGTTCTGGAGAGCTTGCAGAGCACTGGGGAAAGGCAGGCAGAGAATTCCCTGCTAGCACCTTCTCTGTGCCTGGGAAGCAGAAGTGTTCACATTACTTCGCAGAATCGCTTTTGTGCAGAAAACACTAACACTTGTTCAGAACAAAAGAAAGCACAGAGCCCCAGATTCTATGTTGTCCTGGAGAGCTTGCAGAGCACTGGGGAAAGGCAGGCAGAGAATTCCCTGCTAGCACCTTCTCTGTGCCTGGGAAGCAGAAGTGTTCACATTGCTTCGCAGAATCGCCTTTGTGCAGAAAACACTAACACTTGTTCAGAACAAAAGAAAGCACAGAGACCCAGATTTGCTGTTGTTCTGGAGAGCTTGCAGAGCACTGGGGAAAGGCAGGCAGAGAATTCCCTGCTAGCACCTTCTCTGTGCCTGGGAAGCAGAAGTGTTCACATTACTTCGCAGAATCACTTTTGTGCAGAAAACACTAACACTTGTTCAGAACAAAAGAAAGCACAGAGCCCCAGATTTGCTGTTGTTCTGGAGAGCTTGCAGAGCACTGGGGAAAGGCAGGCAGAGAATTCCCTGCTAGCACCTTCTCTGTGCCTGGGAAGCAGAAGTGTTCACATTGCTTCGCAGAATTGCCTTTGTGCAGAAAACACTAACACTTGTTCAGAACAAAATAAAGCACAGAGCCTCAGATTTTATGTTGTCCTGGAGAGCTTGCACAGCACTGGGGAAAGGCAGGCAGAGAATTCCCTGCTAGCACCTTCTCTGTGCCTGGGAAGCAGAAGTGTTCACATTGCTTCGCAGAATCGCTTTTCTGCAGAAAACACTAACACTTGTTCAGAACAAAAGAAAGCACAGAGCCCCAGATTTGCTGTTGTTCTGGAGAGCTTGCAGAGCACTGGGGAAAGGCAGGCAGAGAATTCCCTGCTAGCACCTTCTCTGTGCCTGGGAAGCAGAAGTGTTCACATTGCTTCGCAGAATCGCCTTTGTGCAGAAAACACTAACACTTGTTCAGAATAAAAGAAAGCACAGAGCCCCAGATTTGCTGTTGTTCTGGAGAGCTTGCAGAGCACTGGGAAAAGGCAGGCGGAGAATTCCCTGCTAGCACCTTCTCTGTGCCTGGGAAGCAGAAGTGTTCACATTACTTCGCAGAATCGCTTTTGTGCAGAAAACACTAACACTTGTTCAGAACGAAAGAAAGCACAGAGCCCCAGATTTGCTGTTGTCCTGGAGAGCTTGCAGAGCACTGGGGAAAGGCAGGCAGAGAATTCCCTGTTAGCACCTTCTCTGTGCCTGGGAAGCAGAAGTGTTCACATTGCTTCGCAGAATCGCCTTTGTGCAGAAAACACTAACACTTGTTCAGAACAAAAGAAAGCACAGAGCCCCAGATTCTATGTTGTCCTGGAGAGCTTGCAGAGCACTGGGGAAAGGCAGGCAGAGAATTCCCTGCTAGCACCTTCTCTGTGCCTGGGAAGCAGAAGTGTTCACATTGCTTCGCAGAATCGCTTTTGTGCAGAAAGCACTAACACTTGTTCAGAACAAAAGAAAGCACAGAGCCCCAGATTCTATGTTGTCATGGAGAGCTTGCAGAGCACTGGGGAAAGGCAGGCAGAGAATTCCCTGCTAGCACCTTCTCTGTGCCTGGGAAGCAGAAGTGTTCACATTGCTTCGCAGAATCGCTTTTGTGCAGAGAACAGTAACACTTGTTCAGAACAAAAGAAAGCACAGAGCCCCAGATTCTATGTTGTCCTGGAGAGCTTGCAGAGCACTGGGGAAAGGCAGGCAGAGAATTCCCTGCTAGCACCTTCTCTGTGCCTGGGAAGCAGAAGTGTTCACATTGCTTCGCAGAATCGCCTTTGTGCAGAAAACACTAACACTTGTTCAGAACAAAAGAAAGCACAGAGACCCAGATTTGCTGTTGTTCTGGAGAGCTTGCAGAGCACTGGGGAAAGGCAGGCAGAGAATTCCCTGCTAGCACCTTCTCTGTGCCTGGGAAGCAGAAGTGTTCACATTACTTCGCAGAATCGCTTTTGTGCAGAAAACACTAACACTTGTTCAGAACAAAAGAAAGCACAGAGCCCCAGATTTGCTGTTGTTCTGGAGAGCTTGCAGAGCACTGGGGAAAGGCAGGCAGAGAATTCCCTGCTAGCACCTTCTCTGTGCCTGGGAAGCAGAAGTGTTCACATTGCTTCGCAGAATCGCCTTTGTGCAGAAAACACTAACACTTGTTCAGAACAAAATAAAGCACAGAGCCTCAGATTTTATGTTGTCCTGGAGAGCTTGCACAGCACTGGGGAAAGGCAGGCAGAGAATTCCCTGCTAGCACCTTCTCTGTGCCTGGGAAGCAGAAGTGTTCACATTGCTTCGCAGAATCGCCTTTGTGCAGAAAACACTAACACTTGTTCAGAATAAAAGAAAGCACAGAGCCCCAGATTTGCTGTTGTTCTGGAGAGCTTGCAGAGCACTGGGGAAAGGCAGGCGGAGAATTCCCTGCTAGCACCTTCTCTGTGCCTGGGAAGCAGAAGTGTTCACATTACTTCGCAGAATCGCTTTTCTGCAGAAAACACTAACACTTGTTCAGAACGAAAGAAAGCACAGAGCCCCAGATTTGCTGTTGTCCTGGAGAGCTTGCAGAGCACTGGGGAAAGGCAGGCAGAGAATTCCCTGTTAGCACCTTCTCTGTGCCTGGGAAGCAGAAGTGTTCACATTGCTTCGCAGAATCGCCTTTGTGCAGAAAACACTAACACTTGTTCAGAACAAAAGAAAGCACAGAGCCCCAGATTCTATGTTGTCCTGGAGAGCTTGCAGAGCACTGGGGAAAGGCAGGCAGAGAATTCCCTGCTAGCACCTTCTCTGTGCCTGGGAAGCAGAAGTGTTCACATTGCTTCGCAGAATCGCTTTTGTGCAGAAAGCACTAACACTTGTTCAGAACAAAAGAAAGCACAGAGCCCCAGATTCTATGTTGTCATGGAGAGCTTGCAGAGCACTGGGGAAAGGCAGGCAGAGAATTCCCTGCTAGCACCTTCTCTGTGCCTGGGAAGCAGAAGTGTTCACATTGCTTCGCAGAATCGCTTTTGTGCAGAAAACACTAACACTTGTTCAGAACAAAAGAAAGCACAGAGCCCCAGATTTGATGTTGTTCTGGAGAGCTTGCAGAGCACTGGGGAAAGGCAGGCAGAGAATTCCCTGCTAGCACCTTCTCTGTGCCTGGGAAGCAGAAGTGTTCACATTGCTTCGCAGACTCGCCTTTGTGCAGAAAACACTAACACTTGTTCAGAACAAAAGAAAGCACAGAGCCCCAGATTTGATGTTGTTCTGGAGAGCTTGCAGAGCAGTGGGGAAAGGCAGGCAGAGAATTCCCTGCTAGCACCTTCTCTGTGCCTGGGAAGCAGAAGTGTTCACATTGCTTGGCAGAATCGCTTTTGTGCAGAAAACACTAACACTTGTTCAGAACAAAAGAAAGCACAGAGCCCCAGATTTGCTGTTGTTCTGGAGAGCTTGCAGAGCACTGGGGAAAGGCAGGCAGAGAATTCCCTGCTAGCACCTTCTCTGTGCCTGGGAAGCAGGAGTGTTCACATTGCTTCGCAGAATCGCTTTTGTGCAGAAAACAGTAACACTTGTTCAGAACGAAAGAAAGCACAGAGCCCCAGATTCTATGTTGTCCTGGAGAGCTTGCAGAGCACTGGGGAAAGGCAGGCAGAGAATTCCTTGCTAGCACCTTCTCTGTTCCTGGGAAGCAGAAGTGTTCACATTGCTTGGCAGAATCGCTTTTGTGCAGAAAACAGTAACACTTGTTCAGAACGAAAGAAAGCACAGAGCCCCAGATTCTATGTTGTCCTGGAGAGCTTGCAGAGCACTGGGGAAAGGCAGGCAGAGAATTCCCCGCTAGCACCTTCTCTGTGCCTGGGAAGCAGAAGTGTTCACATTGCTTCGCAGAATCGCTATTGTGCAGAAAACAGTAACACTTGTTCAGAAGGAAAGAAAGCACAGAGCCCCAGATTCTATGTTGTCCTGGAGAGCTTGCAGAGCACTGGGGAAAGGCAGGCAGAGAATTCCTTGCTAGCACCTTCTCTGTGCCTGGGAAGCAGAAGTGTTCATATTGCTTCGCAGAATCGCTTTTGTGCAGAAAACACTAACACTTGTTCAGAACGAAAGAAAGCACAGAGCCCCAGATTTGCTGTTGTTCTGGAGAGCTTGCAGAGCACTGGGGAAAGGCAGGCAGAGAATTCCCTGCTAGCACCTTCTCTGTGCCTGGGAAGCAGAAGTGTTCACATTGCTTCGCAGAATCGCCTTTGTGCAGAAAACACTAACACTTGTTCAGAACAAAAGAAAGCACAGAGCCCCAGATTTGCTGTTGTTCTGGAGAGCTTGCAGAGCACTGGGGAAAGGCAGGCAGAGAATTCCCTGCTAGCACCTTCTCTGTGCCTGGGAAGCAGAAGTGTTCACATTGCTTCGCAGAATCGCTTTTGTGCAGAAAACACTAACACTTGTTCAGAACAAAAGAAAGCACAGAGCCCCAGATTTGATGTTGTTCTGGAGAGCTTGCAGAGCACTGGGGAAAGGCAGGCAGAGAATTCCCTGCTAGCACCTTCTCTGTGCCTGGGAAGCAGAAGTGTTCACATTGCTTCGCAGACTCGCCTTTGTGCAGAAAACACTAACACTTGTTCAGAACAAAAGAAAGCACAGAGCCCCAGATTTGATGTTGTTCTGGAGAGCTTGCAGAGCAGTGGGGAAAGGCAGGCAGAGAATTCCCTGCTAGCACCTTCTCTGTGCCTGGGAAGCAGAAGTGTTCACATTGCTTCGCAGAATCGCATTTGTGCAGAAAACACTAACACTTGTTCAGAACAAAAGAAAGCACAGAGCCCCAGATTTGCTGTTGTTCTGGAGAGCTTGCAGAGCACTGGGGAAAGGCAGGCAGAGAATTCCCTGCTAGCACCTTCTCTGTGCCTGGGAAGCAGGAGTGTTCACATTGCTTCGCAGAATCGCTTTTGTGCAGAAAACAGTAACACTTGTTCAGAACGAAAGAAAGCACAGAGCCCCAGATTCTATGTTGTCCTGGAGAGCTTGCAGAGCACTGGGGAAAGGCAGGCAGAGAATTCCCTGCTAGCACCTTCTCTGTGCCTGGGAAGCAGAAGTGTTCACATTGCTTCGCAGAATCGCTATTGTGCAGAAAACAGTAACACTTGTTCAGAAGGAAAGAAAGCACAGAGCCCCAGATTCTATGTTGTCCTGGAGAGCTTGCAGAGCACTGGGGAAAGGCAGGCAGAGAATTCCTTGCTAGCACCTTCTCTGTGCCTGGGAAGCAGAAGTGTTCACATTGCTTCGCAGAATCGCTTTTCTGCAGAAAACACTAACACTTGTTCAGAACAAAAGAAAGCACAGAGCCCCAGATTTGCTGTTGTTCTGGAGAGCTTGCAGAGCACTGGGGAAAGGCAGGCAGAGAATTCCCTGCTAGCACCTTCTCTGTGCCTGTTCACATTGCTTCGCAGAATCGCTTTTGTGCAGAAAACACTAACACTTGTTCAGAACAAAAGAAAGCACAGAGCCCCAGATTCTATGTTGTCCTGGAGAGCTTGCAGAGCACTGGGGAAAGGCAGGCAGAGATTTCCCTGTTAGCAGCTTCTCTGTGCCTGGGAAGCAGAAGTGTTCACATTAGTTCGCAGAATCGCTTTTCTGCAGAAAACACTAACACTTGTTCAGAACAAAAGAAAGCACAGAGCCCCAGATTTTATGTTGTCCTGGAGAGCTTGCAGAGCACTGGGGAAAGGCAGGCAGAGAATTCCCTGCTAGCACCTTCTCTGTGCCTGGGAAGCAGAAGTGTTCACATTGCTTCGCAGAATCGCCTTTGTGCAGAAAACACTAACACTTGTTCAGAACAAAAGAAAGCACAGAGCCCCAGATTCTATGTTGTCCTGGAGAGCTTGCAGAGCACTGGGGAAAGGCAGGCAGAGAATTCCCTGCTAGCACCTTCTCTGTGCCTGGGAAGCAGAAGTGTTCACATTACTTCGCAGAATCGCCTTTGTGCAGAAAACACTAACACTTGTTCAGAACAAAAGAAAGCACAGAGCCCCAGATTTGCTGTTGTTCTGGAGAGCTTGCAGAGCACTGGGGAAAGGCAGGCAGACAATTCCCTGCTAGCACCTTCTCTGTGCCTGTTCACATTGCTTCGCTGTATCGCTTTTGTGCAGAAAACAGTAACACTTGTTCAGAAGGAAAGAAAGCACAGAGCCCCAGATTCTATGTTGTCCTGGAGAGCTTGCAGAGCACTGGGGAAAGGCAGGCAGAGAATTCCTTGCTAGCGCCTTCTCTGTGCCTGGGAAGCAGAAGTGTTCACATTGCTTCGCAGAATCGCTTTTGTGCAGAAAACAGTAACACTTGTTCAGAACGAAAGAAAGCACAGAGCCCAAGATTCTATGTTGTCCTGGAGAGCTTGCAGAGCACTGGGGAAAGGCAGGCAGAGAATTCCTTGCTAGCGCCTTCTCTGTGCCTGGGAAGCAGAAGTGTTCACATTGCTTCGCAGAATCGCTTTTGTACAGAAAACACTAACACTTGTTCAGAACGAAAGGAAGCACAGAGCCCCAGATTTTATGTTGTCCTGGAGAGCTTGCAGAGCACTGGGGAAAGGCAGGCAGAGAATTTCCTGCTAGCACCTTCTCTGTGCCTGTTCACATTGCTTCGCAGAATCGCTTTTGTGCAGAAAACAGTAACACTTGTTCAGAACGAAAGAAAGCACAGAGCCCCAGATTCTATGTTGTCCTGGAGAGCTTGCAGAGCACTGGGGAAAGGCAGGCAGAGAATTCCCTGCTAGCACCTTCTCTGTGCCTGGGAAGCAGAAGTGTTCACATTGCTTCGCAGAATCGCTTTTGTGCAGAAAACACTAACACTTGTTCAGAACAAAAGAAAGCACAGAGCCCCAGATTTGCTGTTGTTCTGGAGAGCTTGCAGAGCACTGGGGAAAGGCAGGCAGAGAATTCCCTGCTAGCACCTTCTCTGTGCCTGGGAAGCAGAAGTGTTCACATTGCTTCCTAGAATCGCCTTTGTGCAGAAAACACTAACACTTGTTCAGAACAAAAGAAAGCACAGAGCCCCAGATTCTATGTTGTCCTGGAGAGCTTGCAGAGCACTGGGGAAAGGCAGGCAGAGAATTCCCTGCTAGCACCTTCTCTGTGCCTGGGAAGCAGAAGTGTTCACATTGCTTCGCAGAATCGCTTTAGTACAGAAAACAGTAACACTTGTTCAGAACGAAAGGAAGCACAGAGCCCCAGATTTTATGTTGTCCTGGAGAGCTTGCAGAGCACTGGGGAAAGGCAGGCAGAGAATTTCCTGCTAGCACCTTCTCTGTGCCTGTTCACATTGCTTCGCAGAATCGCTTTTGTGCAGAAAACAGTAACACTTGTTCAGAACGAAAGAAAGCACAGAGCCCCAGTTTCTATGTTGTCCTGGAGAGCTTGCAGAGCACTGGGGAAAGGCAGGCAGAGAATTCCCTGCTAGCACCTTCTCTGTGCCTGGGAAGCAGAAGTGTTTACGTTGCTTCGCAGAATCGCTTTTCTGCAGAAAACACTAACACTTGTTCAGAACAAAAGAAAGCACAGAGCCCCAGATTTGCTGTTGTTCTGGAGAGCTTGCAGAGCACTGGGGAAAGGCAGGCAGAGAATTCCCTGCTAGCACCTTCTCTGTGCCTGGGAAGCAGAAGTGTTCACATTACTTCGCAGAATCGCCTTTGTGCAGAAAACACTAACACTTGTTCAGAACAAAAGAAAGCACAGAGCCCCAGATTTGCTGTTGTTCTGGAGAGCTTGCAGAGCACTGGGGAAAGGCAGGCAGAGAATTCCCTGCTAGCACCTTCTCTGTGCCTGGGAAGCAGAAGTGTTCACATTGCTTCGCAGAATTGCCTTTGTGCAGAAAACACTAACACTTGTTCAGAACAAAAGAAAGCACAGAGCCTCAGATTTTATGTTGTCCTGGAGAGCTTGCAGAGCACTGGGGAAAGGCAGGCAGAGAATTCCCTGCTAGCACCTTCTCTGTGCCTGGGAAGCAGAAGTGTTCACATTGCTTCGCAGAATCGCTTTTCTGCAGAAAACACTAACACTTGTTCAGAAGGAAAGAAAGCACAGAGCCCCAGATTTGCTGTTGTTCTGGAGAGCTTGCAGAGCACTGGGGAAAGGCAGGCAGAGAATTCCCTGCTAGCACCTTCTCTGTGCCTGGGAAGCAGAAGTGTTCACATTGCTTCGCAGAATCGCCTTTGTGCAGAAAACACTAACACTTGTTCAGAACAAAAGAAAGCACAGAGCCCCAGATTTGCTGTTGTTCTGGAGAGCTTGCAGAGCACTGTGGAAAGGCAGGCGGAGAATTCCCTGCTAGCACCTTCTCTGTGCCTGGGAAGCAGAAGTGTTCACATTGCTTCGCAGAATCGCCTTTGTGCAGAAAACACTAACACTTGTTCAGAACAAAAGAAAGCACAGAGCCCCAGATTCTATGTTGTCCTGGAGAGCTTGCAGAGCACTGGGGAAAGGCAGGCAGAGAATTCCCTGCTAGCACCTTCTCTGTGCCTGTTCACATTGCTTCGCAGAATCGCTTTTGTGCAGAAAACAGTAACACTTGTTCAGAACCAAAGAAAGCACAGAGCCCCAGATTCTATGTTGTCCTGGAGAGCTTGCAGAGCACTGGGGAAAGGCAGGCAGAGAATTCCCTGCTAGCACCTTCTCTGTGCCTGGGAAGCAGAAGTGTTCACATTGCTTCGCAGAATCGCTATTGTGCAGAAAACACTAACACTTGTTCAGAACAAAAGAAAGCACAGAGCCCCAGATTTGCTGTTGTTCTGGAGAGCTTGCAGAGCACTGGGGAAAGGCAGGCAGAGAATTCCCTGCTAGCACCTTCTCTGTGCCTGGGAAGCAGAAGTGTTCACATTACTTCGCAGAATCGCTTTTGTGCAGAAAACACTAACACTTGTTCAGAACAAAAGAAAGCACAGAGCCCCAGATTTGCTGTTGTTCTGGAGAGCTTGCAGAGCACTGGGGAAAGGCAGGCAGAGAATTCCCTGCTAGCACCTTCTCTGTGCCTGGGAAGCAGAAGTGTTCACATTGCTTCGCAGAATTGCCTTTGTGCAGAAAACACTAACACTTGTTCAGAACAAAAGAAAGCACAGAGCCTCAGATTTTATGTTGTCCTGGAGAGCTTGCAGAGCACTGGGGAAAGGCAGGCAGAGAATTCCCTGCTAGCACCTTCTCTGTGCCTGGGAAGCAGAAGTGTTCACATTGCTTCGCAGAATCGCTTTTCTGCAGAAAACACTAACACTTGTTCAGAAGGAAAGAAAGCACAGAGCCCCAGATTTGCTGTTGTTCTGGAGAGCTTGCAGAGCACTGGGGAAAGGCAGGCAGAGAATTCCCTGCTAGCACCTTCTCTGTGCCTGGGAAGCAGAAGTGTTCACATTGCTTCGCAGAATCGCCTTTGTGCAGAAAACACTAACACTTGTTCAGAACAAAAGAAAGCACAGAGCCCCAGATTTGCTGTTGTTCTGGAGAGCTTGCAGAGCACTGTGGAAAGGCAGGCGGAGAATTCCCTGCTAGCACCTTCTCTGTGCCTGGGAAGCAGAAGTGTTCACATTACTTCGCAGAATCGCTTTTGTGCAGAAAACACTAACACTTGTTCAGAACGAAAGAAAGCACAGAGCCCCAGATTTGCTGTTGTCCTGGAGAGCTTGCAGAGCACTGGGGAAAGGCAGGCAGAGAATTCCCTGTTAGCACCTTCTCTGTGCCTGGGAAGCAGAAGTGTTCACATTGCTTCGCAGAATCGCCTTTGTGCAGAAAACACTAACACTTGTTCAGAACAAAAGAAAGCACAGAGCCCCAGATTCTATGTTGTCCTGGAGAGCTTGCAGAGCACTGGGGAAAGGCAGGCAGAGAATTCCCTGCTAGCACCTTCTCTGTGCCTGGGAAGCAGAAGTGTTCACATTGCTTCGCAGAATCGCTATTGTGCAGAAAACAGTAACACTTGTTCAGAACAAAAGAAAGCACAGAGCCCCAGATTCTATGTTGTCCTGGAGAGCTTGCAGAGCACTGGGGAAAGGCAGGCAGAGAATTCCTTGCTAGCACCTTCTCTGTGCCTGGGAAGCAGAAGTGTTCATATTGCTTCGCAGAATCGCTTTTGTGCAGAAAACACTAACACTTGTTCAGAACGAAAGAAAGCACAGAGCCCCAGATTTGCTGTTGTTCTGGAGAGCTTGCAGAGCACTGGGGAAAGGCAGGCAGAGAATTCCCTCCTAGCACCTTCTCTGTGCCTGGGAAGCAGAAGTGTTCACATTGCTTCGCAGAATCGCCTTTGTGCAGAAAACACTAACACTTGTTCAGAACAAAAGAAAGCACAGAGCCCCAGATTTGCTGTTGTTCTGGAGAGCTTGCAGAGCACTGGGGAAAGGCAGGCAGAGAATTCCCTGCTAGCACCTTCTCTGTGCCTGGGAAGCAGAAGTGTTCACATTGCTTTGCAGAATCGCTTTTGTGCAGAAAACACTAACACTTGTTCAGAACAAAAGAAAGCACAGAGCCCCAGATTTGCTGTTGTTCTGGAGAGCTTGCAGAGCACTGGGGAAAGGCAGGCAGAGAATTCCCTGCTAGCACCTTCTCTGTGCCTGGGAAGCAGAAGTGTTCACATTGCTTCGCAGAATCGCTATTGTGCAGAAAACAGTAACACTTGTTCAGAAGGAAAGAAAGCACAGAGCCCCAGATTTGCTGTTGTCCTGGAGAGCTTGCAGAGCACTGGGGAAAGGCAGGCAGAGAATTCCCTGCTAGCACCTTCTCTGTGCCTGGGAAGCAGAAGTGTTCACATTGCTTCGCAGAATCGCCTTTGTGCAGAAAACACTAACACTTGTTCAGAACAAAAGAAAGCACAGAGCCTCAGATTTTATATTGTCCTGGAGAATTTGCAGAGCACTGGGGAAAGGCAGGCAGAGAATTCCCTGCTAGCACCTTCTCTGTGCCTGGGAAGCAGAAGTGTTCACATTGCTTCGCAGAATCGCTTTTCTGCAGAAAACACTAACACTTGTTCAGAACAAAAGAAAGCACAGAGCCCCAGATTTGCTGTTGTCCTGGAGAGCTTGCAGAGCACTGGGGAAAGGCAGGCAGAGAATTCCCTGCTAGCACCTTCTCTGTGCCTGGGAAGCAGAAGTGTTCACATTGCTTCGCAGAATCGCCTTTGTGCAGAAAACACTAACACTTGTTCAGAACAAAAGAAAGCACAGAGCCCCAGATTTGCTGTTGTTCTGGAGAGCTTGCAGAGCACTGGGGAAAGGCAGGCAGAGAATTCCTTGCTAGTGCCTTCTCTGTGCCTGGGAAGCAGAAGTGTTCACATTGCTTCGCAGAATCGCTTTTGTACAGAAAACACTAACACTTGTTCAGAACGAAAGGAAGCACAGAGCCCCTGATTTTATGTTGTCCTGGAGAGCTTGCAGAGCACTGGGGAAAGGCAGGCGGAGAATTTCCTGCTAGCACCTTCTCTGTGCCTGTTCACATTGCTTCGCAGAATCGCCTTTGTGCAGAAAACAGTAACACTTGTTCAGAACGAAAGAAAGCACAGAGCCCCAGATTCTATGTTGTCCTGGAGAGCTTGCAGAGCACTGGGGAAAGGCAGGCAGAGAATTCCTTGCTAGCACCTTCTCTGTGCCTGGGAAGCAGAAGTGTTCACATTACTTCGCAGAATCGCTTTTGTGCAGAAAACACTAGCACTTGTTCAGAACAAAAGAATGCACAGAGCCCCAGATTTGCTGTTGTCCTGGAGAGCTTGCAGAGCACTGGGGAAAGGCAGGCAGAGAATTCCCTGCTAGCACCTTCTCTGTGCCTGGGAAGCAGAAGTGTTTACGTTGCTTCGCAGAATCGCTTTTGTGCAGAAAACACTAACACTTGTTCAGAACGAAAGAAAGCACAGAGCCCCAGATTTGCTGTTGTCCTGGAGAGCTTGCAGAGCACTGGGGAAAGGCAGGCAGAGAATTCCCTGCTAGCACCTTCTCTGTGCCTGGGAAGCAGAAGTGTTCACATTGCTTCGCAGAATCGCCTTTGTGCAGAAAACACTAACACTTGTTCAGAACAAAAGAAAGCACAGAGCCCCAGATTCTATGTTGTCCTGGAGAGCTTGCAGAGCACTGGGGAAAGGCAGGCAGAGAATTCCCTGCTAGCACCTTCTCTGTGCCTGGGAAGCAGAAGTGTTCACATTGCTTCGCAGAATCGCTTTTCTGCAGAAAACACTAACACTTGTTCAGAACAAAAGAAAGCACAGAGCCCCAGATTCTATGTTGTCCTGGAGAGCTTGCAGAGCACTGGGGAAAGGCAGGCAGAGAATTCCCTGCTAGCACCTTCTCTGTGCCTGGGATGCAGAAGTGTTCACATTGCTTCGCAGAATCGCCTTTGTGCAGAAAACACTAACACTTGTTCAGAACAAAAGAAAGCACAGAGCCCCAGATTTGCTGTTGTTCTGGAGAGCTTGCAGAGCACTGTGGAAAGGCAGGCGGAGAATTCCCTGCTAGCACCTTCTCTGTGCCTGGGAAGCAGAAGTGTTCACATTACTTCGCAGAATCGCTTTTGTGCAGAAAACACTAACACTTGTTCAGAACGAAAGAAAGCACAGAGCCCCAGATTTGCTGTTGTCCTGGAGAGCTTGCAGAGCACTGGGGAAAGGCAGGCAGAGAATTCCCTGTTAGCACCTTCTCTGTGCCTGGGAAGCAGAAGTGTTCACATTGCTTCGCAGAATCGCCTTTGTGCAGAAAACACTAACACTTGTTCAGAACAAAAGAAAGCACAGAGCCCCAGATTCTATGTTGTCCTGGAGAGCTTGCAGAGCACTGGGGAAAGGCAGGCAGAGAATTCCCTGCTAGCACCTTCTCTGTGCCTGGGAAGCAGAAGTGTTCACATTGCTTCGCAGAATCGCTTTTGTGCAGAAAGCACTAACACTTGTTCAGAACAAAAGAAAGCACAGAGCCCCAGATTCTATGTTGTCCTGGAGAGCTTGCAGAGCACTGGGGAAAGGCAGGCAGAGAATTCCCTGCTAGCACCTTCTCTGTGCCTGGGAAGCAGAAGTGTTCACATTGCTTCGCAGAATCGCTTTTGTGCAGAAAACACTAACACTTGTTCAGAACAAAAGAAAGCACAGAGCCCCAGATTTGCTGTTGTTCTGGAGAGCTTGCAGAGCACTGGGGAAAGGCAGGCAGAGAATTCCCTGCTAGCACCTTCTCTGTGCCTGGGAAGCAGAAGTGTTCACATTGCTTCGCAGAATCGCCTTTGTGCAGAAAACACTAACACTTGTTCAGAACAAAAGAAAGCACAGAGCCCCAGATTTGCTGTTGTTCTGGAGAGCTTGCAGAGCACTGGGGAAAGGCAGGCAGAGAATTCCCTGCTAGCACCTTCTCTGTGCCTGGGAAGCAGGAGTGTTCACATTACTTCGCAGAATCGCTTTTGTGCAGAAAACACTAACACTTGTTCAGAACGAAAGGAAGCACAGAGCCCCAGATTTTATGTTGTCCTGGAGAGCTTGCAGAGCACTGGGGAAAGGCAGGCAGAGAATTTCTTGCTAGCACCTTCTCTGTGCCTGTTCACATTGCTTCGCAGAATCGCTTTTGTGCAGAAAACAGTAACACTTTTTCAGAACCAAAGAAAGCACAGAGCCCCAGATTCTATGTTGTCCTGGAGAGCTTGCAGAGCACTGGGG
Organism: Strix aluco; assembly: GCF_031877795.1. Lineage (NCBI taxonomy): Eukaryota > Metazoa > Chordata > Aves > Strigiformes > Strigidae > Strix > Strix aluco. The sequence continues at coordinate 2,092,080 of NW_027436653.1, forward strand.
AAAGGCAGGCAGAGAATTCCCTGCTAGCACCTTCTCTGTGCCTGGGAAGCAGAAGTGTTCACATTGCTTCGCAGAATCGCCTTTGTGCAGAAAACACTAACACTTGTTCAGAACAAAAGAAAGCACAGAGCCCCAGATTTGCTGTTGTTCTGGAGAGCTTGCAGAGCACTGGGGAAAGGCAGGCAGAGAATTCCCTGCTAGCACCTTCTCTGTGCCTGGGAAGCAGAAGTGTTCACATTACTTCGCAGAATCGCTTTTGTGCAGAAAACACTAACACTTGTTCAGAACAAAAGAAAGCACAGAGCCCCAGATTTGCTGTTGTTCTGGAGAGCTTGCAGAGCACTGGGGAAAGGCAGGCAGAGAATTCCCTGCTAGCACCTTCTCTGTGCCTGGGAAGCAGAAGTGTTCACATTGCTTCGCAGAATTGCCTTTGTGCAGAAAACACTAACACTTGTTCAGAACAAAAGAAAGCACAGAGCCTCAGATTTTATGTTGTCCTGGAGAGCTTGCAGAGCACTGGGGAAAGGCAGGCAGAGAATTCCCTGCTAGCACCTTCTCTGTGCCTGGGAAGCAGAAGTGTTCACATTGCTTCGCAGAATCGCTTTTCTGCAGAAAACACTAACACTTGTTCAGAACAAAAGAAAGCACAGAGCCCCAGATTTGCTGTTGTTCTGGAGAGCTTGCAGAGCACTGGGGAAAGGCAGGCAGAGAATTCCCTGCTAGCACCTTCTCTGTGCCTGGGAAGCAGAAGTGTTCACATTGCTTCGCAGAATCGCCTTTGTGCAGAAAACACTAACACTTGTTCAGAACAAAAGAAAGCACAGAGCCCCAGATTTGCTGTTGTTCTGGAGAGCTTGCAGAGCACTGGGGAAAGGCAGGCAGAGAATTCCCTGCTAGCACCTTCTCTGTGCCTGGGAAGCAGAAGTGTTCACATTGCTTCGCAGAATCGCTTTTGTGCAGAAAACACTAACACTTGTTCAGAACGAAAGAAAGCACAGAGCCCCAGATTTGCTGTTGTCCTGGAGAGCTTGCAGAGCACTGGGGAAAGGCAGGCAGAGAATTCCCTGTTAGCACCTTCTCTGTGCCTGGGAAGCAGAAGTGTTCACATTGCTTCGCAGAATCGCCTTTGTGCAGAAAACACTAACACTTGTTCAGAACAAAAGAAAGCACAGAGCCCCAGATTCTATGTTGTCCTGGAGAGCTTGCAGAGCACTGGGGAAAGGCAGGCAGAGAATTCCCTGCTAGCACCTTCTCTGTGCCTGTTCACATTGCTTCGCAGAATCGCTTTTGTGCAGAAAACAGTAACACTTGTTCAGAACGAAAGAAAGCACAGAGCCCCAGATTCTATGTTGTCCTGGATAGCTTGCAGAGCACTGGGGAAAGGCAGGCAGAGAATTCCCTGCTAGCACCTTCTCTGTGCCTGGGAAGCAGAAGTGTTCACATTGCTTCGCAGAATCGCTATTGTGCAGAAAACAGTAACACTTGTTCAGAAGGAAAGAAAGCACAGAGCCCCAGATTCTATGTTGTCCTGGAGAGCTTGCAGAGCACTGGGGAAAGGCAGGCAGAGAATTCCTTGCTAGCACCTTCTCTGTGCCTGGGAAGCAGAAGTGTTCATATTGCTTCGCAGAATCGCTTTTGTGCATAAAACACTAACACTTGTTCAGAACGAAAGAAAGCACAGAGCCCCAGATTTGCTGTTGTTCTGGAGAGCTTGCAGAGCACTGGGGAAAGGCAGGCAGAGAATTCCCTGCTAGCACCTTCTCTGTGCCTGGGAAGCAGAACTGTTCACATTGCTTCGCAGAATCGCCTTTGTGCAGAAAACACTAACACTTGTTCAGAACAAAAGAAAGCACAGAGCCCCAGATTTGCTGTTGTTCTGGAGAGCTTGCAGAGCACTGGGGAAAGGCAGGCAGAGAATTCCCTGCTAGCACCTTCTCTGTGCCTGGGAATCAGAAGTGTTCACATTGCTTTGCAGAATCGCTTTTGTGCAGAAAACACTAACACTTGTTCAGAACAAAAGAAAGCACAGAGCCCCAGATTTGCTGTTGTTCTGGAGAGCTTGCAGAGCACTGGGGAAAGGCAGGCAGAGAATTCCCTGCTAGCACCTTCTCTGTGCCTGGGAAGCAGAAGTGTTCACATTGCTTCGCAGAATCGCTTTTCTGCAGAAAACACTAACACTTGTTCAGAACAAAAGAAAGCACAGAGCCCCAGATTTGCTGTTGTTCTGGAGAGCTTGCAGAGCACTGGGGAAAGGCAGGCAGAGAATTCCCTGCTAGCACCTTCTCTGTGCCTGGGAAGCAGAAGTGTTCACATTACTTCGCAGAATCGCTTTTGTGCAGAAAACACTAACACTTGTTCAGAACAAAAGAAAGCACAGAGCCCCAGATTTGCTGTTGTTCTGGAGAGCTTGCAGAGCACTGGGGAAAGGCAGGCAGAGAATTCCCTGCTAGCACCTTCTCTGTGCCTGGGAAGCAGAACTGTTCACATTGCTTCGCAGAATCGCCTTTGTGCAGAAAACACTAACACTTGTTCAGAACAAAAGAAAGCACAGAGCCCCAGATTTGCTGTTGTTCTGGAGAGCTTGCAGAGCACTGGGGAAAGGCAGGCAGAGAATTCCCTGCTAGCACCTTCTCTGTGCCTGGGAAGCAGAAGTGTTCACATTACTTCGCAGTATCGCTTTTGTGCAGAAAACACTAACACTTGTTCAGAACAAAAGAAAGCACAGAGCCCCAGATTTGCTGTTGTTCTGGAGAGCTTGCAGAGCACTGGGGAAAGGCAGGCAGAGAATTCCCTGCTAGCACCTTCTCTGTGCCTGGGAAGCAGAAGTGTTCACATTGCTTCGCAGAATCGCCTTTGTGCAGAAAACACTAACACTTGTTCAGAACGAAAGAAAGCACAGAGCCCCAGATTTGCTGTTGTCCTGGAGAGCTTGCAGAGCACTGGGGAAAGGCAGGCGGAGAATTCCCTGCTAGCACCTTCTCTGTGCCTGGGAAGCAGAAGTGTTCACATTGCTTCGCAGAATCGCTTTTCTGCAGAAAACACTAACACTTGTTCAGAACAAAAGAAAGCACAGAGCCCCAGATTTGCTGTTGTTCTGGAGAGCTTGCAGAGCACTGGGGAAAGGCAGGCAGAGAATTCCCTGCTAGCACCTTCTCTGTGCCTGGGAAGCAGAAGTGTTCACATTGCTTCGCAGAATTGCCTTTGTGCAGAAAACACTAACACTTGTTCAGAACAAAAGAAAGCACAGAGCCTCAGATTCTATGTTGTCCTGGAGAGCTTGCAGAGCACTGGGGAAAGGCAGGGGAAGAATTGCCTGCTAGCACCTTCTCTGTGCCTGGGAAGCAGAAGTGTTCACATTACTTCGCAGAATCGCTTTTGTGCAGAAAACACTAACACTTGTTCAGAAGGAAAGAAAGCACAGAGCCCCAGATTTGCTGTTGTCCTGGAGAGCTTGCAGAGCACTGGGGAAAGGCAGGCAGAGAATTCCCTGTTAGCACCTTCTCTGTGCCTGGGAAGCAGAAGTGTTCACATTGCTTCGCAGAATCGCCTTTGTGCAGAAAACACTAACACTTGTTCAGAACAAAAGAAAGCACAGAGCCCCAGATTCTATGTTGTCCTGGAGAGCTTGCAGAGCACTGGGGAAAGGCAGGCAGAGAATTCCCTGCTAGCACCTTCTCTGTGCCTGGGAAGCAGAAGTGTTCACATTGCTTCGCAGAATCGCCTTTGTGCAGAAAACACTAACACTTGTTCAGAAAAAAGAAAGCACAGAGCCCCAGATTTGATGTTGTTCTGGAGAGCTTGCAGAGCACTGGGGAAAGGCAGGCAGAGAATTCCCTGCTAGCACCTTCTCTGTGCCTGGGAAGCAGAAGTGTTCACATTGCTTCGCAGAATCGCTTTTGTGCAGAAAACAGTAACACTTGTTCAGAACGAAAGAAAGCACAGAGCCCCAGATTCTATGTTGTCCTGGAGAGCTTGCAGAGCAGTGGGGAAAGGCAGGCAGAGAATTCCCTGCTAGCACCTTCTCTGTGCCTGGGAAGCAGAAGTGTTCACATTGCTTCGCAGAATCGCCTTTGTGCAGAAAACACTAACACTTGTTCAGAACAAAAGAAAGCACAGAGCCCCAGATTTGCTGTTGTCCTGGAGAGCTTGCAGAGCACTGGGGAAAGGCAGGCAGAGAATTCCCTGCTAGCACCTTCTCTGTGCCTGGGAAGCAGAAGTGTTCACATTACTTCGCAGAATCGCTTTTGTGCAGAAAACACTAACACTTGTTCAGAACAAAAGAAAGCACAGAGCCCCAGATTTGCTGTTGTTCTGGAGAGCTTGCAGAGCACTGGGGAAAGGCAGGCAGAGAATTCCCTGCTAGCACCTTCTCTGTGCCTGGGAAGCAGAAGTGTTCACATTGCTTCGCAGAATCGCCTTTGTGCAGAAAACACTAACACTTGTTCAGAACGAAAGAAAGCACAGAGCCCCAGATTTGCTGTTGTCCTGGAGAGCTTGCAGAGCACTGGGGAAAGGCAGGCGGAGAATTCCCTGCTAGCACCTTCTCTGTGCCTGGGAAGCAGAAGTGTTCACATTGCTTCGCAGAATCGCTTTTCTGCAGAAAACACTAACACTTGTTCAGAACAAAAGAAAGCACAGAGCCCCAGATTTGCTGTTGTTCTGGAGAGCTTGCAGAGCACTGGGGAAAGGCAGGCAGAGAATTCCCTGCTAGCACCTTCTCTGTGCCTGGGAAGCAGAAGTGTTCACATTGCTTCGCAGAATCGCCTTTGTGCAGAAAACACTAACACTTGTTCAGAACAAAAGAAAGCACAGAGCCCCAGATTTGCTGTTGTTCTGGAGAGCTTGCAGAGCACTGGGGAAAGGCAGGGGAAGAATTGCCTGCTAGCACCTTCTCTGTGCCTGGGAAGCAGAAGTGTTCACATTACTTCGCAGAATCGCTTTTGTGCAGAAAACACTAACACTTGTTCAGAAGGAAAGAAAGCACAGAGCCCCAGATTTGCTGTTGTCCTGGAGAGCTTGCAGAGCACTGGGGAAAGGCAGGCAGAGAATTCCCTGTTTACACCTTCTCTGTGCCTGGGAAGCAGAAGTGTTCACATTGCTTCGCAGAATCGCCTTTGTGCAGAAAACACTAACACTTGTTCAGAACGAAAGAAAGCACAGAGCCCCAGATTCTATGTTGTCCTGGAGAGCTTGCAGAGCACTGGGGAAAGGCAGGCAGAGAATTCCCTGCTAGCACCTTCTCTGTGCCTGGGAAGCAGAAGTGTTCACATTGCTTCGCAGAAACGCCTTTGTGCAGAAAACACTAACACTTGTTCAGAACAAAAGAAAGCACAGAGCCCCAGATTCTATGTTGTCCTGGAGAGCTTGCAGAGCACTGGGGAAAGGCAGGCAGAGAATTCCCTGCTAGCACCTTCTCTGTGCCTGGGAAGCAGAAGTGTTCACATTGCTTCGCAGAATCGCCTTTGTGCAGAAAACACTAACACTTGTTCAGAACAAAAGAAAGCACAGAGCCCCAGATTTGATGTTGTTCTGGAGAGCTTGCAGAGCAGTGGGGAAAGGCAGGCACAGAATTCCCTGCTAGCACCTTCTCTGTGCCTGGGAAGCAGAAGTGTTCACATTGCTTCGCAGAATCGCTTTTGTGCAGAAAACAGTAACACTTGTTCAGAACGAAAGAAAGCACAGAGCCCCAGATTCTATGTTGTCCTGGAGAGCTTGCAGAGCAGTGGGGAAAGGCAGGCAGAGAATTCCCTGCTAGCACCTTCTCTGTGCCTGGGAAGCAGAAGTGTTCACATTGCTTCGCAGAATCGCCTTTGTGCAGAAAACACTAACACTTGTTCAGAACAAAAGAAAGCACAGAGCCCCAGATTTGCTGTTGTCCTGGAGAGCTTGCAGAGCACTGGGGAAAGGCAGGCAGAGAATTCCCTGCTAGCACCTTCTCTGTGCCTGGGAAGCAGAAGTGTTCACATTACTTCGCAGAATCGCTTTTGTGCAGAAAACACTAACACTTGTTCAGAACAAAAGAAAGCACAGAGCCCCAGATTTGCTGTTGTTCTGGAGAGCTTGCAGAGCACTGGGGAAAGGCAGGCAGAGAATTCCCTGCTAGCACCTTCTCTGTGCCTGGGAAGCAGAAGTGTTCACATTGCTTCGCAGAATTGCCTTTGTGCAGAAAACACTAACACTTGTTCAGAACAAAAGAAAGCACAGAGCCTCAGATTTGCTGTTGTCCTGGAGAGCTTGCAGAGCACTGGGGAAAGGCAGGCAGAGAATTCCCTGTTAGCACCTTCTCTGTGCCTGGGAAGCAGAAGTGTTCACATTGCTTCGCAGAATCGCCTTTGTGCAGAAAACACTAACACTTGTTCAGAACAAAAGAAAGCACAGAGCCCCAGATTCTATGTTGTCCTGGAGAGCTTGCAGAGCACTAGGGAAAGGCAGGCAGAGAATTCCCTGCTAGCACCTTCTCTGTGCCTGGGAAGCAGAAGTGTTCACATTGCTTCGCAGAATCGCTTTTCTGCAGAAAGCACTAACACTTGTTCAGAACAAAAGAAAGCACAGAGCCCCAGATTCTATGTTGTCCTGGAGAGCTTGCAGAGCACTGGGGAAAGGCAGGCAGAGAATTCCCTGCTAGCACCTTCTCTGTGCCTGGGAAGCAGAAGTGTTCACATTGCTTCGCAGAATCGCTTTTGTGCAGAAAACACTAACACTTGTTCAGAACAAAAGAAAGCACAGAGCCCCAGATTTGGTGTTGTTCTGGAGAGCTTGCAGAGCACTGGGGAAAGGCAGGCAGAGAATTCCCTGCTAGCACCTTCTCTGTGCCTGGGAAGCAGAAGTGTTCACATTGCTTCGCAGAATCGCCTTTGTGCAGAAAACACTAACACTTGTTCAGAACAAAAGAAAGCACAGAGCCCCAGATTTGCTGTTGTTCTGGAGAGCTTGCAGAGCAGTGGGGAAAGGCAGGCAGAGAATTCCCTGCTAGCACCTTCTCTGTGCCTGGGAAGCAGAAGTGTTCACATTGCTTCGCAGAATCGCATTTGTGCAGAAAACACTAACACTTGTTCAGAACAAAAGAAAGCACAGAGCCCCAGATTTGCTGTTGTTCTGGAGAGCTTGCAGAGCACTGGGGAAAGGCAGGCAGAGAATTCCCTGCTAGCACCTTCTCTGTGCCTGGGAAGCAGAAGTGTTCACATTGCTTCGCAGAATTGCCATTGTGCAGAAAACACTAACACTTGTTCAGAACAAAAGAAAGCACAGAGCCTCAGATTTAATGTTGTCCTGGAGAGCTTGCAGAGCACTGGGGAAAGGCAGGCGGAGAATTCCCTGCTAGCACCTTCTCTGTGCCTGGGAAGCAGAAGTGTTCACATTGCTTCGCAGAATCGCTTTTCTGCAGAAAACACTAACACTTGTTCAGAACAAAAGAAAGCACAGAGCCCCAGATTTGCTGTTGTCCTGGAGAGCTTGCAGAGCACTGGGGAAAGGCAGGCAGAGAATTCCCTGCTAGCACCTTCTCTGTGCCTGGGAAGCAGAAGTGTTCACATTGCTTCGCAGAATCGCCTTTGTGCAGAAAACACTAACACTTTTTCAGAACAAAAGAAAGCACAGAGCCCCAGATTTGCTGTTGTTCTGGAGAGCTTGCAGAGCACTGGGGAAAGGCAGGCGGAGAATTCCCTGCTAGCACCTTCTCTGTGCCTGGGAAGCAGAAGTGTTCACATTACTTCGCAGAATCGCTTTTGTGCAGAAAACACTAACACTTGTTCAGAACGAAAGAAAGCACAGAGCCCCAGATTTGCTGTTGTCCTGGAGAGCTTGCAGAGCACTGGGGAAAGGCAGGCAGAGAATTCCCTGCTAGCACCTTCTCTGTGCCTGGGAAGCAGAAGTGTTCACATTGCTTCGCAGAATCGCCTTTGTGCAGAAAACACTAACACTT